>NC_142606.1:14635270-14955952 GCF_041222555.1 Hakea prostrata | reverse complement strand
TGCTTCTTTGTGATATTTCTGTAATGAAATACATGTCCTCCGGAATTTGACCTCCTTGCTTCTCTGTTCCCCGTGGGGCTGTCATTCGGTCGACATTGGTCCAATCCATGCATTGCCATGCGTTGACAGCCCCCCTGCTTCTCTCCATGGTCCATTCTCCCCCCCTCTCCTCGGTCCATAGAGACAAAATGTAGGACTGGTGTCAACAGTTCATCATGGAAGAAAGGACTCACCGAGCCGGGATCACTAACTAATACTGAATTATAATTATCTTGATATTTTCTTGGATGTAATTCAACTTCCCGTTCAATTTTTGAAACCACTGATTACTGAATAGGAGGAATTGGTTTTTCAATAATTTCAAAATCCGACAATAGATCCCATTGAAATTCAAATAAGAAAGCTCAAATCTTTTAAGCTTAATATTTCTAAAATCTTGTCAAACATTACACCATGTTAGAATTTGGTGGAGCTTCCATGAGATTATTTCTAATAGGTTTCTTGTGGAATTCTGAGTCTCTTTGTCCATTGCTGTCATTTTTTCTTAATGGTATACACTTTCTAGTAGAATGCAAGGTAGCCCTTCTAAAGTATTGGTGGATGAAATAGATAGATTGCATCTTATTTGCATATCTTCTAAATTTAGTTCTGTGCATCAATGTTTGTATGTGTTCTTCAGGGTATTGGGGGTGAATGTGAGTTACTATTTAAATTTTTTTTTTTTTTTAATATATATAGGTGATGGACTTGGAACATGAACTACAAGTGTTGAGGATTCAACTTGCGGAGAAGTCATCGTATTCTCTTCAGCTTCAAAAGGAGGTTGGTTCTGGTTTCTAGACCTTTTCAGTCATTTCCAATGGAGCCTGGATCTTACGTCTCATGATTCAGCCTTTCCCCTTTCATGACATGCATTTTCATTGTTAGTAATTTAATATGTATGTGTTACCATATAAAGTTTTTTTTTTTTTTTGAAGCATTTCCCAATATGCTCTACTGTCAAGTTTGGTTGATTTTCTTTCTGCCATTATGGTTAATTTTGGCCCGGATGGCCTTTTTTGGTATTTTGGCAAAGATTTCTGGGGTTACTTATTTCTGTTATTTTATATCCCTATTCCAGTAGGTTTAGAAATCTCATCATTTGTTCTAAAGATTAATAGTTTTATCTGTCCTTTATCTAATTATGCACCCCCTCCCATTTTTACAAGCTGAATTGGATGAATTCTTTGTTGATTTTCACATACAGATCTGCTTGATATTTTATTAAATTCTGTTCATCTTTTACAATATGAGACTCTGTTATGGTATCATGTCAAGTTTTGTGATTAATTTCTTCCATTCTCTCTTTTCTGTGACCTTTGAAGGTGGAAATGAGCAAGAAGACTCTGTCGGGCAGGTCCAATTCATTTGAGTTAGATGGTTCTGAGATTTTAGGTTCATGTTTGCGGATCATTCCTTGCATGGATAAAGCTCCAGATCTTTCTAAATGCTTTATTCAGTGGTATCGTGTATCCACAGATGGAAGCAAAAAAGAGCCTATTTCTGGTATGGATTACTTGAAACTAATTGTTTATTTACATGTGGAATTCCATGATGCTTAACTTGGAGGTCTTACTTGATCATTTGATTCACAAAAAAGGGGCATACCTATTTCCCAAGGCTCCCATTCTCTTCCCCCTCCCCTCTCCTTTCCCCCAACCCCTGAGAGAGAGAACCGAAACTCCAAGCCCCAGAATGAGGTCTGGGTATGTCCATAATGTACAGAGTCTTAAACTGCTTCACTGGGAGGCTGTTTCTTGACTCATTGAGACCACTAGGTTGTGAAGGAGCAATATTGCACCAAGGTCCACCATCTATCATTTGATTTGTTAAACTGTGTATGGTTTTTGCTGTGTTGTCTATGTGTTCTACTGTATTTCACTTCTATTACATTTATAATTGCCCTTAGTTTTGGTTGTTTTATATTGTTTGAATTCCATGGGGTCCACTATTCAGCAGAGATCGTGATGTCGGGAGGTTTTCATCTTTCAAAGAATATTCTTTTTGTAATTGAAAATGTCGTGAATTAGGGCTTCTGAATTTCTATTTATGCCTTTTTTTCTGCAAATTATTATGTCATTTGTTGATTACTTTGAGTCTTGAATCCTGATAATTAGATCTCATGTCTTTCCTTTCAGATTGAGATTTCCATCCACTAACTGGGTGAATATTTTCTGATTACTTATGATCATTGCTAGAGCTGCATTCTCCTTTTTATATTATGTCCTGTTATATGGTTTGTACCACATCAGGGGCTCAAAATTTGTTCTTGCCATAGTTTGTCATGTTGTTCAATACATCAATTGTCTTGTTCTAACTTTGAATGGCATCAGGGGCCACAAAATTGGTTTATGCTCCGGAGCCTTTTGATGTTGGGAGAATCTTGCAGGCAGATATAGTAGCAGATGACCAAAGACTCGCAGTGAGAACCACTGGTCTCATTGATCCTGGTTTGTTCTTTCTCCTACATCTGGAACAAGATGTATTTCAATCATGGATAAATCTGGTTAGTTGATTATTTGTCCTTCATGTTGTTGCTTAAATGGCTGTCCAAAAGGGGGATCATTTTTTGCTACTTTCTGTTATAAATTTTGGTCTGAAAGAACATCATATGTGGCCAAAAAAATCGACAAATCCTTGCCTTATGTCCAGTATATTGAGCCATGTGGGTGGTTGATCTGGCCAAACTGATTAATAAGTAGTGACTCCCTGGAATGGCCGCATGGTAGATTTCATGGCTGACCTGATCTGTACTGCATTCCATATCCTGACTTTTTCCCTTGTATTTGGAAGAAGTTGTATTTGATAGAAGCAAAACCAACCATTCATTGTGAACTTTCTAATAATTTTGAGGATTCTTGAAATTACCTTACAAGTTATAGTCAAGCTTAAACATACTAGATGATGGTCTTGTAAGCAGCACGTGCATAAAGCTTGACCAGAATCTATTTTAACTAGGGTCATCAAAGAAGTTGTACCTAGGAGTCTAGTTTGCACAAGTGTTTTAGCCTTTGTTGGATTTTTGGTGCACAATACATTCCTGATGTTTTGCTATTAAATTAGCTGCAGTCTACTCTCTCATCCATTGACTTTTAACAGCTCCGGGATTGGGAAGCTACGTGGAGGCACTTGTTAGGAAACCTGAGACAGAGTTCAATGTATGTTGTCATTATCATTTCATTTATTCAGCCTTTTTTTTCTTAGTCACTTTAAGTGTGTGTTATTGACTATAGATTATTCTGATAATATTAAATGTTTTTAACATTATCTGAAGGATCATTATGTTTTTATTTTTATTATTTTTATTTTATTTATTTATGAATAAATAATTATAATAAAAGAAACAAAAGAACAAGACCTTTTAAGCAAAAGATCAAAAAGAAGAACTAAGACCCCAAGAGACAACAATAAGCCTAGTCCTTGGGGTATCATCAACCGGGGATGGGGAATAACTAACGGTCTAGAAGATACATCAAAATAGATGGCATTCCAAATCCTATCTATCGAGCGGGATTTGGAAGTCCATTTTTGAAGGTTGCGCTCTAAAGGATCATTATGCTATTTATTGTATAGAAGTATGTACCAAATTTTTTTTTTGTGAGACTTGGGCAGATGAAAGTTAAGAGACCACTTGGGTGAAATTCACCATATGCATGGGTCAGTCTGTGTGTTATGGAAAGTAACATCCATTACTAGTCAACTTTCGGCTTTGCTTCTAAGTACATGTGTGTTTTATAAAGTGTTATAATGCCAAATAAGTTATAAGAACTGCCATTTGTTTTAATAGAATCTGTTGCATACTAGTAATTTTGCATCTAAATTTGCTCACTTTTGAAGAGCCTTGCCTACTTATATGGGTTGTAACTTTACCAATGACATTGTGCCACACCCTTTTCCCTGTTTTCAAGTATTTTAAAATTTGAACAATCCACTAAATGGAAAAGAATACTAGTAACAATTAGCTCCAAGGGGAATTGCTTAGAGTGGGAAGATGAAAAACACTTCTTAGTTAAGTTTAACACACCTACCTAATAAAAAAAACAAATAATAGTTTTAGAAGGTTGTAAAAACCATCAAGAAAATGCAAATTTTAGATATTTTTAAAAAAATGAGGGTTTCTGAAGTTTTTTTGTTTTTTTGTTTTAATATTTTAAGAAAAGCTTTAAAAAATATGAAAACAAGTAAAATAGTAATACGACCTCCTGGTTCCTGTTCTAATATTATGTAAGCTAGAACCGCTTATCCTGAAAGCTTGAGCTGTTAATTAGGGGCCATTACATTGTAATATTGTATACAGACAAACACCAACAACTCCTGTTATGGCCTTATGGGGTCAATGTCTTTATTCCATTGCATAGGTTTGTGGGTGCTTTCCACCAATGAATTTTTATGATTATGGATACCTTGTTCTGTATAATGTTGCTATGAATTTGTTTTGAAAATTTGTGAACATTGTTAAAAAAGTTTCACTGAAGTCGCAGCAAAATTTTGCTATTCTGAATGTGTGTGCTTAAGACAAAACAGTATTTGAAACCCATAATTAGCATAATTTTGGCTGAAATTTCAACTTGTCCACTGAAATTGCCATTTACCTCTGTGTCAATGAGTTCATTAAAGGGCACCAGTGGAGAATTTGAGCACCACTTCTTGCTCAATATGACATTGCAATTTGCATGCGCTTGTGATACAGATACAGTTAAGAGGAAAATGTATGTCTGCTTCATTGTAACATCAGTTGGCTTGATCCAGCATGTCATAGCGTATATAGAAGACTATTGTAACGTTGAGGCTTGGGTGGATAGTTTTAACTATACTTTCTACTATATCTTAAATAATTAATCAATATTATGTCTCTTTATTCAAGGTTCATAATTTACTCATTTTTTTGTTTGCCTATTTCATCTTCTAGTACTGAAACAATGCATAGAATTGGAAAAATTACATAAGGTATGCAATAGGGTTCAATTGTCAATCAATGAAGCAAAACCAGAACACCACTTTGTGTGACTCTGTTTTTACAATATGATGATTTACCCTAAAATACTGTTTCCTGAAAGTGTCAGAGCCTAATGTCCGTTTGAGCATAGAAATGGCTAACCAAATCAATCTGCCAAAAACTATGATGTTTCAGTAAATTCTGGTGTCACGTTTGTTTTGGTCTGACCAAAATGGCTTTTGCCAAAATGAGTTTTTGAACCATGGCCTCGAGTATTAGAGGCTGCAATACTGTTTGCTATTAACAGCTAGGTAGTTCTCTCATATCACTGTGGACATTGACAGTCCTGCCTAACTGCATAAATCTCCGTGTTGCTTGATTGTCGGTTTGCATTTCCTATTCGTTTTTTCACATTGTTTTAGGTGTTCATCTCTATACTCAAGTCTTATGGCTCTGCACATGACACCAAGTGGCACAAAGTGTAGCCCTAGAACTCTATCTTTTGAGGGCAAAATTGCCAGATGAATGGGGAAGGACTGTGGTTCCTGTTTATGAAAGAAATTTTGATATTCAAGACTGTAATAAATGTGAAGGAATAAAACGTAGGAGTGTTATTATGAAATATAAAATAAGAGTAGTTGATCTTGCCTGAGACAACAAACTAGTATTTTGATTACCTAATTTGAATTTATGCTAGGAAGACCAAACATGGAAGCAATTTATTTATTCAGGAGACTCAAGAAATATATATAAATTGTAGTTAGGGTTTTCATATGGTCTATGTCGACTTAGAAATATCATTGTGATAGAAGTCCCCAGAGAGTTAATTACGCAATGGCTTTGGAAGGAACCATTTTTGGCTAAATCTGTGGATGTAATAAAAAAATATGTATACTGGTGTAGAGACTAGTATGATAACCATAGGGGACAGGTATTGAATTCCTAATTGCAATCAATTGCTTCAGGATCAGCTCTAACCTCATATTTATTTCACTAATCATAGGTTAGACAGTGAGCTAACAAGAGACATTAAAGATCATATCCTATGGTCAGATGCTTTTTCCTGATGATTGTTTTGGTGGATGTATCAAAAGAGGGGTAAATGCAAAGTTGAAATTATGGAGATCAACATTATAATCAAAGGATTTCAATTAAATAAAAAAGATTATGTCATTTGTGACTTTAATATTGACTAAAAGTGAGGGGTGAAACTGATGATAGGGATGTATCACAAAGTGAAAGTTTAAGGTATCTAGTTCAGTGATTAATAAAGTGAAATAGAGGTTAAGTTTTCACCAAAAAAGAGAAGGATAAAGTGGTTGAAATGGAGGCATGCATCAGGAGTGTTGTGAAATCAATTTAGTTTCTTTAAAATGCAAAGAAAAGATTTATAGGACAATTACATGATTGGAGTTCATGTATGAAGCTGAATATGTACTATGTAGTCATGAAGAATCTATATATACACAAACTTAATGTGCCCTGAAATGAGGATGTTGAGTTGGGTG
Source organism: Hakea prostrata (assembly GCF_041222555.1). Classification (NCBI taxonomy): domain Eukaryota; kingdom Viridiplantae; phylum Streptophyta; class Magnoliopsida; order Proteales; family Proteaceae; genus Hakea; species Hakea prostrata. Next base: position 14,949,469 of record NC_142606.1, on the reverse strand, counting down.
GTAAAACTTGAAAGGAGGGGGGAAAAAATGAAAAATGAATTTAGGAATGCAGTTTTGATGCATGATAAGTTGCAGAGAAAGCGATTCAGGGTGGTGTGGACAGATTTAATGGAGGCCTTTAAATGCTTCAGTATGGAGGGTATTAACTGAAGGGGCTAAAAGAGCCAGGGATAGGCCTAAAATGACTTTGGGAGAGGTGGTGAGGGTAGATGTGCATAGGCTAAGAACAAGTATGGTTTTGAACTGAGCTGATGGGAGAAAAAGGATCCATGTTGCTGATCACATTTGGTTGGGATAAGTTGAGTCGAGTTGAGCTTTATGATCTAACAAATGCACATCAAGAACATAAGCTCCTGAGTTTGAAAGGGCTATGGAAAATATCTAGCAACAGTTTCTCCGACTTAGAAAAAATATGGTTGAAACATAGTCGATTTCAGCTTTTGATTAATTCATTGTAGGGGGGTTAATGCTAACAAGTTCTATATATATATATATATATATACACACACACACACACATTTATGCATATATACATTTTCAGCCTATTTATGTTTCCTTGTGGTGCTTTTTCGTTGGCAAGCCAATCTCTCTCTTCTATGAATATCATAGAGATGTATAAGAAGCTGTTCTCATTACCTAAAGCAACTATATGACCTGTAGAGCATGAAGAACTCTGCTCATCATTTCCATGGCTTGTTGGTGATTTCCCTTACGTTTAATATGTTTCTTCAGGTAGTGGTGACCCAGATGAATGGAAATGATCATCCACCTCATTGTGTTCATGTATTTCATGTGGGGAGGATGAGGATTAAGCTTTGTAAAGGAAGGATTACAAAGGCTAAGGAGAACTACTCCACTTCGATGCAGGTAACTTGTGGGATTATGGCTCTTAATAGAAGGAAACTAGTGCACGAAAAGGAAATTAGTCTTCAGGCACCAAATGTCTACCTGTGTTGTTTTCTAATTGATGGGTGACTTGGCCAGCAATCAGCATAATCAAGAGCTCTCAAGGTTAATCTTGAGAGAAAATGCTGAAAATTAACTGAACTTCCATTTCTGGCCTTGGAAATCTGCTATGTAGGCTCTTTTTGGTATCAATTATCATTATCAATTATGAGGATTTGTTATTATTTTAAATTGTTTGGCATTTATTATCAGTTTTATTTTTATTTAAAATAATATAAAAACCTCTAAAATCCATAATAGACTTTTTGTCTATTATGGATTATTATGAGAATTTCATTATCTTCATTTATGCACAAGTTTACTTAATCTTTTTTAGTTAAGATGAGGGTAAAATAGTCAATGCACATTTTTTATATATAAAAGTCATACTTTTCCCCTTTTTTCTCACTTGCTCACTATTATTTCCTAACAATTTTTTATTTTGACAGCAAACTTATTTTTCATTCCACAATTTATTTTTGTCAAAATTCACCAAATCATTTTTCATTATTGACCAATAGTGAATTATTATACTTATTTCTTTTAAATAGGTATAATAGAGAATGAGAATTGATACCAAAAAGAGCCATAGGGCTTATTTAGTGATTGGTCCTAATTTTGTGCATTAGACATGCTCCAGTGCGTTGCCCCTACAGCAGTGTAGAAATCGTGTGGCTCCAATTCTATGGTGGGATGGTGCTCTCGTTATCTAGTCCGTTGGTTCAGAATCCTCCCCCTTTTCCTCCTCTGGTTCTCTGTGTTATCTATCCTACTGGTTAGCTGTTAAATGAAGCTTAATGTATTGTGTTTCTTCTGGTTTTTATGGGTATGAGTAGCATGGAACATCCTCAGCGCCTGCTGACTTAGTTCTGAAGCTAACTTTGCTGGAGAAAAGATTTAACTGTGCTGCCTACTTTTGTTGGAACTTTTCCAACCCTGACAAAAATTGCTTCAAAACCTTTATTTATATCTAATGCCTAACTGCAATCCACTGTCTGGTAAAGAGCGAAATTAGTGGACCCAACACATCTAGTTTGATTCCCAGTTCATTTCTGAAAACTGTAGCTCATACCCATTTGTCTTCTCAGCTGTGTGGAGTCAGAGGGGGTGGTAATGCTGCACCCCAGGCATTGTTCTGGCAAGCAAAGAAAGGGATTTCCTTTGTATTGGCCTTTGAATCACAGCGAGAAAGGAATGCAGCCATTATGCTAGCCAGGAGATTTGCTTTTGACTGCAATGTAAGTATTAAGTTGATGTCTTTCCTTTCTTTTTTTTTTCTTCAATACTTTCGTGCGAGTTTTAAAAAAAAAAATGAAATGCAAAAAAAAAGAGTTTAAAGAGTAAAAATGCACACAATCTCACATAGTCTATATATTAGAAGACGAAATCTGATTGCTTGGAAATGACAGATTATGCTCGCTGGGCCAGATGATCGAGCTTCTTTAGGAACGTAGAAGGCTCTATTGGCTCCTCTAACTACATGGTGTAAGTATATTGATTGAGGTTTCTGGCATGTGTGTTTGTATGTTTGTAACACTTAAACCAAAAATAGAAAGAAGTTGGCTCTCCTGGCACGTGCAACACTTGGGGAAAAAAAAAAACAAAAAAAAAAATCGCTTTGTATTATTGTATACGGGGGCTTCCACAATTCTGGTTGCTCCCGACGTCAAGTCATTCCTTTTTATTTTCCTTCTTGGCTTGTAAAACTTTTCCATTGTGTATTTAAATGGTTCATTTGCTGCTTGCGTACTTTATTCGGGCTACAATTTTCTTAATTTGAAAGTTAAATGTGGGCCCCACCTTATTAAAAAAATTATATTTTATTCACTAACAAGATTATAATAGCGTTGGAAGAAGTCCCAGTTCAATAAGCTTATGAACATTGGGCAGGTTTCTTTAAGCACTTGAAACATGCAAATCCTGTAGGAAACTTTCAAAGTGCATGCTCCACGCATGCAAGAAAAATATACAAAACGCAGGCTCACATTTGTTGAGATATAGAAATTAAAGATATCAATTTGAAGAAGTTGAGGGTCATGGATCCTATTGTGATGCTTCTTCAGCTCCTCCTGTTAGGGAGGACAGTAGCAACATCTGCCTCTGCAAATTTCTCATTGGCGATGCCGGGTTGTCAAGAAAAATGTGGGAACATAACGGTTCCATACCCATTTGGTTTTGGAGCTTCAAATTGTTACAGGCCAGGGTATCAACTAACCTGCAATGACAGTTTCATGCCTCCACAGTTGTTCTCAGCCCAGAATCTGCAAGTATTCAGTGTTTCATTAGAAGGGCAGCTGCAAACTAATTCTTTGATAACCCATGATTGCTACGGCATCGGAGGTAGTCGTGTGTATCGTTTTTCACCTTTCTATCAGCTTTATGGTCCTTTCACATACTCTGACACAGAAAACAGATTTACGCTTCTGGGTTGTGACACTCTAGCATCCATCAGCGACACAACCAATGGGAATTTCAGTACTGGTTGTAACTCGTGGTGTACTAGTAAAATTTTGTTGGCTAATGGTAGTTGCTCCATTGGTTGTTGCCAGACCTTCATCCCAAAGGGTTACAAATATTTCTCCATGGACATCAGCAGCAACAACGACAACAACCAAGATGTTTGGTCCTTCAATTCCTGTGGCTATGCACCATCTGATCCTGGCAACTATTTCAATTACGCACAGAATATTACAGTAGTGCTTGATTGGGCAATAGAGTGGATTGATCAGAACGCAACAGACCATTCATGTCTTGCAGAACCTAATTATGCGTGTGGCAATAACAGCTACTGCTACGACTCCAAGAATGGTCTTGGTTACAGTTGCAATTGTTCCGAAGGTTACCAGGGGAACCCTTACCTTCCCAACGGATGCCAAGGTTACCCCTCCCCTTAATCTATAACATATTTTCTTTTATGTTCTGTTCTTTCTTTCAAAATCCATTTTACAGAACATCTACATGCAAACAGGTCTAAACTCCTGATGCTAATCTGTGTTGCAGACATAGATGAATGCACCGATCCACAGCTTAACGATTGCAGTGACATTTGTACCAATCTGCCCGGCAGTTATCGTTGCTCCTGTCCAGTTGGTTATCAAGGAGATGGTTATTTCAATGGGTCACGCTGCATCAAGATGGTGGATACGGTACTGATTATCGTAGGTAATACTCGTACCATATGTCTACATTCCACATTACCAACTTTTAGTTAGGGAGGTGGCAACTCAAGCGTATAAGTTTGACCCAAGTGGCATTGACTTGCTCAAGTCCAAAAAAAGCTTGGGTTCAAGATTTTGGCCTTCAAGGCTGATTAAAGCCAAAGTCTTCTGGCCTTGAATTAAGGCCAACGACATACCTCCAATTAATATTTATTCAAAACACCTGTCCTGATTTTGACTATGATTCTAAATTTGTCCTTGATTTTGGCCATGATCTGACATTGATTTTAGACTTCATTTTTTTTTATCAAGACTATAATATGAATTTATGAATTATTTTCTTATTTTATACACACATAAATATTATAGAGTTTGAGTAGTCTTACACTTTTGTGCATTTTGTTTTTGAGATATTTTTCTATTTTTCAGATCAAATTTAATAGTAGTCTAAAAGTTTTATTGCTTCTTTATTATTGTTTTTATATATCAAGATAATTCAATTGCTTCTTTAATTATTATTATTATTATATTATTATTATTTTATATATACCAGACGGTTCAAATTTAACAACAGGTTTGACCAAAAAAAAAATAGCAATAGGTTAATATCAGACTTTACAAGGATAAGAATACTAACTGCAGCTTAGAAGTTATTATTATTATTTTAATTTTATTCTATTTTTAAATCAAATGATTTAGATTTCACAAAAGGTATTGTCGAATTTAACAATAATTTTTTTTTTTTTTTTTCCTTTGATTTTCATTTTAACATTAATAAAATTTTAGATTTTGAAAAGTTCATTGTTGAATTAGAAATCTGATTTTTAATATAATTATGATACTTTTTATATTAAAATTGCTAGGCTAGAACCAAGACAAGATTTAACGATAAGGCCAACCAAAGAGTCAGAGACAAGTCCCACCATGACTTGATCAAGGACAATTAGGGCAGAACCAGGTCAGGCTTGGTACTTTTGAGTTCAGAGGCCAGGACAAAAACTTTAGGCCCTAAATCAATATTAGGGTAAAATTGAATTTTTTTTTTTCCCCAAAACAAAATAGCAGCAAATATATTGAAAGAAAAAGTTTAGGTCAAAGGACCTATATAAACGAGAGGAATCTACAATAAACAAATGTGGTATAACCCGACTAGGATCTATCTAGAGATAACCTGCAAGCACCCTTAGCAAGGAAATCAGCAAAGCCATTGCCAATTTTAGGAATATAACTAAAAGAAATCCTAAGAAAAAAAGAACACATGCAATCTAAAGATGAGTGGAGATCTTGGAGAGCACTAAAAACAGGTAAACAGTCCAAATGAATATGCAAATCATTCGAACTTAAATATAAATATTTAAGGTGAGGATTGGCTTTAAAAGAGCCCTACCCAGCCCGGCCATTGTGTTCATTTCTTCCTGGTTCCTGATTTCTCTCTCTTGCCTTGTTGTCTTCCAGCTTCTCTCTTTGCCGGTTTGGGGTTCTCACTTATACTATTTGGGTCCACATGGTTGCACAAGGTATTGAAGAAAATAAGGAAGAACAAACTTAAACAAATGTTCTTCAAAAGGAATGGTGGTTTTTTATTGCAGCAACAAATCTCCTCAGAAAATGCTACTCTTGACAAAACAAGAATTTTCAGTGAAGAAGAATTACAAAAGGCTACTGATAACTATAATGAGAATCGAATTCTTGATCGTGGAGGACAGGGTACTGTCTATAAAGGTATGTTATCAGATGGAAAAATTGTTGCAGTCAAGAAATATGAAGGGGTTCAAGAAGGTGTGGTTTCTGAGTTCATTAATGAGCTCGTCCTTCATACACAAATTAACCACAGAAATGTGGTGAAATTATTTGGGTGTTGTTTGGAGACAGAAGTTCCTCTACTGGTTTATGAGTTCATACCCAATGGAACTCTTTCTACTCTAATTCATGATAACAATGGTGAGTTCCCCTTTACATGGAATAGTCGCCTGAGAATTGCTACAGAAATTGCAGAAGCTCTAGCTTACTTGCACTCAGCAGCTTTTATACACATCTATCATAGAGACATCAAATCTACCAATATACTCTTGGATGATAGATTCAGAGCCAAAGTGTCAGATTATGGGATTTCAAGGTCCAACCCTAATGAAAATACTCACTTAACTACTTTAGTTCAGGGGACATTTGGATATCTGGATCCACAGTACTTCCGTTCAAGTCAATTCACTGATAAGAGTGATGTTTATGGCTTTGGAGTGATTCTTGCAGAGCTGTTAACTAGTAGACAGCCTATTTCTTCTACCATGTCAGAAGAGGAGAAAAGCTTGGTTCATCATTTTATTTGTTCAATGGAGGAGAACAGGTTGTTTGAGATCCTTGATGCTCAGGTTGTAAGGGAAGGTATAAAAGAAGACCTTGAGGAAGTTGCTGTACTTGCATATAGATGCCTAAACATGAACTTCAGGGAAAGACCCGCAATGAAAGAAGTTGCATCCAAGCTTGAAAGATTGAGAAATTCTCAATCAGTAGATTTATTATTGGTCCATGAAGAACAAAAACAAGAGCCAACTGAACAACGGCCAGACATCTTATGAGACAAAAATAATAATTGCTACTCAATAATCAGACAAAAAAATAATTGCATGGTTATTCATATATTTGATTGGTTCCATCCAAATGCTCTGAGCAGGGAACCCTGTTAATTTGTTTATTGGGTGACTTGAGAAAGAGTTCTCATTTCATCTTTCTTCCTTCTTTAGTGTTGTATACTTGTACATTTCTTTCCCTTCTCATTTGTGTGATATATTGTAATACAATATATTGTCTTATAAATAGAAAAAGAGAGGATATTTTATGTATCCTCATGCATCGTGCACGATAAATAATTGTTGTGATGATCATCGCACGAGGGGTTCCAAGTTTCCAACAGTAAACGAGTCAACTTTGGATGCGTGAAAGATTCTGAAATCATGTAGTTTAGTCAAAAATCATTTGATTAGACTAATTTGGTTTGATTTGCGTCTATGTCTATCAATCAATCATGCAACCGCTCCCAATTAGACCCAATGATTTTTCTCTTTTTTGGTAATAAAATTAGACCCAATGATAAGAACAATCTTATTCTACCCCTTAATGAGTCCTAATGAAACTCATTATTACTTTTATTTATGCTTTAGTCATACACTTCTCATTCTCATTTCTGAGCAAATTTTATGACTTTTGACAGCTTCAATTTCCAAAATTTAAACCAGACCCTTGTAGCTTTTCTTCCATGATTTTGTCTAATTGTTGTATCATTGGACTTGTAAGATAATTCACCCAATCACCTACCTCACCTTTTCTGAATAAAGTTTGATTTTCAAAGTAGGAAATTGATTTTGTTGATGACATGTTCACCTCCAAACCTCGTAGAGAGTCAAAACTACATAACCTTGATATCTCATCCGTTATACCATTTCTCTCTTCTTCAATGCTAAAAGCGCATCCCATGAATTTTGATAGTTTCTTCCTTTGATGTTTGATGTCTTTCTTCAATTCTTCGTACTTCAAAAACAACACTTTTTGTGGATTTTCTAAGTTTTCATTCCAATAACCCAGAGCATGATCCCAAAAGGGTCCAAACCCTGTAACTCCCTTGCAAAACATATCGAAACCTTTCTCTAGTGAAAGTGGGTCAAGAATTTCAGGTCTTGCCTTGTTGGTGAAATGCCAATAAGAGATCAAGATGTCTCTAGGATTCCGACATAGGTAGACAATTTTGCAGTTGGACTTCTGGATAGATTCTGGGAGCCACGGATAAGGAATATGAGTGGCGAAAAGCCTCGGAGAAGGAAGATCTGCTAAATTAGGGAGATGGTTGTTTGTGTAAAGCTTAAATTTGAAAAAGGGAACAAGATCATGAGGGCTGCTCGTAAGCAAAGGGTTTTGGGAAAAAGTATATTGATGGCGATTAAGAATAGCAAAAGCTAATGCCTTCAACCAAGTAGTACCTGATTTTGGTGCAGTCACTAAAATAACATCACTATCTAAAGCACAGAAGTGCTTCTGCAAGGATGTTGTTGCTTGTATTCCCTTTGCATGACACCAGAAGCCTTGATATTTATAAAGAGGAAGGCCAATCCACCCTTTCTCTATGGGCAAAGAAGCAAGAAGCAAACCCTGAGAATCCTTCCCTGAATTTCCCAGAGGAGACTCATCTTGGTTGATGTGGATGTTGGCCATAGATGATATATTATTGAAAATGGTGGTTAAGATGGGTTGAACAACTTAGGATATTCAGTTTTGCTAGTGGTAGCATAAATATATACAAATATGAATGAAATGCAAATAGTTAGAATACTAGGAATGTGATTCACATGGCACTAAGGCTTTATGCTTTATGGGTCATTAATTAATGATAAGGGAAGGACCACATGGGAACAATAGGAATAATATTGGGGTCAATTGTTGTCGTTGATTGATTGGTCTATTTTACAATCATATATGAGGCTTTCTCTACTTTTTGAAGTGTGCTTGTGTGGTGTAGATTTCTTACTTTGAAAATTTTGCTTTCCTTTTCTTCCTTCGATTTTTCTGAATCCTCTCGCAACCACACTTAAATCATGACATGGAAGAAACAAGAACTCGTGAAAGCCCACTCTCCCTCGCAGCTTTGGCATTACAATCAAGTGGGAAGGAATGAAGTTGTCTTCATAAAACGTGTTCCATTTCTTATACCAAAAGAAGAATTGTTCCATTGCTAATGGAAAGATAGTGGAGTAGTTGAGAACTTCGAATCAAGGGGGGTGGCATTGTTCTGGAAAGCAAAGAAGGGGATTTCCTTAATTTGCATTGGCATTCAATCAAAGCAAGAAAGAAAGGAATGTAGCCATTAAGCTGGCTGGCCTGGAGATTGCTTTTGTCTGCAATGTAAGTATTTTGATCGAGATTTCTGGCATGTGTATTTTTGTATGTTTGTAACGCTTAAAACAAAAAAAGAAAAAAAAAAGTTTGCTTTGTGATTGCTTCCTTTTTGTCCTTAAGCTTGTAAAAAATCTTCCATAGTATATATTCACATGTTTCAAGTCCACCATGTGGTAATCATTTCAAAAGCTAATGGCATGAACATGATATTTCAAATCATTACTGTCAAATCACCTTTTTCACAAACAAAAATCTTTGCTTTAGTAAATGCGCAGGATTGTCATGCGAAACAATCCAAGACATTGGATCGAAATCAATGCAGCTGAAGCAATTTAAATCTCATTGTTCTTCACATTTCTTGAATTATATACATTCCCTTCCCTTTAAGTTGTCATCAGACACCAAATCTTTTCTTCCATCTCCAAAAACATAGTGACAATTTCACTCACATTGTCAAATCCCACCCCAAGACTTAAAAAGGGTTTGATTGTAGGTGGAACCCTTCTCTCAAACTCCTCCAATAATGTTGCAGCTCCCATTTTCTTGCACTTCCCTCCCATGCAAGCCTCAATCTTCTCTATTATTGATGCCTCCCCAATTGCAGTACTTCATTCTAGCAACCCTCCCCTTGGGATGGAATCTACACCATTTTTTTTTTTTTTGAAATTCATTTGAAAGAAAAACTACGAACAAGTCAAAACTTTTGATGCTAATCTATGATGCCGACATAAATGAATGTGACAATCCGCATCTTAATGATTAGGCTTAGGCTCAAGATTTTGACTAAATGAATTAAGATTAAGGACGCGCTTGGGATTAGTGGTTGTCCCACTCAGTTAGCCTGATTTTGACTTTGATCCTGACCCTATTTTATTCTTGATATCTCCTTGAACTTTACCTTAATTTTTGTGTCCTTTAGTGGTCAAGACAGTAATATGAATTTATAAATTGTTTAACTGTTTTAATGTTTGAAATTGACGACAACAAAATAATATGGAGTTTGAATTGTTTCATTCTTTTGTTTATTTTATATATTTATTTGTTTTTGTTTTTGTGATCAAATTTAATAGTGCTTTAGTAATTTGTTGCTTCTTTATTTTATGAAGTTAAATTATTAATATTATTATTATTATTATGATAATGATGATGGTGGTGGTGCATTTAATTGAGATTTAACAATGATGCAGATAATTATCAGAGTTTGGGAGTTATTTTGTTTATTTACTTTATTTTATTTCTTATCAAATAATTTAGATTTCATAAAAGGTCTGCTCTAATTTTTTGTTTTATAACTAATTAAGATATTTTCTTCCTTTGATTTTTATAATAGGGGGGGGGTCAATCTGGAAGAGGGATAGGTGTCATCCCTACTTGATTTAAGGATTATTAGGGCAAGACAGGTACAGGCTTTGCCCATTTGGGTTCAGACCTGAATCAGAATCAGAAAGGGAATGAACTTAGACATGCATAAGCTTTCAGGGATGGGATTGGAAATAAAAGAGCCCTGCCCGGCCCTATTCATTTCTTCCTTCGTTAATGATTTCTCCCTTACCTCCTTGGGTCTTCCAGCTTCTCTCCTTGCCGGTTTGGGGTTCTCATTTGTACTATTTGGGTCTACGTGGTTGCACAAGGTATTGAAGAAAAGAAGGAAGAACATGCTTAAACAAATGTTCTTCAAAAGGAATGGTGGTTTCTTATTGCAGCAACAAACCTCTTCTGAAAACCATATTGTTGACAAAAACAAGAATTTTCGGTGAAAAAGAACTACAAAAGGCTATGGATAACTATAATGAGAATCGAATTGTTGGTCGTGGAGGACATGGTACTGTCTACAAAGGTATGTTATCAGTTGGAAAATTTGTAGCAATTAAGAAATCTAAAGGTGTTCAAGAAGGTGTAGTTTCCCAGTTCATTAATATGGTGTTCCTGCTTTCACAAATTAACCACAGCACTGTGGTTAAATAATTTGGGTGTTGTTTGGACTTTGGAGACAGAAGTTCCTCTACTGGTTTATGAGTTCATCCCCAATGGAACTCTTTCTAATTATCTAATCCATGATGGCAATGGTGAGTTTCCCTTTACATGGAATAGTCGCCTGAGAATTGCTACAGAAATTGCAGAAGCACTAGCTTACTTGCACTCAGCAGCTTCCATACCCATCTATCATAGAAACATAAAATCTACCAATATTAAAGTGTCAGATTTTGGGGTTTCAAGGTCTGTGCCAATCGAAAAAACTCACTTAACTACCTTAGTTCAGGGTACATTTGGATATCTGGACCCAGATCTAGTACTTCCGTTCAAACCAGTTCACAGATAAAAGTGATGTTTATAGCTTTGGAGTGATTCTTGCAGAGCTGATATAACAAGTAAAGAGCCTATTCTTCAACCAGACCAGAAGAGGAGATCTAGAAGCCTGGTTTCTTATTTTATTTGTTCAGTGGATGAGAATAAGCTGTTCGATCGAGATGCTTGATGCTCAGGTTGTCATGGAAGGTACGAAAGAAGACCTTGAGGCAGTTGCTGTGCTTTACATATAGATGCCAGAATATCAATACCAAGGACGAAAGACCCACAATGAAAGAAAAGGCCATGGAGCTTGAGAAATTGAGAAATTCTCAATCGGACAGTTCATTTGTCAATAAAAAAGTATAAACAAGAACAAATTGGCCTGTGGTCAAACACCAGTACTTCATTTTTCATATCATCGTTCTTATTTTATTGGAGTTCAAATCACCTCCCTATTAGTAAAGAGGTAGGTATGTACTTATTTGACATTTTTTCACCGCACAATACGGATGGGCTTCACTCGTAAGATTCACAGATTCACTGGGAGTCCTACCTTCGATTATTTTTTCAGTATTAGAGATAGATTGCACTCCTATTTTATGATAAATAGATAGCAGAAAAGTATACACATCTCTCCCTGACAAGGAGAAGATCCAGAGTTCTCATCTCACTAGACCATGGAAACCACCACTACCATTCCATTAGATGATTAGCCGCAGTGCTACTTATTTCATCACCTTAATTAATCTTATTTGTCAAGAATATTTTCCACTTTTGTGCCATATAAAGAATATTATACGTTTTGCATTGATAGAGAATCTGCGGTGATGGTTCTTCATTGGCAAGCTATTGCTATTTTATAAGTCACAGTTGAAAAAAGCCTAATGTCGTGGTTAAAGCGCAACAGAGATCATAGTCATCATGGGGTCTTCTTCCTTTTGTGGCGCTTCTCCAGCTTCTGTTTTGGCTAGTTGGAAGGTGGAAAATCAAATGGTGGTGCCAGTTTGTCAATATCAACTGGGAAGATTGCTACATCCCAGTTTTGTTGGGTCCGGCCCATTAACCATATGGAGGAGGCCCACATTTTAAAAGAACCAAAAGGCAATAGGGTTTTTTTGAGAAACCAGCTACTTTAGCCGTACAAAAAAAACAACAGAAAAAGGCGTAGAAAACAGGAGAGAGGAGAGAGAGCAGAAATGGGAGAGAGTGAAAGAAATATTTTTTTATTTTTCTGGCGAATTTGAGAGTAAAACGTTGTCAGAATGAGTTGAGATTTGAAGGGAATGATCATAGCACCTAACTCTTTATATCCAACGGTTAGAATATCAGAATATTATTGTACCATAGTTCATAGAAAGCCTCTCTGGTGATTTTTTTTTCCATTTTCTCAGATTTTCATTTATTTGATAACGTTGTTGTGATTTTGTGTTCTTCTAATGCTATTTAGAGATGAAATGTTGATTATATACTCATTATTATTATCATTCAGTGATAGTGGAAGTTTAAGTGGACTTCAATAACAGTCCGTGGTTTTTTCTCTTGCGGTTTATCCACGTTAAAAATTCACGTGTGTCTGTTGTGGTATGTTTGTTGAATATTTGATCTATTATTACTGTGCAGTTGTTGAGTTAATTTACGCTAGCATATTCTTTGACCTCCCATCAAATTACTCATTCCCAGTTTTAAATTATTCCAAGATATTCGGTCCGAATTATTGACATCCTTAAATTTGCAACGAGAGGTTCATTGAGTAGTCCTGCAGCTCCTGCTGTCCCTTATTTGTGAGATTTCTTTGTTTTAATACGTTGCGTATTCGTATCCTTGTGTAGACTTCATCATTGCTTGTTTTGACTCGTTCCTCTCCTTTCGTGGACTTCGTCAACGCTTGTTAATTTCCTTTGATTCGTTTCATTTATTCACCATCAAGATTATAATCGCGTTGGAACTTGGAAGAGTCCCAGTCAAAGAAGCTTGTGAACGTGTGGGAGGTTTCTTAAGCACGCGGAACGTACAAATCCTGTAGGAAACTTTCAAAGTGCATGCTCCACGCATGCTAGAAAAATATACAAAGAGGCAGTTCGTATTTGTTGAGAATTGAGACAGAGAAATTAAAGACATCAGTTTGAAGAAGTTCAGGATCATGGATCCTATTGTGATGCTTCTTCAGCTCCTCCTGTTAGGGAGGACAGTAGCAACATCTGCCTTTGCAAATTTCTCATTGGCGATGCCGGGTTGTCAAGATACATGCGGGAACATAACAGTTCCATACCCATTTGGTTTTGGAGCTTCAAATTGTTACAGGCCAGAGTATCAACTAACCTGCAATGACAGTGTCATGCCTCCACAGTTGTTCGCAGCCCAGAATCTGAAAGTGTTCAGTGTTTCATTAGAAGGGCAGCTGCAAACTTACTCTTATATGGCCCAAGATTGCTACGGCATCAGGGGCGGTCGAGTGTTTCGTTTTTCACCTACCTATCAGCTTTATGGTTTTTGAATATTTCTATCCAAGATCGCATAGATCGACTAAAAACACCTTAGTATGATAATGACACAAGATGATGATGAGCATACCTTTCTATGGTTTTATTGGAGACGAAGCGCAGCGGAATATCTTCTTTATGTCTCCCACTAGGAACAAACTTGAGGTGGAAGTTGATTCTATGATCAACTTGATGTTGGATCTTCTCCTCTAGACTCCTCCCTATTCACCGGCTTGATGGTATATCCTTTCCGACTGCGATGTGATTGTGATTATGATTAGGGTTTAGAGGAGGGACCTAGCATCCTTTATATAGGCAAACCGTTAGATCGTCCATCAAGATCTAACGGTTCCTATTAGCCCACACTAGCCACCCATATAAGAGTTCTAGTAACCGTATATTACCCATATCGACCAATAAGAAACCAAATCAAGTGTAACACAATCAATGAAGCCCACCTTATGTGGAATATTCAATTAATATTCTAACATTCTCCCACTTGGGCTATATTGATTGTGACACTGAGTAAAACAAAACATCTCCTTTGTTTTAAGAAAACATTTGAAAAAGATACATTGAAAACATTTTGACCTTTATGTGCACAACTTTATATTGGTCCGAGGATAATCCTAGAGCTCAATCCCTTCACATAGAGCCTTAGTACCGAATCATGGCAGATCGCATCTTTTATGCAACACAGACCATCCATGGTCACAAATACTCTTAACTTTACCGAAAATGGATGCAATATGGTAGTGTGGCAACTAATGACACTTTATAGAAATCCTCATGTGTCATTCTCGTTGTCAATCCAAATCTCTCACTTTATGGTTCCCATGAACCCGACTCAATGCCACGAGAGATATACTTTATGGTTCCCACGAACCCGTGACTCAATGCCACAAAAGAATATACTTTACGGTTCCTACAAACCTGTGACTCAATGCCACGAAAGCATGTACATTATGGTTCGAACCTGTGACTCAATGCCACAAAAATGAGATTATATGTACATTATGGTTCCCACGAACCTGTGTCATCTTTATAACTCGAGTTTTAACTTTATGTGTTACATGACACACCTTAAGGCTAATACATGAATGCCTTAGCTTTTGCTTAAAGTTAACACATACTTTAAGACTTTCATAACATGCAACATGATAATAATGTGAAGATTAATATGTCACCAAAGAACTTTATTGAATTCAAATAAATTATCAGGCATACAAGAGACAAGTACAGATAGAATACCTTATTACACAATAGAGCAAAGTTCTCAAACTCCCACTAAACAACCGCATCTAAGGTTCCTCCTAAACCCATAGTTACCGCATGTCTATCAAAGACGTCTGGGCAGGGACCCTTAGTTAGGGATCTATAACCATATTATCTCGTACAAATATGCTCTACCGTGGTGTCACATTCTTTAACCTTTTCTTTAATAGTCAAATACTTAATTTCCATGTGTTTAGACCCCGTGATACCCTTATTGTTGTTAACAAACAACACAACGGAATTGTTATCACAAGATAACCGGATAGATCTATCCACAATAAAAAAAATGTCAACTGCCTAATGAGGTTCCTTAACCAAACAACTTTTTCTTTAGTGGTCAAATACTCGACCATCATGTATTTAGACCCTATGATCACACATTTCTTGTTGTTAATAAACAACACAACCGAATTGTGATCATAGTACAACCGGATGGATCTATGCAGAATGTTAAAATAGAACTCACAATTATCTCGATGAGATTCTTTAGTCAAACAATTTGAGTAATCGCCCCATAACATGTAGCAAACTCAACCTTTATGATGAAATAAGTAATTTTACCTTATTTTACACTTTTCACAATATTATCCCTCATGCCATCAAGGAAAACAACTTCAAGTAGACTTCTTATTATTCGGACAATTAGCAAGGTCAAATATATATACCTTAATGCTATAGGTCCTGAACAAGCTTGTAGATTATCTTATCATCAATTGTCCTCTTCAAGTATCTCAAGATAAGATACTTTCTTCAATTGTTCTCTCTCGCATCCTTTATAGGACAACCGTAATAAGCTCGTGTATCTCCCTTGAGAATCAAAACCATTCTCAAGTATGCAATCTAGCATACCGAACTTCTTTAAATATAAATTATATATGCCCTCCGAGAAAGATCCAATAAATAGCATAAACAATCCCTATGGATCTCAATGCCCAAGACAAAGATGCCTTACCAAGGTCTTTTATATCATAATTCTCAAATAACAATTGCTCGGTCTTTATGCAAGAGGCCAACGTCACTACTAGTGAGCAAAATATTATCAACATAAATAATGAGAAAGATAAAATTTCTCCCACCGACCTTGCCATATATATATATATTGATCTACAAGTTTCTCAACAAAATCGAATGAAGTCACAATATTATTAATCTTTAAACACCATAGTTGGAAGCTTACTTAAAACCACAAATTAGACTTCTTGAGTCTACACCAAGATGATTAAAATCATCAACCGCAAAATCCTCGCTCCTCGGCTAAATGACATGGACTTCTTTATTAAGGTTTTCAATTAGAAAGGCAATCTTCACATCTATTTGGTATAACTCTAAAAGAGTCCTTAGAAGAGATAGGTGAGAAAATTTCACTAGTCTACTTCCTCTTTATGAGTAAACTCTTTAGTCGCCAATCGTTTTAAACCTTACAATCTTTCTTCGTGAATATTTATTAGTCTTATACACCCACTTAAAATAAATGGGTTTAAAGCCTTTGGGCAACTTAACAAGCTTCCCAAACATCATATTGTCTCATCAACTATATCATATATCTCGTTGCACCCAATCATAAATCTAATTAAAGACAACTTTTTAGTAATCGGGTCAACCATAATGCCAATGTTATATTCATGTTCATTATATCAAGTAGTCTGGGAACAAGCTACATTTCTTGGCTATATCAAACTCCGAAAACTATTTAAGAATTCACAATTCTGTTGTCTTAACAATGATGGTAAAACAAGATCCGAGTAAGAAACAAATTAACAATGAAAAACTTTTATGTTCCAACTTCTACAATACTTGATTATTCAACCTTAGATTTGCGTAACAACTCAAACGCTAAAATGGTTTAAGTTAGATTTATGAATAATTTGCAATGGAAAAGGGAGTAAAAAAAGAACATATTTGGAAAGGAACATGATCAAGGATATAAGAGGTCATTATCGTGGCTTCACCTTATAAAAAATAATTCAGACAAAATAGTTTTCATACCATATCTGTTCACTATGTTCACAAAATTGTGATTAAGCCTTTCGGTTACACAATTTTGCTCGGGACTATCAAACATAGTGAACAGACCAACTATATCCGAATCTTCCGAGTATTTGGCTAATGGGCCCTTAGTCATCCAAGATCCTCATATCACCCATAATACTCTCCTCCCCGGTCGGATCTAACAATTTCTTAACTTCAGTCTAAAAAATTCTTGAAGATTTTAGAGATTTAGATTATTCTTTAATTGAATACAAAAACCATATTAAGAGTGGTCATCAACAAATATGATGAAATAATAATTTATACGCAAGGTGGAGGAATAAGGACCACTATCTAGACACCATGACCGAATGGGACAAGAGAAAATCAAATCTTCAAACAAAACCAAAGAATCATAACTTTCATTTTCGCACTTAGTTAACCAGACCTTATACTCAATGCAACTTCTACTTACAACAATCATCTTTATTTATAAGGAAGTTTTCACAGTCCCAAATTATTAGTCCGACCGACTCTTAGTCTTTACCCCAACATTTTTATGAGTATTGATGCTCATAAGAACAAAGTTTCTTCTCGAAAAGGTATTGATCTTTATAATTCCAAACTCGAGAGGATGCAAAGGGCATTGATGGATAATAGCAGGGTAATAAAAGAAACATTAGAATCATGAGTTTTATCTTAAAAAATAATCATCCCGATGAAATAATCCCTAACTCCTCCAAAACCATCACACCTTATGATAAAAAACTCTTACGTAAATATACTTATTTCAACACTAGATGAGACTTAGTATCTTTACGCCATCGCATTCAATAATTTCAAAACAAGGCATTCAGGGTAAACAATTCATCAAGTGTTCCTTGATGGACTTCTTAATGGGCGAAAAAGAACATAACTACTTTTCACCTCTCGCAAAAAATCAACTTTTGTCTTCTATACTCTTATGAGTCATATCCATCGCTTACTCAAGAACAAAGAATGTGTGGTTAACAACACATCATCTACAATTTCTTGAAGTTTGACTTTTTAAGAATCTCAATAACAATCATATTGTTATAGACATAAAATGTGACTAATGTAAGAGCACACATATATCATCATGAAAACACCTTTGGACAGAATTCATGACATACAGTTGTGATACTCCCTCACTTTATTAGTACTTTAATATGTAACTTATTAGTACATCACTAGAAAGAGCACACATATATCATCATGAAAACACCTTTGGGCGGAATTCATGATATACAATTGTGATACTCAATCACTTTATTATCACTTTAATATGTAACTTATAAGTACATCACTAGAAAGAGCACACATATATTATCATGAAAACATTTTTTTTGGCAATTCATGACATATAGTTGTGATACTCCATCACTTTATTAGCACTTTAATATGTAACTTATAAGTACATCGCTTTATTATCACAATGTGGGTAACATATAACTTATAAGTGCATCACTTTAAAGAGTACACATATATCATCATGAAAACACCTTTTGACAGACTTCATGACATATAGTTGTGATACTCCCTTATACGTCAGCGTCCATGAGAGTATTCCAACCTTCGAAAATTTTACCACCTTTGGGTGTATAAACTTCTTAGATTAATCAACTCCCAACCAAATGCCGTACATGTCTCCCTCTTAATGCTATCACATAATTACCACCTTTGGGCGTATAAAAATGCATTAACATCAAGAGACATCCCATTACTATATATGGCCGACATTCCATAAACCCAACCATGAATGCCACTTTGGCTCACTCACAATCAAGCTCATGAAATTCTCATATTGGGATATACTTTATGTTACCCACAAATAATGCTAATACATTGTTTGGAAGAAATCCAGATTACCAAAAGGCAATCAAGCATGTATAAAATACATCACACATTTATATAAAATTCCAAATTACCAAAAGGCAATCAAAGCATGTATAAAATACATCTACACCTCTTTAAAATTCGGATTACCGGTATAATCAAACCCTTTATAAGGCATGCATGATATATATTTTACAATTGTATAATATCATATAAAACATGCTTACAATACAAAGCCATTTGATAAAAAATCCATATTAAAAAATTCACCCAACGGTGAAATTACATATACAACATAAATATGTCATATCATGTTTCATACATATAAAAATGGAATTTGGTCATGAAAATAATTCCATTGTGTCCGGAAGGGTCCAAAACATAAATTCCCAAAAGAATGCTTTAAAGTTCCTTACGGTTTAGCCAAAAATAAAAAATACTAAATAAATAGCATTCCAATTATCTACTCAACCAAAACATGATATATAATATTTCACATATATAGGGGTAGAATTGGGTCTTGAAAATGGTTCCATTGCGTTCAAATGATCCAAAATATAAAACCCCGGAAGAACGCTTTAAAGTTTCTTACGGTTTGGTCGAAATAAACAAATACTAAACATATAGTATTCTGGTTTTTTTTATTTATTTATTAAACTGGTTCAACCAGCAAATAAAACGGTCTAATAAATCAGAATCTTATTAGGCCGAACCCGACCGAACCGAAATAAGCAATTGAATCAAATCTAAATTGAACCGAATCGAAATCAGCAATTGAATCGAATCAAAATTGAACCAAGAATCTAAATTAGAAATCGATTCGAAATTGAACCGAAAAATCGAAATCAGAAATCGAATTGAACCAAAATTGAACCGGAATCGAAATCAGAAATCGAATCGAAATCATAAATTAAACAGAAATCCCTCGCTGAGTCAAAAACGAGTTTGGTCCAAATGGTTCAAACAATAAATCCGGTTCGCCCAAGTTAATCCATTCGCTTGGACCGATGACTGGTCAACCGGGTCGACCCGTTTGACCTGCGGGTTCAAAACGGGTCGCCTTGGCGGGTCATGGGTCGGGTTGACCCGACCCGTTGACTCGGTCAAACGCCACGTCGCACCGCACAAATTTAAAAAAGATCAAAAGATGCTGCCGGATTCCGGCAGCGATTGCCGGCGCGTCCGAGTCCGTGGAGACCCATAATATATCAATTTCTTCGTTTTCCGAGATCTCGCAGTGGTAGTTTTAGATTTTCAAAATTCTTTCTAGAAAAAGTTATTGACAAAAACCCCACGGTTTTGTTGAAAAAATCGGAGAACAAATTCACAAGTTTCATAGGTTCCATTCTAGAACCCTAAGTTCATCAGCAACAATCCTATGGGTTTTTAATCGATTCTATTCAGGCTCGATACCACATGTAAGAATATTTCTATCCAAGATCGCATAGATCGACTAAAAACACCTTAGTATGATAATGACACAAGATGATGATGAGCATACCTTTCTATGGTTTTATTGGAGACGAAGCGCAGCGAATATCTTCTTTATGTCTCCCACTAGGAACAAACTTGAGGTGGAAGTTGATTCATGATCAACTTGATGTTGGATCTTCTCCTCTAGACTCCTCCCTATTCACCGGCTTGATGGTATATCCTTTCCGACTGCAGATGTGATTGTGATTATGATTAGGGTTTAGAGGAGGGACCAGCATCCTTTATATAGGCAAATCCGTTAGATCGTCCATCAAGATCTACGGTTCCTATTAGCCCACACTGCCCCATATAAGAGTTCTAGCGATATTACCCATATCGACCAATAAGAAACCAAATCAAAGTGTAACACAATCAATGTAGCCCACCTTATGTAGAATATTCAATTAATATGTGGTTCTTTCGTTTTTTTTGGGTGGTCTCTCGGGGGGGGGGGGGGGTTTCACACACCCCACGCCCGGCCGCGGGGGGGGTTTCTTCACCGCGGGGGGGGGGGGGGGGGGGCTGGGGGGGGGGCGGGGGGGGGGGGGGGAGAGCGCCACACCCCCCCCGTGTGGGGGGGACCCTAATTATGCGTGTGGCAATAACAGCTACTGCTACCACTCCAAGAATGGTCTTGGTTACAGTTGCAATTGTTCCAAAGGTTACCAAGGGAACCCTTACCTTCCCAACGGATGCCAAGGTTTCCCCTCCCCTCCCCTCTCCTTAATCTATACCACCTTTTCTTTTCTTTTCTGTTCTTTCTTTCAAATCGATTTTACAGAACATCTACATGCAAACGGGTATAAAGTACTCCTGATGCTAATCTGTGTTGCAGACATAAATGAATGCGCCGATCCACGGCTTAATGATTGCAGTGACCTTTGTACCAATCTGCCCGGCAGTTATCGTTGTTCCTGTCCAGTTGGTTATCAAGGAAATGGGTATTCCAATGGGTCACGCTGCACCAAGATGCTGGATAGGGTACCGATCATCCTAGGTAATACTCTTACCATATGTCTACATTCCACATTTTCCAACTTTTAGAAGAGGAGGGTGGCAACTCAGGCGTATTAAAAGTTTGATCCAAATGGTTTATTTTCAGATCAAATTTAATAGTAGTTTTTTTTTTTTTTTGCTTTTTTATTATTGTTTTTATATATCGGATGATTCAATTGCTTCTTTATCATCATATTTATATTTTTATATATATAGCAGAGTGGTCAAATTTAACAACAGGTTTGACCAAAAAAATTTAAACACCAGGTTAATTTCATATTTTACAAGGATAAGAATACTAATTGCAGTTTAGAAGTTATTATTATTTTTTTTTAATTTTATTCTATTTTTATATCAATTGATTTAGATTTCACGAAAGGTCAGATATGAAAGTTCTACGTTTTTGTTGTATATCCGGCTAAGATTTTTTTTTTTTTTTTTGCTTCTCTCTTTGATTTGTTTTTAAATTAATAAAATTTTGGATTTTGAAAAGTTTCATTGTTGCATTAGCCATTTTATTTTCAATATATTTATGATACTTTTTATATTAGAGTTGATAGGTTAGAGCGACGACATGGTTTAAGGATAGGGTCAACCAGGAACAGGTCCCACCACGACTTGATCAAGAACAATTGGGACAAGACCAGGTCAGGCTTGGTACATTTGGGTTCAGGGCCAAGACAAGAACGTTAGGCCCTAACTCAGTGTTAGGGTGAAATTGGGCTTAAATTAATATAGGTACATAAGGTTGGATTGGGTTTAAAAGAGCCCTACCCAGTCCGGCTCTCTTGCAATCCTAGGCCATTGTGTTCATTTCTTCCTAGTTTCTGATTTCTAGATCCCTCTTGCTTTGTTGTCTTCCAGGTTCTCTCCTTGCCGGTTTGGGGTTCTCACTTATAATATTGGGGTCCATATGGTTGCACAAGGTATTGAAGAAAAGAAGGAAGAACAAACTAAAACAAATGTTCTTCAAAAGGAATGGTGGTTTCTTATTGCAGCAGCAAATCTCTTCAGCAAATGCTACTCTTGACAAAACAAGAATTTTCAGTGAAGAAGAATTACAAAAGGCTACTGATAACTATAATGAGAATCGAATTCTTGGTCGTGGAGGACAGGGTACTGTCTATAAAGGTATGTTATCAGATGGAAAAATTGTTGCAGTCAAGAAATCTAAAGGGGTTCAAGAAGGTGTGGTTTCTGAGTTCATTAATGAGCTCGCCCTTCTTTCACAAATTAACCACAGAAATGTGGTGAAATTATTTGGGTGTTGTTTGGAAACAGAAGTTCCTTTTCTGGTTTATGAGTTCATACCCAATGGAACTCTTTCTACTCTAATTCATGATAACAATGGTGAGTTCCCCTGTACATGGAATAGTCGACTGAGAATTGCTACAGAAATTGCAGAAGCTCTAGCTTACTTGCACTCGGCAGCTTCTATACCCATCTATCATAGAGACATAAAATCTACCAATATACTCTTGGATGATAGATTCAGAGCCAAGGTGTCAGATTTTGGGATTTCAAGGTCCAACCCAAATGAAAAAACTCACTTAACTACTTTAGTTCAGGGGACATTTGGATACCTGGATCCACAGTACTTCCGTTCAAGTCAGTTCACAGATAAGAGTGATGTTTATAGCTTTGGAGTGATTCTTGCAGAGCTGTTAACAAGTAGACAGCCTATTTCTTCGACCAAATCAGAAGAGGAGAAAAGCTTGGTTTATTATTTTATTTGTTCAATAGAGGAGAACAGGTTGTTTGAGATCCTTGATGCTCAGGTTGTTGAGGAAGGTAGAAAAGAAGACCTTGAGGAAGTTGCTGTAATTGCATATAGATGCCTAAACATGAACATCACGGAAAGACCCACAATGAAAGAAGTTGCATCCATGCTTGAGAGATTGAGAAATTCTCAATCAGTAGATTAATTATTTGTCCATGAAGAACAAAATGAAGAATCAACTGAACTACGGCCAGACACTGGTACTTCATTTACAGTATCATCTTATGAGACTATGGAGACTGGTGCTACAATTCCATTAGATGGTTTGTCATTGCTACTCAATAATCAGACGAAAAAATAATTGCATGGTTATTCATATATATTTGATTGGTTCCATCCAATTGCTTTGAGCAGGGAATTACCCCGTTACATTTGTTTATTGGGTGACTTGAGAATAAGTTCTCATTAATTTCATCTTTCTTCCTTCTTGAGTGTTGTACGTTTCTTTCCTTTCTCATTTGTGTCATTTGTGTAATATATTGTATTATAATCAAGGTTTAAAGTATCTTAAAGTATCCCTCAATACTATGCGATACTAGCCGATACGTATCCATATTTGACCCAACCGATACGATACATCTCTTAAAATCACCTGACCGATACCATACTCGATACCGATACTTTAAACCTTGATTATAATATATTGTCTTATAAATAGAAAAAAAGAAGAAATATATATATATATATATATATATATATATATATATCTTTTGTGTACGGTCATGCGTCGTGCATGATAAATAATTGTTGTCTTTTCCACTACCGATGAACATGAATAGATGATCAACCACTAGGGACATTCATCGCAATAGGGTCCCAACGGTAAACTTGTCAACTTTGTATGTGTGAAAGATTGCAAAATCATGTAGTCAAGTCAAAATCATTTGGTTAAACCAATTTGGTTCAATTTGAGTCTATCAACCAACCATGCAACCGCTCCAAATTAGACCCAGTGATGAGAACAATCTTCTACCTATGGAACTCATTATTACTATTATTTATGTTTTAGTCATACACTTCCCATTTCTGGGCAAATTTTATGACTTTTGACATTGAAGCTTCAATTTCTAAGTTCTGGACACTTATCAAAAGTTAAACCAGACCCCTGTAGCTTTTCTTTCATGACTTTGTCTAATTGTTCAATCATTAATTGGAATTGTAAGATAATTCGTCCAATCACCTACCTCACGTATTCTGAATAAAGTCTGATTTTCAAAGTAGGCAATTGACTTTGTTGATGACATGTTCACCTCCAAACTTCGTAGAGAATCAAAACTACATAACCTTGATATCTCATCCGTTATACCATTTCTCTCTTCTTCAATGCTAAAAGGGCATCCCATGAATTTTGCAAGTCTCTTTATCTGATACTTGATGCCTTTCTTTAACTCTTCATACTTCAAACACAACACTTTTTGCGGTTTTTCTAAGTTTTCATTCCAATAACCTAGAGCATGATCCCAAAAGGGTCCAAACCCTGTAACTCCCTATACTAAACATATCGAAACCTTTCTCTGTAATGAAAGTGGGCTAATAATTTCAGGCCTTGCCTTGTTGGTGAAGTGTCAATAAGAGATTAAGATGTTTCTAGGATTCCGACATAGGTAGGCAATTTTGTAGTTGGAGTTCTTAATAGATTTTGGGAGCCATGTGTAAGGAATATGAGTGGCGAAAAGCCTCGAAGAAAAAAGATCTGCTAAATTAACGAATTGATTATCTGTTTAAAGCTTAAATTTAAAAAAGGGAACAAGATCATGAGGGTTGCTCGTAAGAAAAGGGTTTTGGGAAAAAGTATATTGACGGCGAGTAAAAATAGCAAAAGCCTAATGCCTTCAACATAGTAGTACTAGTACCTGATTTTGGTGCAGTCACTAATATAACATCACTATCTAAAGCACGGAATGTTGCTTGTATTCCCTTTGCATGACACCAGAAGCCTTGATATTTATAAAGAGGAAGGCCAATCCATCCTTTCTCTATGGCCAAAAAGCAAGAAGCAAACCCTGAATTCCCAAAGGAGACTCATCTTGGTTAATGTGGATGTTGGCCATAGATGATATATTATTGAAAATGGTGGTTAAGATGGGTTGAACAACTTAGGACGTTCAGCTTTGCTAGTGGTAGCATATATATACAAATATAAATGAAATGCAAGTAGTTAGTTAGAATACTAGGAATGTGTTTTACATGGCACTAAGGCTTTATGCTTTATGGGTCATTAATTAATGATAAGGGACGGACCACATTGGAACAATAGGAATAATATTGGGGGTCAATTATTGTTCTTGTCGATTGGTCTATATTACAACCATATAAGAGGCTTTCTCTGCTTTTTGAAGTGTGCCTGTGTGGTGTAGATTTCTTAATTTGAAAATTTTGCTTTCTTTACCTACTCAAATCATGACATGAAAGGAACAAGAACTCGTGGAAGCCCACTTCTCCCTCGCAACGTTGACACTACAATCTAGTGGGAAGGAATGATGCTGTCTCCCTTAAAAAGCATTCCGTTTCATAGACCAAAAGAAGAACTGGGTGGATTCAGAGGCGGTGGCATTTTTCTGGAAAGCAAAGATTGGCCTTTGAATCAAAGCGAGAAAGAAAGGAAGGAATGCATCCATTAAGCTGGCTGGCCAGGAGATTTGCTTTTGTCTGCAATGTAAGTATTTTGATCGATCGAGGTTTCTGACATGTGTATTTGTATGTTTGTAACGCTGTAACCAAAAAACAAGAAGAAGCAAAAGTTAGGCTTTTCTGGCACGTTTAATACTTAGAATAAAGAAAAACAACTTTTCTTTGTATTATTGTATGTGGGGCTTCCACAATTCTGATTGCTTCCAACGTCAGGGCATTCCTTTTTATGGTCCTTGTTGGCTTTTAAAAAATCTTCCATCATATAAATTCACATCTTTCACTTTGCTATCTTTCAAAAGCTAATGGCGATTTTCAAATCATTTTGTCAAATCGCCTTTCCGCTCTTTGCTTCGTGCGCGTCGGCCTCTGCGGTTTCGCGGGCTTCTTGCCCGTTTCATTGTTCTTCACATTTCTTGAATTATATACATTCCCTTTAAGTTTTCATCATACACGAAATCTTTTCTTCCATCCCCAAAAACTTAGCGACAATTTCACTCACATTGTCCAATCCCATCCCAACACTTAAAAAGGGTTTGGTTGTAGGTCTAATAGGTCTCTTCTTTCCATTTGATGAGTTCTTGTCACAACCATTTACAACCCGGACAATGGGACCGTCTTTGCCCTTCCCCATGCACTTGCATCCAATGACTTCCCCTTCCACTTCAACCCTTCTCTCAAATTCCTCCAACAATGCCTTGCAGCTCCCGTTTTCTTGCACTTCCCTCCCATGCAAGCTTCAATCTTCTCTGCTATTGATGTCTCCCCAATTACAGTACCTTGTTTCGTGTATTTTATATAAATATTTTTTTGTTTTTGAGATCAAATTTAATAGTGTTTTAGTAATTTATTACTTCTTTATTTTATGAAGTTAATTATTATTATTATTATTATTATTATTATTATTATTATTATTATTATTATTATTATTATTATTATTATTATGATGGTGGTGGTGGTGCATGTAATTGAGAGATTTAACAATGATATATTTGGAAGTTATTTTGTTTCTTTACTTTATTTTTTTTCTTATCAAATAAATTAGATTTCATAAAAGGTCTGCTCTAATTTTTTTTGTTGTATAACTAATTAAGATATTTTTCTTCTTTTGATTTTTATTTTAAAATTAATAAGAGTGGATTTACTTTAAAATAAATAAATAAAGAAGATGGATTTTGAGAAGTTTCATTGTTGAGGTTTTTTATTTTCAATTTAGTTATGATACTTTTTATATCAAAGTTATCACACGAGGTCATGGCAATAGGATTAGGGTTAGGGTTAAGAATTGATTTCTCTCTTACCTCTTGTTGTGTCTTCCAGCTTCTCTCCTTGCCGGTTTGGGGTTCTCATTTGTACTATTTGGGTCTACGTGGTTGCACAAGGTTTTGAAGAAAAGTAGGAAGAACAAGCATAAACAAATGTTCTTCAAAAGGAATGGTTGTTTTTTATTGCAGCAACAAACCTCTTCTGAAAACCATATTGTTGACAAAACAAGATTTTTCAGTGAAAAGGAACCACAAAAGGCTACTGTAAACTATAATAAGAATCGAATTGTTGGTCGTGTAGAACAAGGTACTGTCTAAAAAGGTATGAGGTGTTCAAGAAGGTGTAGTTTCCCAGTTCATTAATGAGGTGGTCCTCCTTTCACAAATTAACCACAGAAACGTGGTGAAATTATTTGGAGATAGAAGTTCCTCTACTGGTTTATGAGTTCATCCCCAATGGAACTCTTTCTAATTATCTAATCCATGATGACAATGGTGAGTTTCCCTTTACATGGAATATTCGCCTGAGAATTGCTACAGAAATTGCAGAAGCACTAGCTTACTTGCACTCAGCAGCTTCCATACCCATCTATCATAGAAACATAAAATCTACCAATATAAAAGTGTCAGATTTTGGGATTTCAAGGTCTGTGCCAATCGAAAAAACTCACTAAACTACCTTAGTTCAGGGTACATTTGGATATCTGGACCCAGATCTAGTACTTCCCGTTCAAACCAGTTCACAGATAAAAGTGATGTTTATAGCTTTGGAGTGATTCTTGCAGAGCTGATACAACAAGTAAAGAGCCTATTCTTCAACCAGACCAGAAGAGGAGATCTAGAAGCCTGGTTTCTTATTTTATTTGTTCAGTGGATGAGAATAAGCTGTTCGAGATGCTTGATGCTCAGGTTGTTATGGAAGGTACGAAAGAAGACCTTGAGGCAGTTGCTGTACTTGGGTATAGATGCCTAAACATGAACAGCTAGCAGGGAAAGACCTACAATGAATTGAAGAAGTTGCATCCAAGCAGCTTCAGAGATTGAGAAATTCTTAATCAGAAAACTTGTTTGTCCATAAAGAACATAAACAAGAACCAGTTGAAATATGGCCAGACAGTACTAGTACTTCATTTTCAACATCATCATCTTACTGGACCATGGAAGCTGGTGCTACAATTCCATTAGGATGGTCTGCCATTGCTACTCAATAATCAGACGACAGGATAATTGAATTGTTGGACATTTCTTTCCCTTCTCATTGTTTGACATTTTTTATCATAAATAAAAGAAAGAAGAAAATATTTCAATAATGTACCATCAGGCATGATGCATTTGATACAGTTCTAGAACCAAAATTTTTCATAAGTCTCAATTTATGTTGTAAAAATTTCAAGAAACAAAAATTTTTATAAAATAATTTTCGTTCAGTTTAACTGTTTCTCGAAGTAAGAAATTCCAACACTGTTTTTCAATGAATAATCAAACAGATTCTAAATGGCTAGATCTAAAATATGTAATCAAGTCAAAATCTATTTAGGTTAGACCAATTTGGTTCGGTTTGAATCGGTCAATCAACCATGCGACGGGTTCAAATTAGACCAATCATGATTAGAAACAACCCTTGACCCTCAACCCCTTGATGAGTCCTAAGTGAACTCATAAAAACTATTAATCATGTTTTAAATCATACAGTTTTCACTAAATAAGGACTTTTAACATTAAACTAAATTGTACAGATTGTTTAATAAAAGCAAAAAGGTAGAGTCAGGATTCTACCTACATGTGAATTGATATTTTTCCTCTCCATGTGGGTGAAGAATCTTGACTCAAAAGAGAATAATAGAATCCAAAAGACGAAAAAAACAAATTCGGATCCTCTCCACCAAGCCTGCTCATACAGCTATACATCCACTCACATGAGTGTGACCTCGCTTGCATTACCCTTACACAGGCAGACGTATGAGTCTGCGTCCCATACTTATAAGAGCATGGGTGTAAAGCTATACGGGCAGATTGGATGAAGAAGATCTGGAATTGAAAAAAACACCCAGCCCATGCAAAGTTAACAGTTATTGTCTTGGTTATTTATTATTATTTAAAAAAAATTCTTTGATATATTTTATTTAGAGTATTTTACATGTCATCCACAATTATGGGATGAAACTCCGAGTTCTCTAATATTATGGCTAAAGTTACATATCACCCACTTACAATATTACAAGTTATCCATAGTTAGATTTTTTTTTTTTTTTTTTTTTTAATTAAGATTCTGTTAAGTGACAAGTAAAATGACCTTAATACCCTTTGGACAAGTTTAACTTGGGAGGGTATAAAATGGAGTAATTATGCAATTTAATTGTCCAAAAGGGTATTAAAATCATTTTACTCTCTCTTTACCGAATCTTGATAAATAAATAAAAAAAAAATCTGACTGTGGATTACTTTTAATATTAGAAGCAAATAACATGTAATTTTAGCAATAATACTTGAGAACCTCGAGCAGTACTCCCATAATATTTAATGTCTTTGCTGGTGTCAGTTGAACTATAAAATTACATGATTAGAAGTATGAGGCAACAGACAAAATTAAAGAAGCTCATGATCAGGGGTGGTGGTGTGTCGATAGAACTGATTCTTCAGCTCTAGCTTCCTCCTCCACCTGTTATGGTGGCCAGTTCCAGCATCAGCCTTCTTGGATTCCTCAACGGCGGTGGCAATGCAAGGTTGTGATGATAAATGTGGGAATATATATATATATAACAGTTCCATACCCATTTGGTTTTGGAGCTTCAAACTGTTATAGAGAATCAGGGTTTGAATTAGTCTGCAACGTACTACTTACAGTTACAAGCCTGGATCCAAGTTGTTCTCGAGAGATGTGGAAGTCCTCAATATTATATTACAGGGGCAGCTGCAAATTACATCATCAAGTATTGCTCAAGAACCCTTACCACCCCACGGATGTCAATATGATCTCTCTCAAATTCATTCCTTTGTCTGTAGTATTCTAATAGCCAAATTTTTATCTCTTCAGACATCACTGTATTTATTTAATTTCTATTTATTCTTTTTTTTCTCTCAAAACTAAGAGGAGAAAAACCTGATTTCTTGTTTTATTTGAGATCCTTGACGCTCAGGTTGTAAAGGAAGGTACAAAAGAAGACCTTGAGGCAGTTGTTGTGCTTGCATATAGATGCCTGAATATGAATACCAATTCAGGAAAGACCCACAACGAAAGAAAAGACCATGGAGCTTGAGAAATTGTAAAATTCTCAATCTGACAGTTGATTTGTCAAAAAAAAAAATATAAACTAAGAACAAATTGGCCTGTGGTCAAACACCGGTACTTCATTTTCCACATCATCGATCTTATTTTATTGGAGTCCAAATCACGTCTCTATCAGGGAAGAGGTATGTAGTCCTCTGGACTTTCTTCACTGGTCATATCTTTGATTATTTTATCAATATTTAGAGATATGTCCTACTCCTATTGTATGATAAAGAAATATCAAAAAAGTACATACCTTTCTCCCTGAGGAGAAGATGATCCAAACTCATCTTACTAGACCATGGAGACCACTGCTACTATTCCATTAGATGATTAGCCACAGTGATACTTATTCCATCACCTTAATTAGTCTTATTTGACTACCCAAAAAATATTAGTCTTATTTGACTCAGGAACAAGATGATTTTCCACTTTTGTGCTATATAAAGAATATTATACGTTTTGCATTGATAGAGAATTTGTGGTGATGGTTCTTCATTGGCAAGCTAACTTGCACTACACATATTACATATATCAATTTGGATTACATGTTCATGCATGCTTAAAAACTATACCATTAAAGCTTCAGTTTATGAGTTCTGGGTACATATCAAATTTTAATCCGGACCCACGTAGCTTTTCTTCCGTGATTTCGTCTAATTGTTCTATCATTGATGTTGTAAGATAATTCGTCCAATCACCTACCTTACCTTTTCTGAATAATGTTTGATTCTCAAAGTAAGAAATTGATTTTGTTGATGACTTGTTGACCTCCAAACTTCGTAGAGAGTCAAAACTGCATAACCTTGATATCTCATCCGTTATACCATTTCTCTCTTCTTCAATGCTGAAAGGGCATCCCATGAATTCTGCAAGTCTCTTCATTTGATGCTTGATGTCTTTCTTCAACTCTTCGTACTTCAAAAACAACACTTTTTGTGGCTTTTCTATGTTTTCATTCCAGTAACCTAGAGCATGATCCCAAAAGGGTCCAAACCCTGTAACTCCCTTGCAAAACATATCGAAACCTTTCTCTAATGAAAGTGGGCCAAGAATTTCAGGTCTTGCCTTGTTGGTGAAATGCCAATAAGAGATCAAGATGTCTCTAGGATTCCGACATAGGTAGACAATTTTGCAGTTGGACTTCTTGATAGATTCTGGGAGCCACGGGTAAGGAATATGAGTGGCGAAAAGCCTCGGAGAAGGAAGATCTGCTAAATTAGGGAGTTGGTTGTCTGTGTAAAGCTTAAATTCAAAAAATGGAACAAGATCATGAGGGTTGCTCATAAGCAAAGGGTTTTGGGAAAAAGTATATTGATGGCGATTAAGAATAGCAAAAGCTAACGCCTTCAGCCAAGTAGTACCTGATTTTGGTGTCGTCACTAATATAACATCGGTATCTAAAGCACGGAAATGCTTCTGCAAGGATGTTGTTGCTTGTATTCCCTTCGCATGACACCAGAAGCCTTGATATTTATAAAGAGGAAGGCCAATCCATCCTTTCTCTATTGGCAAAGAAGCAAGAAGCGCACCCTGAGAATCCTTTCCTAAATTTTCCATAGGAGACTCATCTTGGTTGATGTGGATGTTGGCCATTGATGATATATTGGAAACGCTAGCAAGATGGGTTGATCAACTTAGGACATCTAGCTTTCCTAGTGTTAACACATATATATATATCACACCAAAATATTAGGAATGTGATTCACATGGCACTATATGCTTTATGGGTCATTTCATTAATAAAAAGATGAGGACCACATGGGAATCAAAGGAATAATATTGGGGGTCAATTGTTCTTGTTGATTGGTCTATTTTACAACCAACCATATTTTGTGGCTTCCCTGCTTTTTGAAGTGTGTTTGTGTGGTGTTGGTTTCATATGTCTTACTTTTACAATACTCTTCATGATTTGTGATAGATTTCTTAATTAGGAAATTTGCTTTCTCTTCTTCTTTTAATTTTGATTCCTCTTGCAACCACACTTAAATCATGATTGTGAAGGAACAAGAACAGGTGGAAACCCACTTCTCCCTTGCAGCTTTGGCTTTACAATCAGGTGGGAAGGAATGAAACTGTCTCCCTTACATTTCTTAGACCAAAATAACAACTGTTCTATTTAGTGTTTGCCGACAGAGAGATAATTAAAACAAACAAGAGAAGAGAAGATTAAGAAATAAAAATTCCCTAAAATATCAATATCTCCCAAGCCCGAGAAATGGGGAAGATACATTGCAACCACCAATTTCTGTTTGAGTGTTTTAATCAATATTTTCAGACTCATTTGATTGTTGATTGTTTGTCGGCTTTGGGAAATCCACCTTCACAAGATTTCTTGTTCTTGTTCTTGTTCTTGGTAAATCCGCCTTCACAAGATTGCAAATCAATATTTCCGTATTGAATTTGGAGTATTGTGTCGGCTCAGAAAGACTTCTTTTAAAGTCCTTTTATCACTTTCTCATGTTCATACTCCTTTATCCAGAAAATTTTGATTAGAAAAATGATATCGATGTCTTGTTTATCTATACATGTAGATGTAAACAGTCAAGTCTTATATGTTATACAGTTATATAAAGTCTATTAAAAAATACTTTTGAGATTAGACATATTTTTAAATTTTTAATTAATTTCTTTTTTAAGGAATATCGAACTAGATTTCACAACTTGTCAATCAAGACCATGACTCCAACCCAAGAAAAAAAAAACCACCATGGATAGGGTTCGGATGTCGGCCCCACGCATGCCAAACCCGAGCAGACCCGGCCCGTTAAAGTCCGATCCGATACGGGGTTTCTAATAAACGTGTCGGGCTCAAGCCCAAGCCATTCACGGTGGAAGGCCTCTCTATCCATCATTCCTTCCACCGGCCCATTAATCCTAAGCCCTTTAGCCCAATTAAGCCCGACAATTTGGGCCCATTTGAAGTACGTATTCTGACTCCATAATTCCCATGGGTGACCCATGATCAAAGAAAACCCTAAAACTCAAAATTCCAATGATTTTCAAGTTAATTGGTGGACCATTAAAAACCTAAAATAATGAGATTTTTTCATGGCGCCTACCTAAGTTGGCTAAATTTTTTCCACATATATTGTATGGAGCCTATGTATGACTCACATATATCATTCTTTGAAGGGAAAAAAGAATATATATCATTCACTTTAAGCTGTCAGCCGCCGTGATAGAGAGTTCACCGAAGAACATCATAAGCGCGATAGTTGATTTGCCATCAGACATTAGTTAAACCAATATACTCTGCAATATAATAGACCAACTCTAGTGTTAAAAGCTTTCACACAAAAACAAAATTTGAAGTTAGTACGCTTCTAGAGCATTGGGATGGGGGAGGCAGCCTCTTGTTAGAGATCTTAAGTCTTAAGAGGTCTGTGGTTGGATCCTCCGTTCCCTCCACTCTCCCCCCAACCAATCCATCACCAAAATGCTTGTGAACCCCACGACAAATTTCCTAAGCAACCTCAAAATTTCTTTGGTAGCCCACCGTATCAAAAGTAAAAAACAAAATACAATCCCTAAAGAAAACTTAAATATCTGAAGCTACAAATGATAATGATATAGAATCCGGATCATCACCCCATCAACCGTCATGGCTTTACCACCACAAATCTTGGCGTAAAAAGTAATAACATTTAAAATTTTTAAAAAAAAAATCCCATCACCCAACCCATGGGTCCCCCTGTATTTATGGTGGTAAAGCCGTCGAGGGAACACAGACGGGTAGCTGATCCGCACTCAATAGACAGACTGTTTTCATTATTATTTCACGGATGAGTTGAGTAACTCCTGAAGGGTGGTAGAGAGACAGACATCCAACACAAGACACAAGGAGGGAGGCCTACCTCTCAGGTGTGGACTTTCTCTCTCCATTAGACAAGAAATTCACAAGACAATGAGAGCAGAGTAGTACAATTTATTATTCTTTTGGGCCTCACAGCAGGACTACTATTTGATTCCTAGCTTAATTTAAATACTACAGAGCTTTTGGAAATCTCTTCATTATTTCAAGAAACATGGAAGGCGTAAACGAAAGAGGAAAGTCAATTAAGCATGCAAATGTAAAGGCAGAAGCCACACTCAAAATGACAGACCAGAGCCACGGAGCTTCTCTTCAGTAATCTTGTCTAACTGTTTTGCCATCTCTGGGCTCAACTGATTCACCCAGTCTCCAACCTTGCCTTTCCTGAAGAACACTGCATTCTCCCCTCTTGCCATTAACTTTCCAGTCTTGTTCACCTCCAAGTTCTTTAAGCTTTCAAAACTGCACATATCTAAAATCTCATCCACCACCCCATCTTCTTCTTCCTTCACTGTAAAAGGGCACCCCAGGAACTGGGCTAGTCCTCTTTAAGTTCGGTTTTGTTTCCTCCTTCAGCTCTTCATACTTGATAAACAACACCTTCTCAGGCTTTTCACAGCTTTCTTTCCAGAAGCCTACCATATGATCCCAACAGGGTCCAAATTCATGGACCCCCTTGCAGAATGACTCAAAAGCTGCTTCTGTTGAGAGTGGCCCTAGGCTTTCAGGTCTAAGCTTCCTCATGAAATGCAAGAGTGAAACAAACATGTCTTTTGGGTTCCGACAGAGATAAACAATTCGACAACCAGTCTTCTTGAAGGACTCAGGCAAGGAAGTGTAAGGGATATGTGAAGCATAAAGCCTGGGAGGTGGGAATGCAGATATACAGGGAATCTGGTTACCAATGAAAACCCCATATTCTAAGAAAGGCACCAGGTCATGAGGGTTGGTGTTGAGCAAGGGGTTTTGAGAGAGTGAGTAACGATTACGGTTCAAAGTTGCAAAAGCAAGGGCCTTCAACCATACAGTACCTGATTTTGGGGTGGTGGCAAGTAAGATGTCAGTGTCGTGTGCTTGAAAATTTCTCTGAATGTCTCGAATTGATTCGATTAGTTTTGCTGCAACCCAGAAACCTTGGTATTGATAGATATGAGCAGTTCGCCACCCCTTTTGCTGTGGAAGTGAGAGAAGCAGTTCCTGACACTCCTGACTGACTTCATCAACTTCTTCTTCTTCTTCTTCCTTCTCTCTCAAAGCCCCACTTGCGGAAAGTAGAAAAGAAGCCATCTATGATCTATCTGGTTTTTTTAGATAAGACTGATTGAGAACCCAGAGGAATGCATGCCTGGGTAGCCTTCATCTATCATCCTCTATTTATATAGCATTTTTTCCAGTCCAGAGTTTTCAAAACTTTCAACTGCTACAAGAATCTTCCCAGAACTTTCATTGATTTCTACTCTATAAAGTGTCATAGCTGCTGTTTACCACATGTCACGGCCATTCAACTGAAATTGACATGCAAGTAGTAGCATTTTAATGTTATGGTAGTATGTGGGAATCCATTCATTCAACGCTCATCACCCTCTGCTTCCATTAACAAAACTCACTCTTCCCTGATTCTCGCTTTTCTAGAACTCGTCTAAGTGACACGCTCCATTGAAATCAGGTTGCTCTCCATTCTAGAGACAGTCTACGTTCAGTTCATTAGCTTGGTGAACAGTGTCCTAAAGAGCCAACAACGTAACCATCACATAACTCCAATCGGCCAGCTGCAAGGATCTATCTGCTAAACTCCCTGTATCATTTAAAGACTAGAGTGGAGGAAACCCTACAGGACTCTCTGACTTTTGATACCTACACATTTCCCAAGTAGAGAGTCAAATGGGTCTCCTTGCCCTTGGAACCTCAACCGGCTTCCCCAGTTGTGACAGTTCTTCATTAATGAAACCCCAAAAAGAGAAGACTGTTCTTCATTTTGAGTGCGAGCCAGACTAGGATCCTAGTTCCTTCGATGGGTTCCAGTCGAACAAGGCTAGAGTTGCAGGGGAGGAGCCAATTGAGAATACGTGACGTGCCACCTTTTAAGGTCCCCTGATAAAGGGTTCTGTAATTCATGGCGGATGATACAAGAACAGATGATACAAATAACAGAGGAAATTCGTCAAAAGTAAACTAAATCCACAAACATTTTTTTCCCCCAAAACATACAATCACTAACCATTCTGTGAGACATCAAGACAAACGGAAACCCTAAAAGCAAGGGCTCAATTAAAATCCTTGTACCCGCGTCTAATTTAAAAATAGGTCAAATGAAATTGACAACCATTCCAATTTCTGCACCATACATCAACTAATCTCACAGTAAATGCTACAGAGAGGTGTCCTTGCAGTTTCCGAAGTTCCCTCTTAAGCTATTCCTTTGGAGCAAATCTGGTTCAGGTGGATCTCCAGATCAAGCAATCCGCCATACCACTTGAATTTTGCCCAAGCAAGCAGCAAACCAGGTTGTTATGAGGTTACCCTATGCAATACTTATCATCAACCACCAGAACCGTAATCTTGCATGGATACATCCATTCTACTTATGCTTCTGACATGATTCTCAGCCCACATGTAACAAGAGTTACTTGTCAAAAGCAGCCCATGCTGTTGAGGGGAAAATCACGAGTACTGTCATCCATATTAACAACGAACACCAAGACAATCTGAAGCTGGAGCTATTGAGTTGAATACTAGCCACTGTGACCATGTAATCGTTTTAACAACCATATTCTTCTTAACCTGTCATCTAGTTTCAAGAACATCATAGCCTTCTTCTCATCTGCGGAGAGATATTCACAGGCTTCAATAATAAGATCATCATCAAAACCTGGAATCTTCTGCACCACATCAAACAATTCATCCAAGTTCACTGTTTTACAATTTTGGCCCAATGCATCTGCAATCCTTCCAATATTTGCAGCCATTGCACTCATCGTTTCCAACATCATGGTGTTAACACGCCTCTTCTTTAAGGGCCTTTTGGAGCGTGATGATGAAGCAGGTTCTGCTCCAGTCTGCTGAGATGACTCTTCGATGCCATCACCTACATCACCAAGGTTGATATCATTATAAACTGACATAAATTGATCTGCGGCGTCAACATGTTCTTCACTGTCCACTCCATTTCTAGAATGACTTCCGGATCCTTGATCGTTGCTAAAGATTATACATAACTCATCATAGTTCTCAATGACTCTCCCTCGGATGGCCCTTGCATCTGGGTGTTCCTGTGAGTAACGAAGTTATATTAGCAAGTTAGATGTAAACCATGAAGAGAGTCTAAGATAGAATACCAGATTTAACTAAACCATCTTGAGATATTCTTTCCATACACAGTCATATTCCACTGGAGACTGGTCTAAAAGAACAGTTCCTCCAATACTTAATGATGTTTTCAAGAGAGAACTCTCCTTCGATGTTTTCACAGCAGCCTACATACATCATGTTATTTCAATATTCATCTTTTTCTTGTTACCCTTTTCATCTGATTTATCAATATTACAGTTCCAACCTGTGTGCTTCCCTTTCAACTTTGGATCATCACTCCAAATCAGACATGCATCAACAAACTCTACACCTTCAGTCTCAACAGGCAAATAGCTATCAACCCGAGCATCATTTCTGGAGCATCTTTCAGCAAACTGATCATTGCCAAAGATGAGGCACAATTCATAGTTATTTTTAATGTACCTTGTTGCCTGGAAAGCCTTGGCATCAGGTGTGCCTATGAGCATCACGGTTTGTAGCAATCAAAGGAAGGAAATCTACCAGTGTATTAGAACCTAATATAAGAGTTCCTGATATTCAAACCAATGTTGTCAAACACCCCAGGGGTTCCCCGCCAGAAGGAAGCACTGTAGCTCAGATGAGGCACCGGCAAGGTGCTAAACGTGTACATACTTGGCTAGGTTTAGCCCATGAGACTTACCTTGCTCTTTTGGTTCCTCATTCAAATTTATTTGATAATTACTATGGTAGAAAACATGTGCCCAACATATGCTTGTGCAGCAATATAAGTTCTGAATGAACATGAAGTTCATTAAAACATGGTATACAATTAAAATTAGAATTTGTAATGCATAGACTCTGATACATATGCACTCAGAACACACTAAAGAGAAACTACAAACACTTTACAGTAGCCAGCTATACTTCTAATCATTCAATGGGTTGTCCGTGCTTGACAGGCTAGTAAGAATCCATATTGAATTGTCACTTCGCCTTCCTATATTCTGTAAATCATCTGAAGGGGTAATCTTTTTAGCATTTGATGAAGATGAAACAGATTTGGGCTTATTTTAAAAGAAATAAGCCTTGAGTTGGTTTATATATGAGTGGGTCTTTGATCCAATGGGTTTTTTTCATGATAGACAACTTTAGTGGACTTAAAATACAGATAGGTGTCTTCAATAATCCTACCTTATTGATGTGGTATCTTCTCCATCCCAAAATCTACCATCCATGTCATGGAATCCTCTTCTGTGCCTTCCTCTGGAAGGGTCAAGAATCCTCTCACTTCCTTCACCCCATTAATTGGGAATTCATCACATCCAAAGATGTAAATTTAGCCTGCCTCTTGAAACTCATCTGGAAGATTGCTTCTAAGCATAACTCCATTTGGGCTTCTTGGGTTTACTCCCACATTCTCAAATCGGACTCTATCTGGAATGCTCCTATCCCCTCCAACCCATCTTGGGTTTGAAGAAAGCTCTTGCTTCTTCGTCCTCAAGCTCTTTCTGCTATTTCAATTCAAATCTTCTCCGGGTCCTCCACATCTTTCTGGTTTGATCTGTGGCATCCGATGGGTATCCTATTCACTCTTCTTGGCCCCCGCACTGCCAATGAAACCTACATTCCTAAATCATCCCCCCTCTCCTCT
The DNA here is from genome assembly GCF_041222555.1 of Hakea prostrata. Lineage (NCBI taxonomy): Eukaryota > Viridiplantae > Streptophyta > Magnoliopsida > Proteales > Proteaceae > Hakea > Hakea prostrata. The sequence goes on along the minus strand of NC_142606.1, from coordinate 14,910,468 downwards.
TTCATCACCAATGGTTCTTGGGCCACCCTCCCCCAAGTCTCACACAAGTCTGGAAATCCCTTCCTCCCCTTTTAACCCCTACTTCTGACCTTACTATTTGGCTCCCCTCTCCCTCCAAGTCCTTCACCACCTCCTCAGCTTGGAACCTTCTTCGGTCCCCCTCCCCCCTTGTCCGTTGGGTCTCTCTGGTCTGGTTCAAAGGCCACATAGCTTGCCACTCCCTCACCCTTGGAGAGCCCTCAACCTAGCTCTCCTTATCCAATCCTTTCTTATTAACCACCACATCCTGGTTAACCCTACCTGCATTCTTTGTTGGAATGGTTTAGAGGACCTCAGTCACCTTTTCTTCTTTTCTTCTTTCTCCCATTCTCTTTGGTCAACACGATCCTATGGTTTTGCTTGAGATTGGGTCTAGATTGAGAGATTTTTCTGGCTCATCCATTTGTGACCAAGTAGGTAAGCTAGTTTTTGGAGCCACAATCCACCACTTGTGGTGGGAGAGCAATCTTAGGAGATGGACCTCCAAATCTCGGCCTTTGGTCAGGATTTGGAATGCCATCTGTTTTGATGTTTCCTCTAGATTTCTTTCTATTCCCCACCCCCCGATTGATGACTCCCCTAGGAATAGGCTTATTGTTAGCTCCTAGGGTCTCACCTCCTCATTCCAGCCTTCCTCTTGATAGGCTATTCCCCTCCTTCTTGCCCCCTTCTCTTTGTACTTTCATTCGTTTGTTTAATTTAATTATTTATTCATCCAAAAAAAAAAAATACAGATGTGTAAGTAGGAATACAAGATTTAATTTAGTCTAGTTGGTCTTACGCTCTTTATTTAAAATTGTCGAGTGTTTTAATTGGATTATATTAGGGAGCCCAGCAGGGGCAAGAAGGGAGGATAAAAAGAAGACTCCTTCACCTTTGATATTGGGGCCATCAAAGATATGGACCCCATTTCAAAAGAGCATGAGAGTGGAGTTGAAATTGAGAAGTAAGCAGTGTTCAAGTCTCCCAGCTCAAGCCACTTAATTCTGGATTTCTAGCGGAGGAAGCTCTCATCCTAGGAACAAAGAATAGGAATTTCTCTTCCTTCAGCATATATTATCTTTTATGCCTCCTTGTTGTGTATTTCTCCTCCATCAACCAACAGGTCAGTTTTGTGCACCATACTTTTGGCTTAACTGTTGATGCTCAGTGGTTAATCTGAGTTGCTGCATAACTGTTTAAAATTCTCCTAAGATTCTGGATTTGATTTCAGCATAAAAACTGAACTTTTCTTGAATTCCTAGTCCAACAAAGGTTCCTCATTGGATTACAATGCTGACTCCATTCATACCAGATAGTTACTGTTCTTAACAGCATTACAGATCCAAAATTTCATCTTTGAATTGCTTTTGTGTTTTCCCAATCAAGTTGGATTTTAAGTTGAAGTTCTACTTCTGATTTTGATTTCTGCATTATGAATACAACTATTTTACTCTGTTTAACCCATCCCTGAATTGGATTATCTAGATTCTTCATTGATTCTCAGCTTGAGAATTCCCCTTCCTGTAAGAATCTTCAGATCTTAAGAATGTGACCATTAGACTGGGGCTTAATTTTGATACCGTATTCTCCTACCTAGACAGGGGACTTGAACTTCAGCTAGATCAGAACCAGATTTTCAGTTATTACTATTTTTCCTAATCTGGTTTCTAAACCTGTCACTGCAATTCCAGTTTGTTTTGATGTTCTGGGAGTAGGAATCCATCAGGGTTTCTTATGCTGATTGACATTGGTAGCATTCACTTGTTTTCTGCACCTTGTTTTCAGAAACCATCCAAGATTTGTAGCCATCACCCATAAGAAGACCATCTATGCTTGTCCTGCATTAACAATTAAGAGCAATGACTGCACCAGTAAGGACAATATGGTGAATCTAGATATTTTGAATAAGTCAGAACACAGAGAGCTTGGGTTGAAGAAGTCGGAGAGAAAAAGGTCACGTAGATCAAGTAAAATGGCAGGACAGACAAGCACGGCAACCAAATGTAGGTGCGATACATTGAGTTGAATATTCTAACAGGAGGAACACCTTGGGGGCTAATAAACGTTTCAAGTGCAGTAAAAAACAACCAAAATGGAATGGCAAAGAAACAAATCATACAAGCATGTAAAGTGATCAATCACTTGAGCAGCTATGCATGGTATCAAAGATATCATTGTATATTTTCGAGAAAAACATCATATTTCTTACATTAAGTCATGTTACATGTTACATACCAAACTATCTGAGCAATAAGGAAGCTGTTTCTCCTTATTAGTAATCACAAAAAGCTTGCATCTGTTTTGCACCCATTACATAGAGTGTATTTTTTGTTCTATCATACACCTTATTATACCATATGATTTTATTTCAAAATACCACCAGTATAGTAACATTTGAGAAGAATACACAAGTTCATTTCAATAAATGACATACTAATTATATGATGGAGTTTTCCCATTCTAATAAATTTTAAGCGGGCATTCTTTACAAGGTTTATCAACTATGAGAAATCATCAAGTACTAGTACTTAATGCATGAATTTCACAGCCAAGAAAAAAATATTGTTCCAATGTGGCACACACCTTAACATAGTCATTCCATACAAAATCATTCGCAATGACCATCTTTTGAGTCTCATCCCACTCAAACCCACTCTGAGAAAGAAGTTCCTTCAGAACCCCATACCGTTTCTTCCAGGTTTTGAGTCGATTCCTAACATGGTCTCCCATCAATTCAAGCCCAAAATTTTCATTCAACGTAGCAGCAGCTGCTGCATGCACAGCATTATTCAGAAGTTTGTCTTTTCTTTTACTCTGTCTCACTAAATCTACAAGTGTCTTCGCAAGGCAATGGTCCATTTCAATTGTCCACATGATATTTTTACCCTTTTCTTTTAAGCTGCCATTGCAAATCTGAACCACATCAGTATTCTCTACATGCTCATCATCAATGGGCAAGTCGACATCAACTTCAACTTTGGTCCTGTAAGAGCTCACAGTTGGCTGATAATCGCCTAATATCAAACACCAGTCATTATAATTTTCTAAGAAACTGGGACGGGAAGCCTTGGAATCAGGATTTGCCTGTTAGATATATTGGGTAATTTAGCAACTAACCACGATCATTATATGAATTTTAAACAAATGCTAAAAAAAATTGCTCAATGAAGTAACGTACCTTGATGTATTCATTCCATACAGAATCATTTGCAACAACCATTTGTTGTCTCTCATCCCACTGAAACTCACTTTGAGCAAGGAGCTCCTTCAATACACCATATTGTTTTTTCCATGTTTTGAGCCGATTTCTTATATGCTCTTTGTTTAAATCGAGTGCGAATTTGTCATTTAAAACCGTGACTGCAGCAGCATATGCAGAGGAAGTCAAGCTTTTATCAATTTTGTTTCCCTTTTTCACTTGCTGTACAAGAGCATTTGTAAGGCAACGGTCCATTTCATTTGTCCACATCATGTTTTTTGCTTTCTCTTTTGTGTTCCCATTCCGAATCTGAGATGCATTAGGATCCATTCCTGCTATCTACAGATAAGGTAGTTATCATGTAGTGATTAACACAACAAAAAGTCAATGATTGTCAACCGGCAATGCATTCACAAGACCTAAATTATCCTCATGAGGTATGATAAAGCTAACACATCTAAAAATTCAAGCTTACGTCTCACAAGTGTTTACCAATCAGATTAGCTAGGCCTGAAAAAAGCAAATATAGGAAATAAAGACAAGTGGTAGAAAGCAACTCTATTCTAAAATGAAGAAAAAGATGTCCTAAAAAATAAAAGATAAAAATATATAGAAAGGACTTATTGTGTTAATCCATGGATCCGTTCCTATATTACTAAATTGCAAAAGGACTTATTGTGTTTATCCATGGATCCGATCCTGTATTACTAAATTGCCTTTGGTAGGCGATCTTGCCAGTTCAGTGGTTTTGTTAAGTCACACACTTCCTTAAGGATTGATTTGAGTGCCCTGATTAGTGTTCATCAATCAGGTTAGTAATAACTAACATGCTGAACAGTAACCGCAATCCCCAGCCAGCAGGTGGGTCTTGACTAAAATATTAGTGAGTCTATTGACCGGAATAGGGTGCAAACAATCATTGCATCATCATAATTTTTGTCTTAATATGATTTTTTCTTTTCTTGGCGCTACCAAACGTAGCACCAATTTCAAATTGTTTTTCCAAAGAGATATGTTTGACCGAATTTTCATTTACCTAATTGCAACAGAAAGCTACAACACTTCTGTGACGTGCAGTACTGAGTTTGTTTTGTGTTGGGATCTTGTTTGAAAAGCTCACAATAATGACAGTTCGATACCCATGATAAGATTTCAACGCAAATACCAAACAATTCAATATACATAGAGGAAAACCCATTAAAACAACCATAGAGGATAAGGAAGATGAAAAACAAAACACCACTCACAATCGACCCGTTTGAAACACGGAGAATACAAAACCCTAGAATTATCAGATGACCAAGACGAGAGGTTTATAGCTGGGAACTCAAAAGTGTGGAATGTAGAGAGCAAAGACAATTAACAAAGAAAGGGATGTACCGTAAGCTGGTTGGCACAAAAACTCACAGGAGGGAACGACGGGAGGCCGAGAACCAGACACGTCTCGTAGTTCAGTGAATCCCGTCCGGAAATCAAAATGAACAGAACAGTTCGGACTGTGAGCTCAGCTCAAGTGTGTTCGAACCTTGAGGAATGGAGAAATTTGAACGGAATAAGAATCACCATTTGGGCTCTATGCTGGGTTTTACGGAAACGGTGATTTCCTGGGAGAGTCAGAATCTTTTCTCTTGAGTCCGTTCTCCAGGAAAGTAATTTCTACCAACGATTGCATTTTTGCAATCTCTGTTTACCCAAATTCAAGTTCGAGTCTCTGAGTCCAATCCCACTTTTGGGGCCTTTTTTTTGTTTTTCTTTATGCTTGATTGGTTGCAAACAAAATATCCTTGATTCTGATTCACTTTTTACTTAAAAAAAATGAATTTAGGGCTCGTGAATCAACGGATTTGAAATGAAATGAAATTTCAAATTCATGTATTTCTTTCTTTTTTTTTTGCTTTCTGTTTTTGTAAAAAGAGGGCTATGTATCTAAGCATGCCCCAATAAAGATCATGACCCCATGAACATAAAGCGGGAAGACAAAGAGAGTCTGCTATAACATTACACTCTCTCTTGACATATTGAAAGAAAATGACATCAAACTGCAAGGAGAGGGCTTGGATATCTTGAATGATGTTCCTTATAATGAGTTGATGTGGTTCATGTATTTGACTACCTCCGCAGAGTTTGACTCCATATTTCAAATCTATAGATTCATGGTTGAAAAAATTAATTGTTTGGTTAACCTCAAATCTATTAAAGTTCATAGAGTTTCGTTGGGTTATTCGCGTGAAATCCATAACAATAGTGGCTTAATTCAAGTTTTTAGGCAAAAAAGTGAAATCCCTATATTTCATGAGTTTAGGGACGTTTTAGAACCAAAAAGGGATAAATCTTCGATTCATGAATCTAAGAATTTGAAATCCCCGAATTCAGATAACCAAACAGGCCCCCTAAGCCATTTTTTGGTATGGATGAAATCCATATATTCCACCTCAAGTATAAAATGGATGTAATTTGCAAATTCATGCGAAGTAATCTGTAGATTTCAAATATTTAGAGATTTCAAATCTATGGAGTTATAATTTATAAAATTAGATGTTTGGTTGTGAAATGAAATTTGTGGATTCATCTTAAAAAATTATTTGATCGACGTAATTTTTGTGAATGTGTAAATGTATAGCTTTTTTGAAATCTCTGGATTTCACCCATTACCCATAAATCTACAGATTCACGTTTTTAGTGTAAAAAGGTGAAGCTCTAGATTTCATAAATCTAGAGATTTTTACAACCAAACGGGTATAATTCTCAGATTCATGAATCCAGAGATTTCAAATCTCTGGATTCATATAACCAAACAGGCCCTAACAGAATCTACAAACTTGGTATATTTGAGGCTAACCAAACAATTAATTTTTTGAACCATGAAACCATATTTGAAATGAAATCCCATTGGATTCATACAACCAAAAGGCCCTTAGTGGATTGAAACCTGCCACCTAGGTTTAGCTTGTTTGCTTCATACTAGGCTTCGCAAGGGGCACTAAAATCCTTTACCCCTGACAAACCGTGCCCCAAGCCCTTACACTCACATTAGTGTCCACACTGCTAAACTTGACATGCATATATTAATAGTTAAAACACTAGTCGATGTTTTTCGTTGTTGAATATACCGGCAAATGTCACGTGCAAATATTGTGCCACTATTCATTTATCAATCAACAGTATTTTAATGAATCCGGATCCTCATCCCGTCGGGTTTCCGATCACACAAAACAGTGGGGTCCATGGATGAAATTTTAATTTTTTTATGTTTTTTTTTACCGTGGGCCCCACTATTTAAAAGTGTTTTTCACCGTGGGCCCCACTATTTTGTGTGGTCGGGAACCCGTCGAGGAGCACAAACGGGGGAGCTGATTTGGACTCTATTTTAATAACCATGACTCCATGACTCTAATCATAACTTACTATAATAAGCAGAAATTGATTGAACATTGTGATGTGCATAAATAAGTCCTCCATAACCAACAACCTTTATGAAAATTGCTTCACGTCAAACATATTGTTTCTTTAACCGAAAAAAAAAAAAAACTTATTGTTTCTAGTGATCTAAAACAGTAAAACCTCTTGTTAGGTTTTCTAGGTTTTACAAGAATAGATTTTTTTTACATTGATTTTTTTATGAATAAATTGGATAATTGAGAAGATGAACCATATGACACGAATTTTAGGGCTTGTTAAGTTACATGAGTTTGGAGATTTTAGATATCTATATTTCATATGTATAAAATCATAATTAATAAATTAACATTTGGTTAACTTGAACCTATAGAATGAAATATGTGAATTCATCTTAAAAAACTATTTGGTTGACGTGATTTTTTTTTAGATTAAAAGTTTCTAACACCAACGGGGTTGGTCCAAGTGGTAAGTAGCTTGGTTCGCTTAAGCAAGGTTTCGGTATTAAATCCTTATGGATGCAAAAAATCCCTGCCTGGAGACTCACCCACCACAGTCAGGTGTGCGACGCGGGTCGAACCACCGGTTTATAAACCGGGTTTACTAACCCACCATTGATGTTGACGTGATTTGTATGAATGCTCAAATCTATTTATATATATATGGAAAGTGAATAAATCATCATATAATAATCGAGTATGGATCGTACATGGAGGAAGCTCAGGGTTCCCTCATCACGGCTCGAGGTTTGTGAATAAGTGATTGTCTGATAATGAGCAAGGAATATCCGTCTTTCTGCTAAACAGAATCTATTAAACTCTAGTATGGATCGTAAGTGAATAAATCATCATATAATAATCGAGTATGGATCGTACATGGACGGTAGTTGGAGTCGGCGGCTCTCCTAGGGTTCCCTCATCACGGCTCGAGGTTTGTGAATAAGTGATTGTCTGATAATGAGCAAGGAATATCCGTCTCTCTGCTAAACAGGATCTATTAAACTCTAGTATGGATCGTACACCTCCTCATGGGAGGTTGGGCCTTTAACCGCTTTACTAACCCACCATTGGCGTTGACGTGATTTGTATGAATGCTCAAATGTTTAGCGCTTTTATAATAGGGGTGAAAATTTCAAAATATAACTCTCTAGATTTCATGAATCCATGAATTTTCACCAATTTTCAACGATTCCATTTGAAATATAAATTCCTTTTAGGGAGGAAAAAAAAAAGAAAGAAATATATTTACACCATGTGAATGACTTTGTTGAACGTTCATTAAAATCTTACCGTTAAATCTATTGAATTAAATTGAATTAAATCTGAACCGTTAAACCATTTAGATTTTTGCCCACAATATTTAGTTCCAGTTGTTTATTTTTTTTTTCTTAGCCGACTATGAGAAGGTAAAGAAAACAATGATCTTAATACCCGATACAAATCACCTGTTATTGTAAAATCATTTTGATTAATTAATGGATGATGCAAAGCAATTCAAAAAATGGTAGTTGTCGAACGGAACATATAATCCAAACATGCAACTTTTCATGCAGGGGGAAGAAAAATTTACTCAAAGCAGAATTCGACAAGGAAAATAAGCAAAGAAAAATGCAGAAGCGAAGAATCATAAAATTAATAGAGAGAAATTCTTACCTCCAACGAAAAGCTTGGAAGTGTTAGAGATGAAAAGCTAAGGACGAAGAGAAAATGGGATATAAAATTCTGATCGGGAGATGCTTTGAAGAAATGGGAAAATAGTAATAAATAATGATCTCAACGGCAAAGGATCAAAGCAAGCCTAATATATTTTTTGAGTGTGGATTAGTTTTTCTTATCTCTATCGGGTTTTAATTTGAACTTAGTTCAGTACGATCCCTAGCTTTGCAGAGAATATGAAGAAAAGATAAATTGATGGAGAAAATTAAATGCAAAGAGTGAAGGAATTGTCTCAGTTCCGAGCATTGCTATCAAAGGTGCATCGCCAGCAGGTTAATAGGTTATTTACCCTGTTTTGGTTTAATAAATTTAGTATTTTATTTTTGAGCATTGCTAGAATGCTGGATGGAAATCCAGGATTATCTAGTTGGCATGTTGGATTCCTCTCATGCCCAAGGGTGGCTTCTTGACATGTTTTTGAGCTGACTCTTGGGGTTTGGAATGATTGTTGGCATGTTGCTACCAAAGACAATAGAAGGTTCAAGTGAAGGTGGTTCTGCTGTTTTCATTTGACTCCAAAGGTCAACCTGCTTGCCTTGCGCAGTCACCTTAGCTTCACAAGCAAATGGCAGTTTGTGGTAGCAGAGGGCATGTTTTCGAAATTGGTGCTGTTTTCAGGGCAGAGGACTTCTTCACACACAGACATTTGTGTGAATTTACAGGTCTTGATGTTGAGATGGTGATCGAGGAGCATTATTTTGAGGTAAGGTTGGAATTGAGATTTCTTATTTGTGGATCTTGAAAAGGAAACTAGCATCATCCACCTGAGAGAAGGGTGTCATTGGGTGAGAAAGTTGGACCTTATAACAACACTTTGTCCAGTGATGATGTATTATGTGCCACTTGGGATGTTTATCATATGAACAAAAGTCATCTTGAATTTTTTTTTTTAAAAATTTTTTTAAAAAAAAAAAAAAAAAAAAAAAAAAAAAAAAAAAAGAGGTTTGTTTGGGGAAGGGGAATTTGGGGCGGTTTTTTTTTAAAAATGTTTAAAATTTTAAAGAGGGATGAAAAAGGGCTTGAGGCTATTGGAAGCAGTACCGTTTGAACCTCTGAAGGTTTATACATCTTAACATCTGAAGCTTCATCCCTAGATTGTCAAGAAGGTTTTGTTCTTGTGGGTTACATACTTACTGGTACTGATTTCTTGGTTGATGCAACAGTACTTGCGAAAGACTTTGCTCCTTACTTTCCAAGAAGGAGTTCAGCTGCTCTAGGTATGGCGATGGAATTTGTTTTGATTATGTGAATTTATGAATTGAGGTTAGAACTCCTGAATATGAGTCTCTTGGGTTGAAGAGATTGTTAGAATGTTTGGACATCTCTGATTCAAGAGAGGATAACTCCTACCCTGGATGGTTTCTGCTTCAGAATCAGTACTACGCCTCTTGTGTTTCCTATCTGGTTGCTTAATCCGGTCTTCTTTCCTTGTAAAATTGCTACAATCTCCTTTACCTGGTTTAGCATAAATCTTCTTCTTATTGTTTGAATATCCTTATTGCTCAGAATTGGGGTTGGAATTGCCTTGGGAATCATAATGCTAAACAGTGAAGGTCAGCTGCTATTTGCTCTTTCATTCTCTTCATGTTCTTCTGATTTTTTTTAAGGAGAAGCCATGGCGATCAGATAAGGTTTGAGCCCCATCATACAGCAAGGAGGGGATTTTCTCATTGTGGAATTGGACAACCTTCAACTAATCAAAGATGTTATGTGATGAAATGGAAATTCTACAAAAGTCATCTCCGAAATTAGAGGAATTTCTTCAGACTGATATGTTGGTTGGGCTAACTTAGTTTTTTTTTGGTTTTATCTTTTATAAGGTCTTGTGTGACGTGTCCTTTTTAAAAAATATATATAATAATAATTATCCTATTAATTTATTTTAAATTAAAATTTGAGGAAAATGAGTGTCCAACTCCAACCAAGGTCAGACTTTAGAGAGAGCCGGCAAGATCTGGTTGGAAGATCACGGGCAGGGCAAAGCAGCAGGTAGAGTGTTCTGTTAGAGTAGATGGCAGGTCACATGCTGACATCGCTGTCTCATGTGGTTTCTCTGCTAAAGCGCTCATCAAAAAGCCCAACCTGGCACTTCCTTCCTTCTTTCCTCTTTGCCTTTCTTCTTTCTTTAATTTAATGTGGGGTGTCTCTCTCTGACTCTCTCCCTATTTCCCTATTCACTAGCAAAATAAACTATATATACTTGATTGCTGCTTCCTTACCAACAAAAAAACAAAATAAATTCAAATATATTCATAAATGCAGGTAGCATAAAATACCTGTTTTATTACTTATATACCCTTACATCGACTACTTCAATTTTTCATGAAATGTCCAGCATGCCCTTCTAGCCACTTTGAATTAATTGAACGTTAGGGTCCACGTCCAACCTTTAAAAGGAAAGGTGATTAAAAATAATATTTATTTTTCTAAAAAGCGATTAATATTCCAAACTTAAGGATATATTATATATATTTTTTATTTTCCAACCATGGAACAACCATAATACAAGATCAATAGACATTTTTAACATGTTTGAAAGAGTATAATCAAAATCATATGGTTAAAACATGTCAAAATGAATTTCACAACTAAGTAAACTTCCTTTGATATATATTCAATTGCCAAACATCAACGTCTCTAAGTAAGAGAACAAAAGAGCTCGATGCTGACACACACCCGTCCTTCCTATTTCAACCACCCATCTATATAAAAAACTCTTTTTATTTAAAAAATAAATTATAATAAATAAGAGAGTGTTAGTATAGACTCAACGACTAATAACTTTTTCTTTAAGTATAAATAATTAAATAATATAAATAAAACCTATAAGATGACCTACTATCTACTAACCATATTTTACAATTACAATTTCTTAAAAAGAATCTTGTTTGTTATCTTATGAGGCTGATTTTTGGATTTTTTTTTCCCTCTCTAAAATTTATACATAATATCAAAATGGTTCTAGCCATTTTTTTAATCATGTCTTGATACACCCTTATTTAAAATTAGATAATTTTATTATTATTATTATAAATTAATAAGTAGTATTGGTTTTATTTTATTTTATTTTATTTTGCAAAGCAAGTAGTCTTGGTTTTATGACAATGAAAGTTCACTTGTTTAAATAAGGTGTATGGTTCTTTTCGGCTGCTTGAGAAGATATAATAGTGTTATATATAACGGTAGGGTCCCTCAAGAGGGATATTTGAAAACTAAGTGGTCTAACTCAATAAATTTTAACATTATATAAAATAATACATTATATGGCCCTAACGTCAATAAAGATATTTACAAAGCATCCAAGTAAGAATCTAACTCTAAATAAATCAAGTTTACCATTATATAAAATACGACATTGACAATTTGGTTACTAAGTTACATGTTATGCACCATATTTCAATCAATACTTTGACATCTAAATATGTAATGTTGTTTTGTGTGAGTAATTACATGTCTAATGGTATTCACCTTTGGCCATTATGCACCATATTTCAATCAATACTTTGACATCTAAATATGTAATGTTGTTTTGTGTGAGTAATTACATGTTTAATGGTATTCCTACTTAGAAAGATTAAGTTTTTGTTTTTTTTTATTCCATTTAAATACATCAAATAAGGACCCACTGATGAATATTCAAGAATATGTTAAGCATGAAAAAGAGTATTCGAGATTTCTTATGTACAAGTATCCAAAAAAAAAAAAAAATCTTATGTATAAATTTATTAATATAACTTTCTAATTTTATTGTGCAGGGAAGGCTGATATTTATTTTTTTTATTTTTAATTTCAATTTTTTCTAATACCAAAAAGAAGAAGAAGACGAATATCTTGTTAATGTTGTTCCGTAAATTCAGGACAAATTTGAAATTTGACACGGAAGCGTCAATCAGCTCATCATTTTTAAATAGGGGTATTATAGTCTTTTCACTCTACGTTACACTCGTGACACTCGTCTCACGCCGCTCCAATCCTTACTTCGAAATAAGCAGTAGTAACTTAATTTAAACTCAAAAAGCTTTATTACCGTCAGATCCAATCATCTAACGGCATCCGACGGCCAACGAAAAAAAGGAGGGAAATAACATCGACCGTCGGATATCTCCCCGTTGTACTTCACTCACCTATATAATCATTCTAGGGCTCTTCATTTCGCATTTATCACTCACCGATTAAGCTCCGTTCTCCTGCTCGATCGCCTGAAAATCTCGTAAGGCTTGCTCATACATTTCAAGGTTCTTCACTCTTCACGGGTAAGGTAAACATGTTTTTAGGCTTGTTAATATTCAGTGAATTTTACTATGTTGAGTTAATGCAGAGTTTCTTTGAATTTATGTACTGATTTTAGTCACGGTCTCGGATCTCAGTGTTGAAAATGAGAGAAATCCTTCACATTCAAGGTGGACAATGCGGTAACCAGATCGGATCCAAGTTCTGGGAGGTTGTTTGTGAAGAGCATGGCATAGATCCTACCGGGCGGTATGTCGGAACCTCAGATCTGCAACTGGAACGCGTCAATGTCTACTACAATGAGGCTTCTTGCGGTAGATTTGTTCCCCGTGCAGTGCTCATGGATCTCGAGCCTGGAACCATGGACAGTGTACGAACAGGTCCATACGGCCAGATCTTCCGTCCAGATAACTTTGTGTTTGGACAATCTGGTGCCGGGAATAACTGGGCTAAGGGACATTACACGGAGGGAGCAGAGCTGATTGACTCGGTTCTTGATGTTGTGCGAAAGGAAGCTGAGAATTGTGACTGTCTTCAAGGTATAATATTATGACTTGTGCCTCCTGATTGTGTTACTGTTTTACTCTTAATAGATCTATCTTGAGGGGTTTTTGGGCTGTGAAGACCTAAACCATTCTGTTCTCCTCTGAACTTTGATATTATAGCGCCAAATTTCTTGATCACTTCTTGATTAATTTCTTTCTTTGGGACTTTACTTTTATCTTTGTTCTTATCTATTGGGATTTCTGAAAATTCGTGCAGGGTTCCAAGTTTGCCACTCTCTCGGTGGTGGAACTGGTTCTGGAATGGGGACTTTGCTGATCTCCAAGATCAGGGAAGAATATCCTGACCGTATGATGCTTACGTTCTCTGTTTTCCCATCTCCAAAGGTTTCTGATACAGTCGTTGAGCCATACAATGCTACTCTCTCTGTTCATCAATTGGTAGAGAACGCAGATGAGTGCATGGTGCTAGATAACGAGGCCTTGTACGATATATGCTTCAGGACCTTGAAGCTAACAACTCCAAGCTGTAAGTATACTGTAGTCTCAAATATCGTTTGTAGTCATTAGATTGTAAATATCTTGTCTAGATTCTTAATTTCTTGATTCTTCATTGATGCCAGACATCAGGGTGTTATAATCATTAGGTGCCTTCTGATACTCAATTCATGAATGCTATGTAGTTTTACCTTTTTAGCGTTTCTTCTTTGGGAGGTAACTTACTGACGGCACAATAACTTCCTTATGTTTGGTCATTTCTATTTGGGATTCTTGCAACGGCTACTTTGTTATGTGGAGTTTAGTTTGTGCGTCTACTTGGCCATATCACTTGTTATATTCCAAATAAGAATTTCGGGTATTGCAGAGCTAATTAGTTTGCAAGCTTGTGCTTTTGTTCAGCCCCAGAATAATCTTGTTTGTCTGTACGTATTTTGTCCATTACTTGTGCTAGATTCATGTTCAAGTGAGCTGATAACTTTTGCTTCTCTATTACCTCCAGCCATAATGATTGATGCAAAACGATGTTAGGTTGTAGCATCTAGTTAAAATTGTTCTGAACAGCCTATTTGCTACTTGAATCGCTATTTGATGATCATATATTCCATGGTTTGAAGTGGTTCTTACAATGTATTGTACTCATTTTTCCTATACTTAATGCTTTTGTTCCCTGGTTGACTCCCATTTGGTTTGTCTCAGTTGGAGATTTGAACCACTTGATTTCTGCAACAATGAGTGGTGTCACCTGCTGCCTCAGATTCCCTGGTCAGCTTAACTCTGACCTCAGGAAGCTTGCAGTGAACCTGATCCCATTCCCTCGTCTCCACTTCTTCATGGTGGGATTTGCTCCCCTGACCTCACGAGGATCACAACAGTACCGTGCCCTTACAGTCCCAGAGCTGACCCAGCAGATGTGGGATTCGAAGAACATGATGTGTGCTGCAGACCCACGACATGGACGATACTTGACTGCGTCAGCCATGTTTAGGGGCAAGATGAGCACCAAGGAAGTTGATGAGCAGATGATCAATGTGCAGAACAAGAACTCATCCTACTTCGTGGAGTGGATACCGAACAATGTGAAGTCGAGTGTCTGTGACATAGCCCCCAGGGGCCTTTCAATGGCATCCACATTCATTGGGAACTCTACCTCTATCCAAGAGATGTTCAGGAGGGTGAGTGAGCAGTTCACTGCCATGTTTAGGAGGAAGGCTTTCTTGCACTGGTACACTGGGGAAGGTATGGATGAGATGGAGTTCACCGAAGCTGAGAGCAACATGAATGACCTTGTGTCTGAGTATCAGCAGTACCAGGATGCAACAGCTGATGAGGAGGATGAATATGAGGAGGAGGAGGAGGAAAGTTTTGCGGAGATGTGAGTGAAAATTTGAGCGTGGAACCCAACTCTGCATGTTACAGCAGATGATTGTGGTTTCGAATCTCTGCTAATCTGCTTTTATGCTTTGAGTACTTTTAGTTTCCTCTGATAAATCCATCGTATTAGAGTGTGACTGAAAAAAAGCCTATTTTTTCATGGTCAGTTTCTAAGCTACAGATATGAGAGAGAGAGAGAGAGAGAGAGAGAGAGAGGCAGCAGGATCGGTGGATATGGTGGCATTATTGCTTTCTTAGTCTAGCTTTGTATGTACATGTTCATCTGTATCTTGGGCTTCCTAGCAATTAATAGTTATTGTTTCTTCTTCTTCCCCTTCAATCTTCTCTCTCAGTGATTGTGATATTGTGATATAGCTGATGTTGCTTGTGCTGTTTCAGTGCTCAGATGGTGTGCTATGACCGTTGATCTGAGTATGCGCATCTTATGGGATGACATGAGTTAAACCGTCAAAATACCAGAAACGAGTCAAACCTCTAACTCTGGTTGAGGAACCACCGTTGAGTTCATCTTGTATCCGTTCTTCCTCATCCTCAGTCACAAAATCGGTTGAAAGAACATCTCAAACAACCAAATTACCAGAATGCTCCCCTCATTGAAACATCAATCTGTTGGCTCCTTTGCCTAGTAGTTCCTTCCCTACTGGGGTACCCGTGATGAATTAAATTCTTATAGGGCGGCATTATAGATTTGTTCCTCTGAAATTTTTTTTTCTTTCTTCAGTCATTTATGTTAGAAAATCATGAAGCTTAGAAAATATTTCCTTTATCAATCTTGAGACAAAATATTAAAGCTATTTCATTAAATATTTTCAAATAAAATATATATATTTTTATTCGTATGCATGCATTAAGATATGTATTAAGAAGAGAATAATCTTTCCATACATGATGATTTACATGACAACTCATGCCTTGTGTTTATCTTCTTCATAGAAAAGCTAGTGACAGTCCAATCTATTCTTCAATAACCATAAATGAGTTTCATTACAAAATTGCATGCTGATATCATCTTCCATGAAGAGGAGACCTCACAAGAATAGTGTAGAAGAATGTCTCCTTTAAAACATTGAAGCTTTATTCTTGAGGTCCCATGCAAAATCAATCTATATCACAAACAAATGTGAGTAGCATAATCTAAATTTCACTGGTTGAACTGGACTGGTTGGCTTATATACCTAAGCATTTTCATCTAGCATTATCATCTCTTGACCCCAGAAAAAGAAAGAAAGAAAGAAAAAAAAAAATCTAACATGACCATCAATCGCATAATTCAATACAATTTTCTTTTTTGTTCAATAATTGAATACAGGTGAAAGCATAGTTATCCAACTTGAAAGCGTTCTGATGGTGGAAGATCTTATTCCATCATATCCTTATCCACATTCTTTTTCAAATAATTTTTTATGTGCATACGAGATAGCAATACAAAATTCAATAGTATGGTTAGAGAAATTCTTGAGAAGATAACTCTCTTTTTCCATATAATGAAACAAAATGATGATCGAGCGAGATTACCTAAGGGCTTGTTTGGTTACATAAATCTAGAGATTTCAAATCTTTGAATTCATGAATTTGATGAATTATACCTGAATTAAAATTTTAAATTTGAATTATTAGACACACTTTTTGTGTTAAATTTGTTTGATTATATACTTGGCGCACAAAAATCAAGAGTTTTTTTTAGGAGAAAAAGATTTCATTCCACAACCAAACACTTAATTTTATAAATTATGATTCCATAGATTTGAAATCTATAGATTTGAAATCTCGAGATATTTGAAATCTTTAGATTCATGTAACCAAACAGGCCCTAATATACTTAGTCTTGATTCTTGAATTATGAATTTGATGATGAATGAATTAAAGTTTTAAATTTGAATTATTAACACACTTATTGTGTTAAATTTGTTTGATTATATACTTGGCGCAAAATAAGAGTTTTTTATGAGAAAAAGTAATGAACAAGAATTAAAATATACCAATTAGATAGAAAAAAAAACTGTCAAATGTCATCTTTTATGGTATTTGTATACGTGTAAAGTTAGAAACAAATTAAATTGTATCACAGTTCATTAATCCCATGAATTAAAAACTCCACATTACATACTTTACCTTGGAAATTTATATTCATTTAGTCTATTTAATAAGTGAGTTAAATATTACTTTTACATGAATGTATTTTTGATATAGTGGTGATAGCATCTTATACAAAGATAATAAGTCTAAAGAAGTCTTCAATTTAAACCTCTGTCCCTCTACACCTTCTCTCCTTCTCCTATTCCCAAGCCGGTAGAAGATTAATTTTTGTGATTGGTTTGATAATTAAAAAAAAAAATTACTTTCATAAAAAAATATTAAATGTTATTGCTACTTCTTTATTTAGATTAATGCTTGATGATGGTGAAACCTATACAATCAAAACTTCATGATCTTTGACAACAAAATTTGTTTGACAAAGTCACACTCATTTATTTTTTTATTATTATTAATTTTTTCAGGTAAACTCTCACTTATCTATTTGTTTTTGCCAAATATTAAAATTCAACTGATTTCAGGTAATCTTCAAGCCAGCCACTTGAAGTCACTTAAATCTGTCTCTTTACGTGAGCTATAAGGCAAAATAAATGAAATTCTCCAATCAATTAGAAAAAAAAAGGACAGATACTGACTATTCCAACCATTATTATTATTATTAATAACAAGAAATATTAGTTATATTACATCCAAAAAAAATGCTAGTTATATCAATATTTTTCATTTTTAAATTAGTTATTTATTAATTTAAATGAAATAGAGTTGTTTGATTGGGAAGACCAACATCTTTTAATAAATAGATCATAGATTTGGCTTTTGTTGATGACATATGTAATATTCTTATCTTTCTACCAAAATATAAGAAGCATAAATTTTACAGGGGAGATTAATTTGAGATAAAATAGGCTCAGTCATGTTTATTTTTCTTCATTCCATACTTACCTTGTACCAACCCTTCTCCACTACTTCTTTAACCCTCTTCTTCTCTTATTTTATTTTATTTTTAAAATTTTTTTTATTATTAATATTAAGTGACCCATTTAATTATTTGATTGTCATCAATTTATAACTTGAGTATTATCATTTTTATACGAGAAGGAATGTGAGGTTAGGGGAAATGAATAAACACTAAAAGGGACAAAAACATTTTAAAGAGTAGTTGGAAAGCTATAGAATGGGTTACATCTATATTTTATTTTATGATCGTAGACTCATGATATTCAATTGTTCAGTCTTGCCAACCAAGGAAGACATCTAAGTTTGAACTGTTCAAATCTTTCTGTAGCAAGTGATGAAAATAAATGCTGGTTTGGTCTGAACCATGCATGCATCCAAATCATCTTGTTTATATAAAATGAATATTATTTTACACTAACAAAATATAAAAACAGAGGATTTGTTACAAAGAAAAGTCAAACATGTATAGGTGAATTTTAAAAAAACGAAAATCAATCAAGAGCACAAGTAACATGTGACTAATATCCAAATCCATCCAACTCGTCTGGATCAAAGTCTAATGTTGACCACCCAAAGAAGAAAATCATCAATGGATGAACTCCCTCATGCTCTGTTTCCTTAAAAAACACTCATGCCTTCCAACCCATTTTGAGTTCTCATCCTCACTTCTCTCCTAGATTACACACAGAAAGAATCCTGAAAACAAGTTTAACGCAAAACCCTGTACTTGAATTTGGGGTCTAAAACATCTATATTCATGATGCACCATTCAGAAGCTTGATTGATTACATTTTGAGATCATGCCTAGTTGAGAAAGCAAGTTAGACATGATACTCTTAACTAGATCGCATAAAAACTTTGATCAGTATAGCCTGCAACTAATATTTAAAGAAATTTTGAATTAATTTTTATGAAGGACCAACAGATACAGATGATGTTCCATGGTAATTCAACTTGCAAATTGTGATAATATATTCAATCTGTATCTGGTATTCACTAAAGAGTTCAATCGGAGATGAATAAACAAGACTATTGACAGGTGACCATAATATGATCAGGATCAATTCAAGCATTCTCTTCACTGAAGCCTATCATACTGTCCATGTAGCATGCTTAAATCAGGTGTTCAAATGTTAAGATTAAAGACTTCAAGAGAGCATATCCAGAGTTTGAACAGTTCGCTGAGCATCAACTTGCACTCTCCAGCAAATTTCTAACTTCTGCTGGGTGAAGAGATGAAATGGCCAAAGGTTTGCAATGCCTCTTCCATCATAGATTTCCATAATGGAAGAAACTTAGGCAGTAACATCCAATTCTGCAAAATCTAATGTAACATCACTCAATCAACACCGTCGCCCATTTGCCCAATGCCTATTATGGTTGCCAGGTTTAAAATGAGAATGTCTTTGACCAAGCCCTTGCTTGGGGAGATCATGCAACTCCACGACCTGCACCGTACGCTGTTTCTTGGCTGTATATAGTAAGAAAAAATGTCAGTAACTTATCCGATCGAGTTTGAGACTTCTTAAAACAGAAAGCCCATGTAAGACCAAGGGGAGGTTAAACAAACCATTGTCAGCTTGTTGGTAACCCTCTTGAAGCTTCCTCTTGGCAGCTTCAAGTTTTGCTCGCACTGAATTGTCATCTGTCGACTTTGATTTCTAATAGACAAAAAATTAGGAAGATTAGTATTTATATATTAGACTAAATTAAATAAATGACACAGTGATTAGAAGAACAATGGTTGAAAGAAAAACCACACTCAATTCCTACTTATGATACTTACATCTTGTTGACCAGCCAATGGCCTCTTCTGGATGCCAGTGAGATCCATCTTCTGTTGAAACTTCATCTCATTACTGGCTTTGTGACCTGAGCTTGGTTTTGGAGGTCTACCTGGCCCAGACTCAATGCTGGAAGGTTTTGTTTGCTTATTGATAGTTTCAGGTTTCCACACTGCTTGGCCTTTGTTATCCTTGGTGAGCAAATTTGATTCACTGGGACGTGGTGGTTTCCTCTTGGGATTATTGTATCTCTCATTCGATGTTTTTCTTCCATTCTCCAGGTTCTTGTCGAATTCCCCATTGTTTCGAGGATCTGCAAACACATTCCCGGAACAAAATTATGAGTTCCAAAGATTGGGGAATTCGACAAGAAAGAACTGACCGAGTAAAACATAAATGAGAAGCAGGTAAGGCCTAAAAAATTGACTCACTTCCATCATCATCCATTCCATCAAAGAACTTTCCATTGGTCCAGAGGTAAAGAACAAGAAAAGGATATCCAGTCAGTTTCAAACAATAAACTTAAAGAAAGATTCTTCCACTCAAATAAGATGGAATACTCAATACCTGAGAAAGTTCCATTGAAGTAGGTTGAGTTGCAAAGAATGCACCTTCATCCAGTGGAGGTGAAGGCAATCCTTCTTCTTCATCAACAACAGAAGGATTTACAGAATCTGGGGAACTTTCTGTCCCACCTATACAAGTATCATAATTCAGCCTCGGCCAAAAAGACATTTTTACCAACTGTAAAACAGCAACAGGAACATAAAATACCTGGAACTGCAACTGAAGCTGCTGCATTGACCCACTCATCAACCATAACCTTCCAGCCACTGCATTGTACAATGAAAGCGATTGACTATAAGTAAGATATACTTTGAAATTCAAGATACAAAATATAAATATTTTTCTATCAAACAAAAGGGAAAAAGGAAAACCACTACTTTCTTCAATTACTGTTTTTACAACAGGGAATTAAGTTACTCCAAGGACCTTAATTATTCGAAGAGACCTAATGGAACAATGGAATAAAAAAATGATCAGATTAGAGGTAATAAAAGGACTTCCCGTTTAGATTATCAATGAATTAACCAATAAGGTAGGGGAGACAACACATGAGTTGGGATCAAGTCCTCTCACAGGGCACATGTAAACCGAGCATGTGGAGTCCACCAGGGGCAGGTTCCACATGCTCAGCCCGGACGTGTCCTTAGACGTTCTCGTTCTCATAAGTACCCGAGCAAAGCTCTCATCATATTAAGAGTGAGCTTTGTACTTTATCCCAATAAAATTTGAAGTTGGCTTGCTAACTGTTATGCCTTAGGATGAGCAGCAATTGGTTTCCAGGCAGTGATCAGTTCATTTGTGGGAAAGGAAAGAGTAGGTAATCACTTGACTGGCAAACGAAGAATACACCACATATCATTGTATTCTATATCCTGAACAAGCAGAACTGCCATTTGATAATCGATTGTTCGTGGATGTTAATTCCTAATGTCAAATTCGGCGGAATCTGTATTCGTTACCAAACTAATTCTCAAGCATTGGCAAGAACATTCACATAGAAGTGTTTGTCCTGAAATTTGGAAAAGAAAGTTACTATATCTGACCAGTAAGGTTCCCATTTTTAGATGTCCCAAAACATACTCGTGATAGCCCTACATTTTTACAAGAAACAAGGAAATTGAAAAAACAAAAGAAGCAAAGAAATGGAAATTAATTTCATACTCAATGAGAGTTCTTGTAAGATGACGAATTTGCTTGGAATTATGCTTCCGGATACAATATACAGCTTTTCCAATTTCAGTTGCCTGATGAAAAACAGAATCCAAAATTAGTAACAACCATATCATAATTACTTTGGAGACGGTAGAAGTATGATTTTAATAAGTCAGGTCCAAATTTTCGGGGCACAGGTAGAAAAAACGTTAAACAACATCAAGTTTGACCCAAACCTTCAATATATCCACAGTAAGATTCATCAATTGAAGCCTCCTTAGTGATTCGAACAGTATCCCATCAGACTGTAAACAGGAGCAAATAGAGCACCATAATTAGAAATGATAAACCCTTTTTAAAGAGATCAGATGATCAGACACTTCGACCGGGATAATTCAAACACAGTAATTTAAAGAGAAATTAACACTTCAAAATAACATTTTCAATCACAACTAAAAGACCTGTTGTGCCAAAAGTAATCTTCAAACAGTCTGAACGCATAACCTCTAAAGATGAAAATTACCTACATGGCTGACACTCTAAGAGCTTATAAACACTGTCATTATTATCCAACCAACCAAGTAATTGTAATTCCCAACAAGCTAAAACCAATTATAGAAATCAAAACTAAAAGAACAGGTTGATGGGAGTAATGGTGGTAGTGAGAAACAAACCTGATATTGACAATCAAAAAGAATCTCTTTGATCCTCAGGACCTCACCAACAATTTGAGTTTCCTCCTCCATCTCCTCCGTCAGTGCCTCTGCTTCATCGTAGCTGTAATTACTTACCCTGTTCAGGTCAGCCTCAGGCTGATCTTTTATACTGCTATTGTCGTTGCTTTCCTTCCCAGCAGAAACCTCAAAATCAGCTCCACTTTTACAACCTCCATC
Organism: Hakea prostrata; assembly: GCF_041222555.1. NCBI lineage: Eukaryota > Viridiplantae > Streptophyta > Magnoliopsida > Proteales > Proteaceae > Hakea > Hakea prostrata. The sequence goes on along the minus strand of NC_142606.1, from coordinate 14,888,124 downwards.
ATCGCCTTCCTCCTCCTCTGGTACTGCTAGCTCCACACGATCACACCCAGAACACCTAGTGTATTTACATGTATAAAGCCGCTCAGCAATTCGATCCCTTCTCTTCTTAAACTCTTTTGGACAATCCGAAGCAGCTACTACGATCGCATACTCTATGACCTCAAAGACATCCAAATTTGAACTCCGGAAGTACTTACGCCAGTAATCAAGAGCTCCAGATTTCGCCGCCATGGCTCAAATATAGAGCCGCTAGACCAGTTTCTTAGATATCAGTGAAGAAAGAAAGAACTCGACAATCAAAGGAGAAAAATTCTCCTCAATCCTCCCATGACAGAATCTCCAGTAGATTAGATTGTCATAATCAAACTAATTTCTGTTAAAATCTCCCCCCGAAAATTTCAGCTACAAGAAACAGCTCCCAAAGTAATCACCAAACGCAGAAAACGTTAATGGATCACTAGGGTTTGTAAACTAAAATCTGATCGTCAAGCAATCAACAAGAAACAGGAATTCAGACAAGCGAAACTTCACGGCTACCTACCCAGATCCCGGATGACCCAAGTTTGCTCGCAAATCACACAAACTAACCCAAATGGTTAACAGAGATCATCAATAACACCCACTCCGGTACTTTTTGGAGATCGGTCGGAAGAACAAAAATACAGAATCCGAAAAGATTGGGGATTTTCACAGGAGACAGCTTTAATTTCTATATCTCTGGAGGAATGAGCCAAAAAGGATGATGAAAAAATACGGAAGAAAATCTCCTAGTTTCCTTACCAATTAACAAAACCCATTAAAACTATTGAATGCCCAGTTTCCGAAGGTTAATCTACCGATCGAAAGGGGTTATTTTTTTCTTTCTAATCAACATAAACTTTCAGATTTTCTTTGATTTTGATCGTCTCTTCTCTTTTTTTTTTTTCCCTTTCTTTCTTTCTTTTTTTCTCTGACTTCTCGAGTGCTTGAAAGGTTGTTTTGCTCTCTGCGATCGCAGAACCGAACTGATTCCCTTTTTCTTTCTATTATTATCCTGTATTGTCTATTGGATTTTGCATAGAGATTTTCATAATTCCATTTACTTATTTGTTTATTACTCTCATAAGATGATCAGAGGCGGTTTGGTGGATTCGACAAAACTGTGGGATTTTTCACATTCCGATCCGATTCGCGTGTCCAAAAACACGATATTTCGGCCGTTTCCTCATATCTATCGGATCCGATCCACATTCTATCCGGACGAATCAGATGCGTTATTTTGTTTTCCGGTTTTGACATCGCGACTTTTTTGTAGTTGGCTCATGGTTGGTTGGATTCGTTGAATATTAGATGCTCAAATCCGGCATTTTCGTCATTCCATATCGATGGCCTCCATTTTTGCGGCTCGAAAACTTTTTATTTCTGACATCTTTTTTGGCGCCAAGCAAAACGAGTGTTCCACGTCATCGTTTTAAAACAAGACCTTTCTTACCATTGGGAGAAATGGAATCTTTTGTGGTTCTAGTAGTTCGGTGAAGCCTTCGTTATTATCAATCCATCTTATCAAATATCACATAACACATTCATAGAAAGAGAAAGAGAGTTTACTCTCGTGTTCTGTCCCTGGGCCCACTTTTTGCTGTTTTGGAATCTAACGATTCAGGTAAAGCTATATTTGAGTCGTGTGGGGCCGACTGATCTCCAGCCGTTTAGCGAGCTGACGTGTACTGCCTCGTAGGTCCACTAATCTGTGTTTGTCAAAGCTTTAAATTGCCTTAAAGCTGACTCTACCAAGCACTAAAATTCAAGTCAACTACGCGTAGAATTGGACGGTGGTCTAAAATGGGGTGGTTTCTGTAAATTACACAAGAAAAAAAGGAGATTTTGTAATTTAAAAAAGGTTAAAAATGAATTTTCAGGTCCCGTCAAACGTGAGAAATCACGTGGTTTTCAGCATTGAATATACACCCGGCGTGTTGACAGCGCATGCATGAAGGTGATTAGTAGAGAATATGAGACACGTGTTTATTTATGAATTCAATTTCCACAGATCTGTGGTCCACATAATCCACCAAACAGCAACCGGTAGATAGCCCTAAGATGTTAGGTTCAGTCATCAAAATTTAAAATCCATGAATTGTAACGCGTAACACATGTGACCATGGCTTCTTAATTGTCCGAAATCTCTTAATAAATAATAAAATAAAATAAAAAGATAATATTGTCTTTCCTCTATTGGCAAAATTAGATTTTTTATTTTTTGGATATTAGGTTTCATTTGGACCGTATCTTAACTATATCTTTTGAAGAGCTTTTATATACTTAATATAGGCGGAACTTCCTTTAATTTCGAGAAAATTTCTTATAGTGACAAATATTGCTTGTTTTACCATTGTAATCTTGGCCTTTGACACGGAGATTCCATCCTATGCAACAGCCTTGGCCAGCTCTTGGTTCTCAAGCAAGCTCCTCATGGTAAGGTAGGGTGTTATTCAATGAAGAAAACACACACTATAGGAAAGTGGTTTAAGTAACTCAGCTGGTTAGAGCAAAGGACTAAAAATCATTGTGTCAGTGATTCAAATCCACTTCTAAGTGGGCGAAAGGTGGTCTGGAAATGGATTTCCAAATTCAATCGAAAGAGGGGTTGGAGACAGATTTTATAAAAGAGATTGATTACTCGGATTGGTTCTCGCGTTCCCTATGCCAAAAAGGATAAGAGGTCTAGCACTTACTATAGATGGATACTTTCATAACTATGCGATACCTCCAATGACTCGATACAGCCCTGACTTTGGCTCTCTCTAATCAACAATCAAAATAGGAAGGCCACTCCATTCTCTCTTCAACCTTGTCCGGCCTTCGGCCTCCATTGCACCCAGTCTTCTGGCCGTCCTCCATTCCCTGGGTTTAGTGTCCTTGTGTTGTCTTTTGAGAAAATTCTCTTAGCTTTAGTGTTCCTTAATTTCAAAAGAATTCCTTATAATGACAAATATTGCATGTTTTACCATTGTGAAATCTTGGTCTTTGACATGGAGAATTCCATCTTATGCAAGATGGCCCCACATATAGTGTCCTGAATGGATGCAAACCCAGAACCTCTTTGTGGGAGGTTGAATTTTTAATCACTCTACTAGCCCACATTGGACACTATTGCAATTTACATTGAATGACTAGTAGCTCCTTCCGATCCGTGTGGGATCAATTTTTTTTTTTTTTTGTTTGTTTTTCGTTTTTCTTTTTTCTGTCTAAATTCAAATCAGCTACCGTTCTCGGTGATAATTAGAAACGTCTTTTCGTCACATGTGTAAGTGGCTACCCAAAAAAAATTTTAAAAAAAAAAAAAGATAGCAAAATGTGAAACACGTGTTAAAAGCAGGACCCATCAGCCATTTGGAGAAGAGATGATACCGCGTTTATTTTGTTTACTAATAATTATGAGATCTCATAGTATTCTTCTGATGTTACTTGCGAGTAGCGCTGCTTCAAACGTCCATATCTATTTTAGAGTTTAGAACAAATCTGAACTATGAATTGAAGTGTTCATTCAACGGTTCATATTTGCTTTGGACCTCAAAATGGATTAAGACCTGGTGTTGTTGGGAGTGGCGTTACTTCCAAGAACGATTCGTATTCTCCATAGTCGAAACCCTTTTTCATCTTCATTGTCACAATCTTTCATAGTGATTTTATGACTAAAAAGTGATTGGATTTAAATGTTGAATCTTCGTTTTCCCATAGCTTTTCTTCACGAGTCCAGATCCTTTCCATTCAGACAGGTTCTCCACTGGTCTTCTCATACTAACAATAAACTATATGTTTGTGGTATACAACAAAACGCATGTGTGAAAATAGAAAGATGAGAAGATGGATAGTTGGACGTAGAGGATATGCATTATTCCCCTACTTCCTCTATTCATCCCTTAGACCTGTGGCATCAATCATTATATAATAATGAGTTTACTCTCTACATGAAAAATCAATTTTATGTCGTGAATTTAACCATGTAGATTGAAAATTTTTATCTCTATAAATATAAATAAAAACTAACGTAAAATTACATATCTAACTGACACAATTGTTCTAGTATTCTTTTTCTTTTTCTTTTTCTCTTTTTGGGTAGAAACTGGTCTAACTTCAATCCTGATAAGTTTCTGTTTCTCCAATCTAATCTGTCATTTACTTATAAATCGTTTTCATTGTAGATGTCCATCACCATTGATTTCACGACCTCATCATTTCTTCATTATGACTATTTCTTTCCCTCATCTTCTTGAATTCTCTTTTCATTTCTTTGCTTTATTCCAAAAGTCAAACTTTCTTTTTTCTTTCTTTTGTCTTCCTTTATTTTTCTTTTAAAAAAATCAATGGTACATTTCAAAAGCTGACCTGATAACCTTCCTAATGAAGTTCTGGCATCTCTACTTATGTAAACGCAACCATTAAAAAACTCTAGTGTCTAACTAATTAATTTAATTTGTTACATTAATTAGATAGCTTTATTTAACAAATTATTAAATAGCTCCTTTGCTCCTTGCGCTTGTACATACCTAAAAACATGTTAATAATATCAAAACATATTTGAAAGGTATCATCTGCATAAACATGTCATACCGCAAGTATGAAAGATCAAATTTTGGGGAAAAACCTAACAGATCTTGCCTCATTTGACAAGACATGCAAGGGATGCAAAAGTTGTTCTCAAGAATGGATTATATCCTTGACGTGGTTATAGATAGATGACTTCAAATGGACAGAAAAGAAAGTGAGGGAGGCTATGAAAAGAAGGAAAGAAAGGACTTTCTACAATTTCTGTAAAAGCTAAAGTCTTCATTCACCAAGATACAATTTCTCTCTCTGTAAAATATTTTACAGCTGAAATATGATGATAATATAAATATACTTTTAGTAATATTGTACTTGTTTCTTCTTATAATCACAGAAATTTCAATGTTATTGCGGATTTTCTAGCAAGGAAAGCCCTTTTGGTTGATGAATCATCAAAGGAATGACTGTGTTCCTCATGAATGGTTATTAGCTTGGCCACATTATCTCAATGAAGTGCTTTCTAAGAAAAAGTAATATTGTACTTGCTAGGTTTAAAATCAACAGTAAGATAATATGAACATCCTCTAGTGGTATTAAAGCCTGTCTGCCTTTTGATTATTTGGTGGACTATTTTATACACAAGTGTCATGGCCTACCTAGTTTCAACTTTCAAGTTGTTTGTTCTGATAGTACAATTTTCATTTAAATAAAAAGCTTATCATGTAAAATTTATATGTTAAAAAAAAAAAAAAAGGCATTTCAATATTTTGTTTTTAATGAAAAATTTTATTATTATTATTTTTTAATGTATACATTTTTTTTTTTACTCAAAAACTGAAGGAGTCAATAGTCATAGTCAAACACCTCAGCCCCCAATAATCAATGTATTATCATGCATATTGACTAGAATATATTCTCCAATATTTGGTTTACTTGCAGGATGTAATTGGAGATGGAATAGATTCAACACAGTTAAAGTAGACAAACGATGCAATGTCCTCAGATAATTAAAAAAGCCCAAGAAGAATTGGAGCTTTTAATTAAGTTGGACAATAGAAGATTCCATTTTTACCCTGTTTTCTTAAAAAAAACAGAACATTGTGTTGAGTGAAGCACTTGTGTTTTGATGAAAAACTAAAATTTGCTCGCTGCTACTTCAATATTTGGTTAGAAGAACTGGAGAAGGCTGAAACAATTTTCGCTCAACTAATAGAAATTTTTTACTTCCCATGAAATTTGTTTATCGTTCTACAGTCCATTCCACATTACAGTGCAAAGACATCCTGTAATAACAATTTCATTCAGAAAGGCTTCATACAACTTCCAGCAAAAGAGAGAGAACTAATCCACAAACTGCCTTGAAAAGAAAAAATAAATTCTATTCTATGACAAGGTTATAACATGAAAAACAACAAAACTTGCACATGTCGTCAATCTTTGCAGGTCCCCATGGCCATTGACATGCTCAGCAATATATACTTAAAACCTAGATCAGCAAATTGGCAGAGGCCTGATATCTTAGGAGGGGTATAAGGTGCCATTAGTTGGCAGTCTTTGCTCAGAACTCTGAGGGTTGGATTGACTTCAGAGTTACATCTGCTAGCAGTCATCCACAGATTTGGTTCCACAACAACTGTAAATCATTATCTCCCAATCTCCACAGTTTTGATACACTGTTCTAAACTCCAACAGATGGCCATAAAATCCTAGAATTTGAGGGTCATGAATCATGACTCTTAAGTGAAAAAATTAAGGGCAAATCCCCGACGTCTGATCATCCCAGCCTCATCGTAACCACAAGGCCTGTAAGATGAACTCCAATGGGAAAGGGAGGGATGCTGAGGAACAAAAAGTATCACTCTTCACTGATGGTATGGGCCATGCTGGACCCCTCTATCCATAAGCATTCTTTTACCGTATTCTCGCACAATTGCGGGAATACTCGTGGTTGGGACCTGAAAGCATATGGACATTCAGAGGAAATTCAACGGCAAATAGCAAAGAAACTAATGAACAAAAATAAGGAAACAAGTTTTGCACCAATTAATAAACTTCAGTTACAGGACAAACATCCGTGAGAAATTTAATTCTATAAAAGAAGACGAGAAACACTTCCCTTCCCGCTAAACAACAAGATACATAAACAACCATGGTTTCGTAATGAAGCTAGACAGGTGGCTACACTGCCTTCCCTAACCCTACCAAAAAGGGCCCGAAGAAGGGGAAGGAAAAAGAAAAGACAATTACTTACAAAGCCCCTATGGAGCATTGTCTAGAACTAAGTTACTAAATCTAACTGCATGATACATGTAGCTCTCGGATTGTCAACATCTCAAATTATGTGGTGCATTTCACTCATATGACCAATAGTTGGTGCTTGCTTATGTTCTATTGACAGCCTTTCTAAAACAGAAGGCTGATAGGGCAATTCTAACCGAATAGAGGACCATGTTTAAAGCCAAAGTCAGTAACTATGATTCTGCTTGAATCTCACACATTTACCTAAGTATCATCAGTTGTTTACACCATGACTAAGATTGACCTGTTCCACCCACCCCAGCCGCATTGGACTGCCCTAAGTCGTAGAGTGACTAAAGATGAATTTATTCCCCATGAATGCTGCCTATCAGATGACCTCCTAGATTAAAATTTTTAACCTTGTATCATGGCTTTGAACAGTGGCAAAGCACAAAACAGCAAGCAGCACTGACTATACAAGATGCAGTGACAAAATGCTAAAATTGAACTCCTAGAAACCTTCTACAACACTTTCTTTGAAAAACCAAGCTGAAATGTGTAGTTTTAAGATATCAAAATACAGCTTACCATGCCATAATCTGTGATAATCACTGAGACATACTCTGAAGGTGTTACATCATACCTATAATTGTCAAACAAGGTAAAAAGTTACTATCAAAACCAGCTGTTCGAAATAAAGCTCAAAAGAGTTTTAGCATAAGACATTTAATCACTTACATAAGATTCAGAAGTTGAAGATTTTCATGACTACTGCAATTATCTAAATAGTTCACATCCTCCCTCCCATGAACTTTTGCAATGGCATCTGGATCACCTGCAAAAATAATGATTCCATGTGTCAAATAATATGAAGCAACTCAAATTAATGCCAAGAAAAAGTTCATAGAGAACATACCCAGTTCATTAAAGCAAATTGAATCAAGCTGCACCCTTTCATGAAACTTATATGCTTCACAGCATATTAAAACTGGAACATTGAATGCATGAGCAACCATGGCCACACATGCAGTTCCAACCCGTGAGTAAATTGTTCCATTAGACAAAACTGAAGCAGCCCCAAGAAAAACCCTTGTAACTTCATGCATGATATAAGAAACAGCATTTATATGTGTATATGTACAGCTGATTCCCTTTGCCACCAATCTACGAAGTAATGCTTGTCCTTCAAGCTTTGGACGAGAGTCTATAACCACAACACGAAACTGTTTCCCCAGCTCATGGGCATATAATAGTATCCTTTCGACAACACAGGATGAGCCATATATGAGAAGTACATCCCCATCCCTAATCTTAGTCACAGCATGCCTGACGATTACCTTATCTGCAAGTATTATCTTCTCATTTATAAAATTATCTATATCAGCACAAAGGGTGGTTTTGGCTTCTGACTCAGAAAGTGTCATAGGTAATTTGGCAATTAGATTCTTCAAAACTCTAATTGCATTTCCCATGCTAATTGAAAGGGGGCGGCATTCTATTAAAAAAGAAACAAAACTACTGATTTTTGCAGTCAAATCTCTATTTAGACTTTTTTTCGTAGGTGTGGAGTAGTCCCTGATGGCTTCTTTAAAGGCTTGGAGCATCGCAATACAACGGGCATTACCGCCAGATATTTCTCCAGATAAAAACTGTAACCCAACCTGATAATAGTCAATAGATTAAATATTAGACGAGAATAACATGAAAAAACAATTTCAATATCCTTAGCATCATGATTTGGAATTAAAACAATAAATCCAAAAACCACATTAAAGACATATCATCCTGCAATTTTCCACTATATCATGCTGTGAGAACTCAGGGAATCTCTTGGAGAACTAACATGGATAAACGAGGTATAGATCAAACTACAAATACAAGAAATAGAAAAGAAAATCCATCCTGAAAATTGAGTGGTGATGTCTGAAGTTGCTGGTATATTGCTGTGCACCACATGATAAAAGAATCTATATCGACATTTCATAAGTTGCTTACCAAGTACCTTGTAAACAGCAGGATGCATTGGGTCGAGTAGGAAAGCCCTTGACTCAAGATCAGGAAGCTGAGTTCCATGCTCGTACTGAGGCAAATGCCTAAACAACTCAACTCTGTTCCTAGCTTCAGTTTGTTTGACTACTGCACGCCTCTTAGCCTTTTCAACCCGTTGCTTGTCATCAAATTGCATGCGTGGAGGAGGAACATCTTTCTTCCTATCTTTTTCTGGAGGACCTTTCTTCTCTGAAGCTGCAACAGATGATGCTCCTGTGTTAAACTCTTTCTTCTGTGAAGCCTTCACAGCTTTAGATGGTTTTGCATTCATTGCAGTTGGCTCTCCAGAAGTAGTAGTTGCTTTATTTCCTTCACCTACATTACACGAAAGCCACATAAGAAATTGTCAGAGAAATTCATAACAGCAAGACAGATCATGAGATCATAATGTGAACTCAGACCAAGATGAACCAGGTCCCAACCTAGTTCTGGTTTAGTTGGATATGTAAAATTTATTTCAATTTTCAGGATATTTTTTTTCTGGTTCTTTTATTCTTTTATTTTCTATGTTTAAAATTTAGTATAGCTTAGATTATGGAGGAAGTATTTCCAAGTTTGTCAGTTACATACGTTAGTTGTATCTTTATTTCTATGCAAGAGAGTTTTTTTAATATTGCCAACATAATATGGTTGGAGATTAGAATGAACTGAAAAAAACTAGTAGTGCATTTTGGTATCAAGGGGTTTGTCAGCTGGTAGCAAGTTGTTCTTTTTTCATTCTTTCGTCTTTATTTCTTCTTCCCTTATTTCTTTTCCCCATGATTCTGGATTCTCCTACTCCCATTAACATCCTAACATCCTTCTGTTCTTCTAGGTTGTTTGCTCTGTTGTGATCCCTCTGTATTGGCACACACTGCACGCTCAGGAAGAGAAACAGTGAACCTCTTTTCTTTTTGATCAGCAACAGTGAACCTCTTTGATTCTTCATCTTGTGAATCCTATGCCTTCAGTGGCTGACCTCTGCCCTAGGCCGGATTTTTGTTGCAGCTGCAAGGTATCAACTGGAGACCAGGTGTGGTTTCTCTGTATTGCCAGGTTCAGTTAGCTGCAGATAAATAATTCTCGATCATGATATCTTTGGCCTGTTATTGGTAAGTTCTTAAGAGAATGTTTGGACTTACAAACTTGTGTAACCTGATTGAGTGAGTGTTACCCATCAAGATCAAGAGGGATCTCCACTGGTTTCTGATTGGAGATTGTAGATAAGTTATTTTTGCTTCATGATTTATTTTTTTAACCCTTTCCCCCATCTTTTATTCCCACTTATTTTCCCAAGAATACACTTCCCAATCGAATATATGATTTGTATTTTCACTTTTGACTTCATACCTATGAAGTGCAGGACAGTGATACAATTAGAGAGACTATTATTTGCAAACCGTGATTAGTGCTTGGATGAACCCAACAGCAATCCAACTGGATTTCAAAACCCTAGATTCCACCAAAAATATGTCAAGAGCAGGCTAAAGGGTACGGTTAATTTGGGCCTCATGTCAAAGTCTAGATTGAAACACTCATCATACTCATATACAAGTTTACATTATACACATATAACATAAATTATTTTTCAGGAAAAATATTTTTAGCCATGTAAATTTCAGGATAGAATTAACCTAGGGCAAGTCCATCACAAATTCATGCCTATAAGCCTCAGCCCAAACACAAGAATATTCTCAGTAAGGTTAAGGTACATGACTAAGGATGAGTGATCAAGGTTCAGGTCCACATTGTTGAGTAAAGTTTGAACTGTACTGTTGTTGTCAACACAGTGAGTCATGGGGATAAGTTGAACAGGGAGCTTGTGTTTGTTTTCTTCATGGCAAAAACACTCGGTTAAGCAAATATGAATGACTGTTAAGCTATTGTGGTATTCTTGAAAGTTAACACACACTCATTTGAGCCAGGATGCAGCCAGATGGATGATCATCATCTAAAAATGAACAAATTGAATACAGCTGGAAGCCTATATGGAAGCATTGGTTGTCTACTACAGTATGCAATGACAGTAGGAGTTGCCAGTTGAAGGCCACAGTGAACGAGTTCGGATCACCTACCCACGAAGGGGGGGGGGGAGGACCCATGACTCCCCGTCAAACAATGGGAGGGGGCCTCACCACCTTGCATGTGGTGTGGACCTTTTCCCCCTCTCCCCCATGGGTAGAGGGTCTTGACACACAGTGAACCGCTAGCTTGTGAATTGACATGCCAAACATGACTGGACAGTTGGCAAAGTCATTACAGGTGGCTTTGCAACTGAACAATTGATTTGACATGGTGAACAACGTCCAGCATAGATTTGAGTTGTGGTGTACAGAGGGAATCAGCTTGTGGCAAGCCATGGAAGTCTTGCGATGGCAAGAGCAGAGTAGAGACAACAGATAAGCTGAAAGGCTTGACAGTTGAAGTTAGCAATGGTAATTGATATTTGCATCTAGCAACCTGGACTTGCATGGTGAGCTCTAAAGATAACCAGGCTAAAGTAAGCCAATATCACTAGAAGGGCAATGGTATAGTAGACCATTGAGCTCATTTGGAGTCAGGTTGGATTATTGACAGAATAACAGCTGATGTTTTCTATGAGTAGTTAAGCTAGCATGGGCGGCTTTTCAATGCTCTGTGGGGAGAAGCTGTGAGCATGAGTGCTAGGGTAACTAGCTTAAGGCACAGTGATTTGCAGCGCCATTCACGGTGCAGATCTTCATGATAGTTTTGGGCTGTCTTCAAGACAGAATAGTCAATGCTCAAAATTAAAAGACTCTTTCCCCATGAGTTACTCTTCCAAGCCTCAAGAAGCGAGCCAAGCAGGGTTCAAATGAGGGAGATACCACAATGTTGTCATGCATAAATTTCAAGATGTTGTTTATTCATTGTACAACAACTTCATGGAATTGTAAAGTGCTTCTCCCACATTCCCAAGTGCAAGTCCCTAAACCTTACCCATCTTGCTTTTGCAGACGATCTTATGATCTTCTCTAAAGCGGACCACCTTTCCATTTCCTCCATCCTCTTGGCTCTTTCGCAATTTGAATCCCTCTCTGGCCTTTGGGTCAATCTTGGCAAATCCACTATCTTCCTCTCCGATATCCCTGATCAGTTTCGAGCCTCTCTTCTCCAGCTATAGGGCTTCTCGCCTGCCTCCTTCCCCATGGTCTATCTAGGTCTCCCGCCCATTCCTGGTAGACTCACTAGCCACCACTGCCTCCCAATGCTTGACAATGTTCGTAAGAAATTGCAACTTTGGAAGGGCAAGCTTCTATCCTTTGCTAGACAAGTGGTTCTCTTCCATTTTGTGCTCCAGTCCACCTATCTCTATTGGTGCAGAATCTCTCATTTCCCAAATCCACCATCCATGCGATGGAATCTTTATTTTGTGCCTTTGGAAAGGGTAGGAAGCCTCACACATCATCCACCCGATTAGTTGGTCTTCCATCTGTCGCCCTATCTCCGAAGCTGGCCCTGGAATCTGCCGGATCACCAATGTCAACTTGGCCTGCCTTCTCAAACTTATCTGAAAAATTGCCTCAAAGCATGACTCTATTTGGGTTAGGTGGGTTTATTCCTCTTCTCCAGCCGGATTCCTTCTGGACTGCTCCTATGCCCTTTAGCCCTTAATGGGTTTGGAGGAAAATCCTCTTACTTTGCCCCTGAGCTATCTCTACTATCTCTATCTCCATCTTTACTGGCTCTTCCACTTTTTTTTGGCTCGACCCGTGGCATCTGATGGGCATTCTCTATAACCACTTCGGTCCCCGCATTGTCTATGACACCCGTATCCCCAAATCCACCCCCTTGTCGACCTTCATCTCAAATGGATCTTGGATCCCTAACCCCCCCCCCCCAAATTCTCACACAAGTTTGGGAATCTCTCCCTCCACTCTCTAGTTCCTCTTATGACCTCACCATTTGGCTCCCTTCCCCCACCAAATTCTTCTCCACCTCATCGGCCTTGAACCTCCTCAAATCCCACAACCCTAAACCCCCCCTAACCCCCTTGGTCTGGTTCAAAGGCTACATTCCTCGTCACTCCCTTGCCCTTTAGAAAGCCCTCAACCAAGCCCTTCCCACCCAATCATTCCTTTTTGACTGCCACATCCCTGTTAACCCCAACTGCATCCTACGTTGGTCCGGTTTGGAAAACCTTGAGCACCTCTTCTTTTCTTGTCCTTTCTCCATATCTATATGGGGAAAAGCCCTTTCCTCCATATGGCCCCGTTCAAGGCATTCATTCGGGTTTGCTTGAGATTGGTCTTGGATTTTAAGAAACTTTATGAGTTCTTTCATCTGCGATCGGATTGGTATGTTAGTGTTTTGTGCGCTAGTCCACCTTTGGTGGGAGCGCAATCTTCGAATTTGAACCTCAAAATCTCTCGCTCTGTAGACAGGATTTTGAATGTCATCTATTTTGATGTTTCTTCTAGACTGGTAGTTATTCCCCATCCCCCTGTTGATGATATCCCAAGGAATAGACTTACTGTTGTCTCCTGGGGTCTTAGTTCTTCTTTTCGATCTTTTGCTTAAGACCTTTGTCTCCTTTTTTCTTTTCTTTTAATATAATTATTTATTCATCCAAAAAAAACTATTCTCCTAGAACTCTTGCAAATTTTGATCACAAAACTAAATGCACCAGAACTGGACAAAGTTGTTTTTCAAGCAGTAGGCTGATCTATTTTTGACACAACCTGAATGATTAGGATAATTTCCAAGCATACACATTAACTAATATATGAAATTCAGTCTGGATAGATCAAACACACACAGTTCCAACTTTACACAAATGCCAATCACCAGTCCGACTGTGTCCATATGTTTTGCACAAGCACGTGATTGCATATCTACACATATCTCTCTCAATGTGTCTAGGACCTGGTGATCACTCTCTTTTACCCTATTTATTAAAGAACCAAATGGACCTCTTACTCAGGAAAAGAATGATACATGGTAATATAAAGAACTGAAGCCAGGAACGTAAAACAAAGTATACTTCAAAGATCCATAAGCAAAATTTCAATGTTTTTAGAGTCTAAACAGCTTGACTTTGTGTTTTGTTTCAGCATTCTTTTTTTGCTGTTGTAGTTGGCAATACTATTTGTATTATCACATACTTTGTCCCATGTTCCTAATGCTTTTGTCTTAGTGATCTTCTTAGGAGAAAATAAAAACAACAAACCCCAGTATAGAAAGGAAATTATCCAATTCCCTCTGTAGAGAATGAAAAGCTAATAGATCCAAGTAGACAACAGAAAATGGGATACACTAGTAAAATTTCCCAACAGATAATTGGCTACTCTAACCATCTAACAATCTTATAACATAATAAAAGCAGTAACATTCAAAGGACAAAAAGGCAAAGAGTAATCCGCACCTTTGCCAGCTGCTTTGGCAGCTCGTTGAGCCTCTTGAAGGGCACGTCTTTCAGCTTTTGAAGTTTTCTGTTTTGAAATTTTTGAAACTGCCACCTGTTCAGACTGTACTTCAACCACAGATCCTCCGCTTTTCTCTGCAATAGATTTTTTTTTGTTGGTTTTTCTCTCTTTATTTCATAAATGCAAAACTATTTGTCTCTGTTTGCACATGTGCATGTGTGAATTGAGAGAGAGTGAGAGAGAGAGAGAGAGACTATAACAAGAGTAGAAATTCCAAACCTAAACAGCATGGTAAGCAACCATTTAATTTTAAAAAAATAAATGACATGAAGGGTTATATTTTTTTACAGACGGATATTGACTAATAAATGAAGTTGATTTTCTCTGAAGTAAGATATTATTCTAACAAAGCAGGGGCATGAACTCAGATACTACATGCTCTCCAACTCAACTCCTGATGTATCTACCCAAAAGAATGAAAACTGGACTGCTGATGTTCATCACATACGGACATAAGGGGTGCAAAAACTTTGACAACAACATGCACTGGTCACACAAAATGAACATTCTTTGACAATATAATGGAATACTTGTGGAAACAGTTAAAATATTGAAACATAAACTCTTCAAAAATATAAAATAACCTTGACACTCAGAAAATTGATCTTTCTATGAGGAACCACATGCAACAGGAAAATACAGCATAAAAGTTAAATCTACTGACGATATCTCTCTTGTAAACACGCAATGAACAGTTGGCCAACAATTTCATCTTCTTCTTTTTTTTAATCTTTTGGGTTAAAGGCTTAACGTGTTCATTAATTGAAGAACAAACTAGCACCAAAAGGCTTAACGTGTTCATTAATTGAAGAACAAACTAGCATACTTCAGATGGACCTTCGACTTTAAGGACAAGCTGAACATAAACGTTACATTAGCTTAGGAACATTAACTATAGCCCATCATTCAACTGTTTAGAATCCAGGTGTCATGCATGATGTTCGCATTTAATATTGGATTGCAAACCACAACCTTGTTCCTATTAAGATGTTACCAGTGTCGTTTGAAGTGTTTTCATTTACTCTTAACTGCATTTAGAGTGACAAGTGACATCATAAGAATCCGTCCTACTCCTACACAATTCCTTAATTTGACAAGGTTCGTGAAATCCAAAGTCCTACCCATTTCCACTACCGTACAAGCTTCGTGGAGTCCAAATTCCTACTCAATTCCTCTATTTTATAAGAAGGGTCGCGGAATTCAAGCACCCAAAAAGCAAAAAAAATAAAAACAAAATTGTCATAAGTCATAATTTCCACCTCTGTACAATCAACTGCTTACGTTCACGAATCACGATCACATTCCATAGAAGCCACTCAATAAAATTCGGGACCTGGCCCTGATTAAGTTCATTCTTCTGCGAACTAAATACAAGAAGGTCAAGGAGAAGAAAAAAGCATTAGTACATAGGAGAATTCACATACCAGGAGGCATTTTCATCACTGTAATAGATGTTAGGTTGTTCGCCGGCAACAAATTATTCGATTTCGCCGAGTCGAACCCACCAACTGGAAAAGAAGAAGCGAGTTTTCCAGGATTTCCCCCAACAATCCAACCAGTGGAAGAATCCTCTTCAAAAAAATCCCCATCATCAGGCTTACTGGAAGGAGAAGGAGAGGTACCCAGAAGTGACTCAGAAGGGTTGTAGCTTCCAAGGGGCATGTCATCACCCATTGAAGTCCTACGAAGAGGGGACATGGGAACTTGAACTGGAACTGCACGGGACTGGTTGTGAAGAACCAAAGAAGAAGAAAGGTTATCGGAGGCGTGGCGAGGTGGGGGTATCATGACCGGTGAGAGAGAGTTGCTGGTTGGCGAGACGTCGGAAACCACCTGCAAAGATGCGGTTGGAGGGCCTGATTTGGTCCGATCAGGTGGTGAAGAGCCGCCGCCACCGGTGGAGCTGGAACCTAGGGTTACAAAGCCGACTTGGCGAACTTTAGGGTCGATAACCATTCTTGAAGAACGGCGAGGTTCCATGGATGCAAAGAGATGTTAAAGAAGGGTTTGGAGTGAGGGTTTGGATGCTAAAGCAAGAATAACCTTTTCGATTGCATTGGATTTGGGTATTGATTTGATTCTCAGAATAAGAATCTCCGGCGGCTGAGCGATGCAAAACTACTACTGTAAATCAACTCTTCTCTTACTTTAATGACCACCGTTCCCCGTTGCTATTGAGTTTGAAGATTTTCTCCGCCGCAAAAAGAGAAGAAAGCCTCAGGTTTCCAATATTCTATTCTCGTAAATTACAATACGGGAAAATAACTTGCGGAAAAGGATGTGTTTGGTTGGCCAGAAAATTGAAAATCAGGGAAAAATATGAAGAATAAATTATCATGATATTGATAAAATTGGTTGTGAATTTACGAGAGAAAAAATCTTTTCATTTAACTTATATTTGGTTACATAATTCTTTTAAAGTAGGATTTATTATTTCCGTGGCTCAAACCGCTCAACCCTATTGTCATTTACTCAAAATTCCTTTTAAAGAAAAGAGATATAAAGTGTTGTTTGGTTGGATAGAAAATAAAAAAAAGAAAGTGAAAATATTGAATAGAAACGAAAATGACTAGAGAGAAGTGTTCATTTTGGTTGCCGCCGATCGACTCTACTTGCTTTCTCTCCCATTCTTTGCCCATCACTCTCCTAGATTGATCGTCTCAGCCCTGTTCAACGGCGACGAATCGAGGATTGCTCTCAATCTCTACGTCAACGTCTTCATCTTCTCTGTTGTCAATAACTGAGTTTGCAGGCTGCGGCATATTTTCGTTTCCTGCTTTGGCGGCACAGCAGGTGGTTCGAGTGTTAGCTTAGAAAGCCAATCCCTTCGCGTCGAAGTAATCCAGTAAGTTTATTTACAGCTTCAACATTATGTGGTTGAATGAGAATCGGTTCTTAAGAATATAAACTGCTTCATCATCAGAAATAGAGGGGGGAGAATGAAAGTGTATTTCGTTCGCTTCTGGATTGTCATGAGCTAATGGTTCTGACCTCCCCTCCATTTACAAAGGTCACCAACAGAAATTGGAATGAAAAAGAGAGATTTTTTGAATAGATAAGCAACTTTTTTAACTCATATTTCATTCCAATGCGGAGGTACTATGTACATAGTATGGTTAGTTTTATATTCAAGGTTGGGTTCACCGTTTGAAGAATAAAAACCCAAGCTTTTTATTGAACATACCTGATTATCCGCTGACCTTCTCTTGATGGGTTGACGCCCCATTACACTAACCAGTTCTCGTCTTTCCTCCCCCCAAAACATTGATTCATACTCAGGGAGTTTATTTGGTTCACGACCCTTTACAGTTTGCCCTAGGTGCCTTTAAAATCTTGGACATAGAACGAATCCATGATCCTTCAATGCCCCTTTCACTTATTCGTGTAATCGATTTGAGACTGTTAATCTGATAATGGGTGTACTACTAAACATAGTTTTCAAGGTACCTCCTTTTTGTTGCCTTAGTTTCTGACCTCCTCCCACGCCTTGGATCGGTTAGTGCTTTGACGACTATGCTGCTAAACCAATTAATATGGTGAAACCTCCCCATTTTCATTCCTTCTGGTTCTTCGAAAGTAAGAAGATGGATAACGAGAGAGTCAGGTAAAAACCTATCAGTTGGTAGGGCTAATCTATGATGCCAAGCGGATGATATGAATCCAGTTGCTAGTCCCAAGCCTTATTAGTCTTTCCTCATCTCCCACCCAAATAAAATATATAGTCCTATAATACTGTCAACTTGACCAAAGCCATATTTAGTTCTGATCCTGCTCATTGACCCCATTCCAACCACTGACGTAGTAGACCAATCTGTCTGTCTGGACCTTCTCCACCTAGAAAACACCATCATTTTTTGGATTTTTGGGGGAGGCAGGAGAAAACGGCTGCTGCTTGGAGGCTGGATTAGGACCCATCACCTCAATATTGATGTATAAAAGCATAGTTCAAAGTACAGGCTGAAGCACCCAAGAACTATTTGTTGGGATGCATTATTTTCTGAACTCAAAACTTCCAATATTAGAAATAGGATTATTACTATGTTTTTCAGTTCTGCTAGCCTTTCAGTTAACATTCTTACTCCATATCAACTCAAAATGGACTGCCATATAGCAGTTATATGCAGACCATTGTGCTTCTGTTGTCTCCTAAAAACAGGAAAAAAATTAAATTTAAGAAAAAGAGAGGAAGTCAGTGCTATTGTATGTTTCCTTGGCAATTTTATCCTTTGAACTACTTTATCTTCAACAATACTTATGATTCCCTATTGGAAGTGTTAAGAACAGGTAAAGACTAAAGAGAAGCAAAGGCTATATAGAAGTTTCAGAATGAAAAGGCTCTTGAGCAACCAAGGTAATACTGGATCTTCTTTTCTTTCTTTCTTTCTTTGTGGCACATTGTTGTAGTGATTATGATACATCACAAACTCTGAAAGGACATTGATAGACTTTGGTTTCTGGAATTGATTTATTTCAATGTCTAATATTTAAGCTCCCCCCCCCCCCCCCCCAAAAAAAAAAAAAAACCACAGAATGCTCCGTATTTCCACAAGATCTCTCTGTGCTGGACTCTTTGGTAAATAGAGTAGTTAGTGTATGCCATTGAATTTATTACTAGGTAAAAAAATCATAATCTGTTTTCTCTGGTTGGTTTATTGGTTTTTATGCATGTATATATGCACAGACAGCATCATGTTTATCAATTTTGACACGATATTCAAAATAAAAGTCCTTTCCCTCAGTCCTCACTTCTACATGATTTACTTTTGATGCTGCAACCCTTATTGGTTACTGGTGATTAATTGTGGTGAAGTTCTAAGTCATTCTTTTATGTACCATATGTACTATTCTCAATCATTGGTTTTTAGACTAAATTAGAAAAAGACAAAAAAAACTTTCTTAGAACTAGTACAATTGTTATCCAGGTCATATTTTCTTTCTACTTTTTAAGATTTTGCTTGCTAGCTAACATTTGTTTTGTATTTCAGGAATAATTTTTCATTCTACTTTGGCCTACCTCGATAGATATATAATACAGAGAATGTTATCTTCCACTTATGGTGGATCTTCCCCTAGCTTGTATGGAAGGGATGTAACTGTCTCATCTGGTGTTGAAAATGAAAACCTGGGAAAAGAAGAGAGTTCAAAATCACGAGTAGATGCAGTTTGTGGCATTCTAATGAGTGGTCCTTGGGGATCGATACTGGAAGATGCTTTATCTAAGCTAGATGCAAGTGGTCAACCTGAATGTGTTATCAAAGTCCTGAAGAGATTGAATGATGCAAATTTAGCAATTAATTTTTTTCGATGGGCAGAGAGAAAAACCAATCAAGTACAAAATTTAGAAGCATACAGTTCCCTTCTCTTGATAATGGTAAGAAACAAAAACTTTGATGAATTAGAACAGCTTTTTCATGAAATGAGTCTTGCTGGGTACGAACCATCAAATAACACATATGTGGAATTAGTTGCAACTTGTGTGAAGTCTTGGATGCTGGTGGAAGCTTTCAATCTCATCCAAACTATGCGGAAGTTCAAGTTCCGTCCTGCATTTTCAGCGTACACAACTTTAATTGGTGCTCTTGCAGATGGTCACAAACCTGATCTTGCACTTGCCCTATTTCATCAGATGCAAGAATTAGGCTATGAGGTGAATGTGCATCTGTTTACTACTCTTGTTCGTGTATTTGCTAGGGAAGGCCGAGTTGACATGGCTCTCTCCTTATTAGATGAGATGAAGAGTAACTCTTTTGATGCAGATATTGTTCTCTACAATGTCTGCATAGATTGCTTTGGGAAAGTTGGTAAGTTAGATATGGCCTGGAAATTCTTCCATGAGATGAAAGCACAAGGCCTTGTGCCAGATGATGTAACCTATACTAGCATGATAGGGGTTCTTTGCAAAGCGAATAGACTGGGTGAAGCTGAAGAGCTATTTGAGAAGATGGAACTGAATAGGAACGTTCCCTGTGCGTATGCTTATAACACAATGATCATGGGCTATGGCTCTGCTGGAAAGTTTGCTGAAGCTTACAGGTTACTTGAGCGGCTAAAAGAGAAAGGTTGCATTCCTAGTGTGGTTGCATATAATTCCATCCTTACTTGCCTTGGGAAGAAAGGAAGAGAGGATGAGGCTTGTAGAATTTTTGAGGAGATGAAGAGAGATGCAGCACCAAATCTTTCTACCTATAACATTCTCATAGACATGCTTTGTAAAGCAGGAAAACTTGAGGGTGCTTTTAAGATTCGTGATATGATGGAAGAAGCTGGTTTGTACCCTAATGTGTTGACTGTAAATATAATGGTTGATCGACTATGCAAGGCTCAAAAATTGGAAGAAGCTTGGAGTATCTTTGAAGGCATGAAGCAAAAGGGCTGCACCCCAGATGCTGTTACATTTTGCTCCTTGATAGATGGTCTCGGCAAAAAAGGCAGGGTGGATGATGCTTATCGGTTGTTTGAGAGGATGTTGGACGTCGGTGAGGTTCCAAATGTTGTTGTCTACACGTCTCTTATCAGAAACTTCTTCAAGTTTGGCAGGAAGGAAGATGGACACAAGATCTACAAAGAAATGGTCAGTAGAGGTTGTTATCCTGATCTAACCCTCCTTAATACGTACATGGATTGCGTTTTTAAGGCTGGTGAGACTGAAAAGGGGCGAGGTTTGTTTGAAGAAATTAGGGCCCGGGGGTTTGTTCCTGATGCGCGGAGCTACTCTATTCTCATTCATGGACTTATAAAAGCTGGTCATTCACGAGAGACCTATGAGTTGTTCTATGCAATGAAAGATCAAGGTTGTGTCTTTGATACTCGTGTGTACAATGTTATTATTGATGGATTCTGCAAGTCTGGTAAATTGAACAAGGCCTACCAGTTGCTGGAGGAAATGAAAGCAAAGGGTCATCCTCCCACTGTTTTTACATATGGATCGGTCATTGATGGACTTGCCAAAATTGATAGGCTTGATGAGGCATATATGCTCTTTGAAGAAGCAAAATCTAAAGGACTCGAGCTAAATGTTGTTGTCTATAGCAGCCTTGTTGATGGGTTTGGAAAGGTAGGCAGAATTGATGAAGCATATCTGATCTTGGAGGAGTTGATGCAAAAAGGCTTAACGCCCAATGTGTACACATGGAACTCCCTGCTTGATGCCTTGGTTAAGGCAGAAGAAATAAATGAAGCTCTCATATGCTTTCAGTCAATGAAAAACTGGAAGTGCAGCCCTAACATCGTCACTTATAGCATTCTCATAAATGGTCTTTGTCGTGTTCAGAATTTCAACAAGGCCTTCGTTTTTTGGCAAGAGATGCAGAAACAAGGGTTGAGCCCTAATCTAATCACCTACACGACCATGATATCGGGGCTTGCAAAGGCTGGTAATGTAACAGGGGCTAATGACTTATTTGAGAGGTTTAGGGCTTGTGGAGGTGTACCAGACTCTGCTACTTACAATGTTTTAATAGAAGCACTGAGTAATGCTAGTAGGGCAGTTGATGCGTTCACACTGTTTGAGGAAACTCGATTAAAAGGGTTTAATATCTATGCCAAAACTTGCATTGTCTTGTTGGATGCATTGCACAAGGCTGAATGTCTTGAGAAAGCAGCAATTGTTGGTGCTGTATTGAAGGAGACAGCAAACTCCAAACATGCTACGAGACTCTTATAAAATTGAGCACAGGAATATTGGATGTGTTGGATGATGATCAGCGTTTCTTTATTTGGTCAACCAGCATTAAGCATGCACAAGACTATTTCATTAACATCTTCTTGATGAAGCCTTCTGAAGGTCAGAGAATGTGCTGTCTATACGTTGGTCTGGCCTCTTGCATCTTTCTACGCTTGGGTTTTGACTGCTTCTTGTGGAAATATTTGTTTCTTGATCAGGAGGTCTCTTGAGAGCACAAGTGATTGCTACTTACTTGTTAGACCTCATCCGAAGGCAAATTTATGCTTAATTTATCTGACTCTTGTCCCGTACAGAATAGGGGCACTTGAGGCATACAAGAGACCTCTGGGATCAGTGGTCCTGCTTCGCTATGATCTCATATCCCCTCCTTGCAGCTTTCTCTGTGCTTGTCACAAGGCGATCCACCATCTGATCCTGTTACTTTAACCAATGCATTGCCTGATTCGATCCTTTGTTGGTAAATCCTGGTAACTATCGTTATTTTGTTCTTTTATCTGGAATTGCATGCTTACCTTTTGTTTTCTGGTTCTCTTTGGGATGAAGATTTCTGTTTAATCTTATTCTGAGATGTTGGGTTTTGTCATTTGATATGCAGCAAAGAAATGCATTTGTGTAATTGAAGGAGCGAATCACATGTACAATGAAATGTCTGGACTTTGAGCTTATGAAGATCATCTTCATATCTGAAACAGATTCTCTCCTTTTCCATAAGCATCTCTCTGTTTAGGTGAAAATAACACATTTTTTCATTGTTTTGTAAGGTTCTTAATGTATTTCAGTAGGATCTCTGCCCTGGTTACTGGGGAAAGATTTCCCAGTTTGTGCCATAAACTTGTAAATTTTGAACTTGTAATTGAATTACATTTTAAATTGTAATTGAGAATTTGTGTGAAACTCGAATGATCGAGAACCCTTGTGGTTTGGCTGACAAACTTTTGAATAAAATTTTACTTTCCATCTTTCTCTTCTTCGGTTGGTTCACTTTAACATGGTGCATTAGTATGGCAAGGTGCAGAAGAGATATTGCAGAAGGCTGGACACATAGCATAGTTATTAGGATAGTTATCTCTAATCCTAGACCTAGGAGAAAGGGTACCACAACCTGCAAGAATTACCAAGACATATTAGGCTATGAGAATAATAGATTACAGAATCCATACCTAGTTGTATAGAAGGTAAGTTATGATCAGGAAACAAAACGAGAACTCGTATAATCCTCGGAATCACGGCTCATTGAAAGAAACCAGATTACTCTCAATATTACTGATCCAATCTTACAGAATTTCTGATTGATTTCTATATGGGATGAGATTTATCAATCAGTTTAGTTGGTTGTTGTCTTGCTGCTTGGGTAGGTAAGTACATTCATGTGCTCCTGTTTCCGGATTTAGGAACTACATAGCCAGATGACATTTTTATTTTTTGTGTGTAAACCATACTTCAATTCAAAAGAGCGAGCAAGGGAGGGAGGGTGACAAATATCCACCAACCACTCGGTGGAACACGACCAATCTATTGTGCTCGAAAACTATAGGGCCTTATTGGCGAGAAGGTCAACCACACAATTAAACCTTCCAGGAACAAAAAGAGGCTTAAAACCCAAAAACCTAGATGCTATATATCTAGTGTCTTCCACAATGGGAAGAATTTCCACCAGAATAGGGTGGCTTGCATCTTGTAAGATATGCACCAGCTGTTGACAATCCGACTCCAGTTCCACATAATCAAAGCAATTCCCGAGAGCATCAAGAAGGCCTGACCTCATGGCTTTTGCTTCGAGCCAATCTCACTGGTTCTGAGATGGCTACAAGTGGTGTGGCTAAGCAGTCCCTTACCACAATACCTGAGATGGCTAGATGGTATTCGTTTCCCCAAAAACCAACATAGGCATCAGTTTTTTTCTTTTGGTAAAGAATATAGGCATCAACCTTCAATACTTCAAAATGCATGATATGCAATACAATGGGAGACCTCTCAAGCTTGGGGACAGACTACAATAACAAAGAATCTTGTTACCTACACAACTGAAAAGGAAACATACAAAATTTTCAAATGATCCAATACTCTCACATTCCAAAAATATAGCTCGAGGATCTTCATTTGTAAACATCTCCAGATCATGGAAAAACCACTTTGACAGGGCAAATGATAGTTCGAACATTGAAAATAAGACTGGAAGAAACCCAAATATGATGATCAAGACATATAATTAAGCCACCAAAAATTTGATACCCAAATATTAATGTAGAAGTTGTCACACTTTGATCCCTTTACAATAACACTCAGTCTCTCTCAAATATTGATGTATAAGTGTCTGATTACGTGACAATATTTCACATATCAGTGACCCAACTGGGCAACTGAGCTGCAATATTGCAGCAATCATGGGGGTCATGGAAAGGGATTGCAACTCAGTGTGCATGCACCATAGAACTCTGCCTGAAGAAAGGCACTGGCTAAATTCAACCCTCTCATGATAAAGGATCATTAAGATCCGTGAAAATTGAACGAATTTTCAGCTGTCACTAGGAATCCACACCACAAGACAGTGGATCTTTTTCACCTAGCGGGATATATTCCTATTTTCTGAAATACATTTCCATTTCCGTTTAAATCTCATAAGAGTAGAGACTGAGTGATAAAAATAATACGCTAGGCCAAAGGATTATGCAGTTCATCCTGATAGTTTGATAAAGGCCATAAATTTGATAATATTATTGTTTCATTACAGCAAAAATTTCATGATCAGAACATGATCACTACTACAATAAATTAACAAATTACATGACCAAACTTTGATCACAAACTACAAATGAGTCATTTTTTTTCCTTTTACCACCCTACACTCTTGCTTCTTTAATTTACATTCAGAATTAGCTGAAGCTTTTTCAAGATCCCGAGACTTAAAACAAACAAAGTCATGATCAACAAGAATTAGAGGACCACAATGCAGAAACTCACATAAGGACTCCATCGACATTATTCAGGGCTTTTTTTGCAACCTTGAATTTGGTAGAGAGAGCATTATCGGTATTCACTACGTACCGCTTGATAAAGAATTCAATACCACTTCTAAGAGATTCAACCTCAGGTGTCAAAGCGATACGTGTGAAGATGTTCCAAATCATAGCATCTGAGTACTCAAAAATAGCTCCAAAGAGCATCCGGAAATGCATTATTCTTTTTGGAGTCAGCTCACTGACATTGCTTAAATCGAGAACCTTCAAAACTGAAAGGGAGAGAGAAAAGGAAGCAAGCATCTCAGCGACAAATCTTGCAAGATTCATTGACCTGATTAGCTCTGCTGACTCAAGTTCTCTGTACTGATCCCATAGGCAATACTGCATAAGACAGAAACTCAAGTCATGAACAACTTTCTCAATGGATCACAATGATTAACAATGACAACATGGCCAGTCCCTTACTTATAGGTGACCACTGGATATTCATTACCTATATCCTATTCAACGTCATCATCATGGGAGTAGCCAATTTTAATCTGCTAAAACTAAAGAATGGATAGATCCCAGCACTAGGACTAGGTACAACTCCCACAGATTTTTACAGGTGAATAATAGATGATGAATACTGGACCAATGAAGGCCAAATATGAAGCCCACTTGACTCTTTTGATTATTTATCAAAAACATATTCCTCCATTTCAGTTAAACCTTTGTCCATCATTTATCAGAAGAAAGAATTTCTATTACTTAATATTAGCACTTAAATTGTATATAAAAATAGCATAAAATGAAGTTAACAATATCTGAAGTTGCCTATACAACACCTACCAGGCCAAAACACCCCTGATTCACCTAAACCACACTTTTGTCCATTGATTGATGATGTAATGTTCTCTTATTAATTAATGAGTGGGTAGCGTACCTGTAAAGTGAACTTATGGTTCTTGTTATGTTTACACAATTTTGAGGCCAGAATGGTGTAATACTTGTTGAAAACCTTCTCTTGCAAACAGCACTCTACTAGGACTCGCATGATCTCCCTATCCTGCACTCAATAGTGCATTAGAAGATGAAAGTGGCATAAGAATAATAAAATAAAAAATAACAACAAAGGAGAGTGAAGAGTTAGAAGAAATATTCACCTGCTTCCCAGGCAAATCCAATCTTAGAAGCTTCTCAAAAGCATCTACATAGTCCTCAGCACTCATTATCACAGAGAAGATAGCCCTCCTGGCATCTGTATTCATCCTCTGTGCTGCAGCAAGCTGCATGAACTTTTGAGTTTCAAGGACCTCTTTATCAATGATGTTGGCTACCTCTTCAACATTATCTCTTGAGGAGGCTATCTCGCCAGATAGCCACCACTGGCCTTTTTTGCTAGGATCAATCAACCTGCTCCACTTGAGCCCTCGAAGTAAAACATCTTCCACTTTCAACTGCACACAAGACCCAATATAGCTTAGTAACACAGCATGACAAACAAGACAAAGGATCCAGACTAATAAAATTGTAAAAGACCTGAATTCTGATAACAAATTACAAGCTGTTTTTTTAAATCCTTCAGGAGAAGAGCATTCAGCTCCTCTACAATCTCTAATGGTGCTTGCATCATGGAGCCAGGCATTCAGAGACTCAAGAGAGTGCAAGCTGTCCTGGAGGACCACTGGATGTGAATCTAATTTAAATCTAATATACACCTGTGGAACTGACCAACCCAACCCAACCCAATTTGGTTAACTATCTAAACCCATAGAAGTGTAAAGGACCCAAATGGATCAGAAGCCCTAGATCATTTTTAGTTTCCCAATTCTTCTCATTCATCTTCTTCCACCACTAAAAATGGACGCTGACTATGCTGACGATATACAAGCACTTTCTCTTTAGATAAGGGGAGTTTCCAAAACAAAAGTATGGAAGCCAAATATGCCACAGAAATGCCAGTCATATTGGTCCAACCACTGCAGAGCAACTAATTCAACCTACCATTGCAGTCTCAATAATGTTGAAAATCTGATCTTTTCAATATGTACAAGCAACATTTTACAAGCCAAACAAGCTGGAAAAATTATGGACTTAAACAATATTGGCGATCAGTGTAAAAGAAGTCAACAATAACGTGCAACATGAGAAGACCTTCTGCAGCCATTTCTTTATCCATGTATGTGATGCAGAATCCTCTTTAGATATTTTCTTGTTGTTCTTGATGTCATATATGTCTTTAAGCATGAACTCCGTCTGCCAGGATAGCCACAAAAGAAAATTTTGAAAAAAAAAAGTGGAAGAGACATTAAAACCCATTTCTTTTGGGAAGGAAAAAATATATACACAAGATAAATGATGCACATACTCTTTTATTATCTATCTTTGGCTGGCCATCCACCATAGAAGATGACTTCAGTTCATTCACTCTATTCTGAACACTGAGTATAAAATCTTTCATGGCAGCTGGATCATCACCCCTTAACTTCATCCCGCAGCCTATTCAGATCATAACAATCATGTTATTGGCAACCCAAATGCTTTGATACCCCCAGCTTTTAAAACACCGAACACAAACACTTAATTTTTTCTGGGTAAAGAAATCAACAGAACCACAAAATTTGACGACATAAGAAAAACAACAATAACCAAAATTTGAAAGGAGAATAATGTAAATACACCAAAATGATTTTGCTTTCTTCCCTTTTGAAGTGTATTTATCAATAGTAGAAATTGGATACATGTAGCTAAACCACTAATCTGGGAAAAGGTGTTTGGAGTTGAATTCTTTCAGACAACAGTTGTCGGAGGATTGAAAGTTAATAGGAACATACGTGAACAAGATTTATAGGAGCAGGCAGGGGGAAGAGACTTACATTCTAATATCCTCTGAATGGTAGAAATGTCTACCTCTGTCAAGCGCTTGGCCAACAGTATCAGAAAATCATATATCAAATCACTGTTCAACACGAAGAAATGGGTCATCCTCCAGGCTGAATGTGAGTCAAAACAATGATGCCGTACACAATATTTAAAAAAGAACACCTGCCAAACAGCCAGAAACTTCTTTCTTTCTACTTTACAACATACGTATCAGAAGTCCATAGTTCATCCTAGATCATAGGGTCTATTGTCTAATAAAAGTCGTTCCTTCTTTTGTGTGTGTGTGTGTGTGTTTTTTTTTTTTTTTTTTTTTTTGGGGGGGGGGGTTGGAGGGAAGGGTTGTGAGAACAGAAATTGATGGAAAACCTAGAAGTAGTGGTCCTTAACATTTATAGCACAAGATAACTTATAGGGAACGTCATCCACACTGTCATGTTAACAACCATGTCATAATTCGAGCAACAAAAATTTCAGCCAATCAAAATAAAACAGTACTATTATCAAACAGGAAAGGAACATAAAATGGAGTATAAGATCTGCTTCCTGTCTAAAATGATGTAGTAATCCATTTGAAATACAATTGTCACAAATAGATTTTATATTTTACAAGCTACCCACCTAGCACAAACGCCAAATATGCACAAATATGATAGCAGAAGGGTCAGATTCCGCAAAGAAAGGTCATCCTCTTTCTGGTATTCATCCTGAAAAATCAAAAAAGTCGGTCAGGAAAAAGTCAACGGATGTCTCAGTGTACAAAAATTAGTCATCCAGTTATTGCCTGGTCAACCCAAGACCTGATATTTTCCCCTCCAAATGTCATTATTTTCACCCATTTCCTATTTGTACCCATAGTTGTCAAGGCATCGCCTAAGCTTCCTAACCACTCTTTGGAGCAAGGCGTCCTGGTGTCGCCTTGGTTTTCGTTGTCCTCTATCACCTCGCCTTGAAAACTATATTTGTACCCTTGAACATTTCAATACCATACATTCCTTCCCCCCCCCCCCCCTTTCTCTCTCTCTCTTTTTTTTTTTAATTTATTTTCCTTATTTTGGCCTATACTCAACTAAATGGGTCAGACACATGAATTCTGTTCTGCCACCCAACTTTATTTGAAGGTCATATTAGTTGTCAAGTTCATGTCTTTTCCCACAAATTCTTCAGAAGTCACCTTGGTCTACCTCTTATTATAAGATAAATATCAGTGAAAATATGTCCTGGGGTAATAAATTACAGCCATCTTTGCTACCATGACCTTGCACATTGCTACAGCATCAAGGTGGCTGACTTTTAGGGGCTCATCTAGCACTCCCTTTCTCTTTCTTTTCCTTATTTAGGCCTGTATGACCCTCAACTAAATGTATCAGACACATGGATTCTGAATTAATTTATTTATTTATTTGTGGGGGGGGGGGGTGAGCCTCACCTTTAAGTCATTAGTTGTCAAGCATGTGCTATTCATGTCTTTTCTCACTAACTCTTCCCAAATCACCTTTGGTCCACCTCTTATATCTTATAAGATCAAATTGTGCAAAAATATGTCCTGGGTAATAAATTCCAGCCATCTTGGCCTTGCCAAGGCATCACTTCAGCATCAAGGTGGTCGACTGCTGCAGGGGCTCACCTCGCCCCAAAGTCACATTCTAATACTCTTGAAATATAAAATACTCAACAAGCAGGGAACTTCAAGGTTTATGCCTCCAGAAACTAAGCACACTCTGAATCTTTTTAGAAACTAAAAAAATATTTAGCTAAGTTGTAAAAAGATATAAAGCTTAATCAAACTTTCAAGACCTCAAATAATTTTGCAAGAGACGCAAGAAGCTTTGCACTGAAGTCCATCCCAACAGAACATGCCATTCCTGCAACAAAAGCAGCAAGAACAGAGGCCAACCTGCAAGCCCACCAAATAAAAAGAGAAATTTAGCCTTTTTATAAATAACAAAAAAAACCAACAGAACAAAAATAACTACAGAATTGATTTAGTAATTGGAGAGACAATAAGACCCAGGAATACAAAAAAGAACATGATGAATCCATCAATCCAACACAGCAATCGGTCGCAGTTTCCACCCCCAACCCAAAAAAAAAAAGAGGATTTCAGAGCAACAGCGCTTATAGAATGTCAAACAGTGAAAGTTTCCAAAGATACAGGGATGTAGGGAGCACAACTATGGCAAAACTGGAATATGATACAGCAAATGACTGGAACAAAGAAATGAACACAAGCACAATTAGATGGATATCACCTCCTACCACGTGGGATTAATGGCAGCCAGGTTTTGTGCAGTAAGCAAGGAAAATTGCACATCATTTCCCTTAACGTGTGCTTGACTTTTTGTCGTATAATAATTTGGTTTTTAGGCAACTTATCTAGCCAAATAACTATGGGGATATTTTTTTCCCACGGTCATTCAGAGCCTTCGTCAACAGGTCCTGAAATGTCTGCCACGTTGCAGGTCCCTCTTGGATCTCCAAATTTGAACCTTTGACTAGTGTAGTAAGTTTAATCTTAAAAGTATTACCCCACATGTCAAACCCAACAGATTAAGCTTGACAAGGATTTGGATTTTTTTTTGTGGTGGTTTTCGGGGGGGGGGGGGGGGTGTTCAATGAATGGAGAGCCATATAACCTAATGCATCCCAGCCCACATGGTTCTCCATTTATCTTATCCAATAGTGAGACCTGTCACATCAGTTATCTACTGATATTATTTGAATAGGTACTTAGCATTTGAGATGCCTTAAGTTTGCCAACTGGGATCTGAGCCTGAGGTGCTTAGCCAGCAACTTGCGCAACCAACATACCCAAACCTGATAACATAATCAAGATAGTTAACTTAAAGACCATTTTACACAAACTCCCCATTAATAGACATGATGAGAGTATCATCTTTGAAAAGACCAATTAAAAAACAAATTATGCAACCATGATAGCTTAATAATTTCACAAATACTAGATTTGGATCATGACCATTTATGGCAAATATGACTGTATAGTTGGATCTACAGTCAAACAATTCACGATCTAGCATTGTTAAAATTTTGATTTCGATCATGACCATCTATTTAGCAATTAAATCATGTCAAATGTGATTGTACATTCTGATCTAAAGATTAGACCACCAAAAATATTCTGAAGGGTAAGGCTTGAGCATGCAGCTGCATGCCACAAGTTAGCAGTGTGTACCACACCAACAGAAGCTGGACAGGGCTGGGCATGGGCTACATTCACAAAAGGGAGAAAGCAGACACTTGGCTGGGCAGTCAGGGAGTATGCCAGCATTTTCCCTATTCTAAAACATGATGGCTTTGAATTCATCTTTCCAATTGGAATATTTTATGAACTTATGACGGTCTAATCTATGATCACATTGTACCATTGTCACCAAAATTCAACATGTTAAACAAATACTAATAATCCAAATTCAAAGCGTTAACAGGAGTTTTCAGAATGCATAAATGACAAGAGATCCAAGGATAAAAGAAATAACATCAACATACATAAATATATGGGGCAAAGGTAGAACTCATAACTGTTCATTGCCAAAAGGTACTTTAGAACAGATGCTCAAAAGCTCCTCACTGATTATCTGAGAAGCAATACTGCGACTAGCCGTCTGCAAGTGGTTCAGATTAAATAGTTTGAAGTTACAAGTGAACAATTTAATGACCAAACATCAAATTTCAACGTGAAATAAATAATTATGGAAAAAAAAAAAAAGGTAACTATAGGGCCTCAAGCTTTGTGTACACCACTGATGCATTGAACATATCCAGAAACTACTACTATGCATTTAACCTTAATTTTTTTCTGAAATTTCCTGTAAATCTGAGAACCAATTGAAGTTATTTACCATTGTTGGACCCAAAGGTTGAGAAGTGACATATGGCAAGCTTTGAGTTGCACATATGAGGATGTTAAGATTGATATGCCACAAATTGGAGCTTATGTGGGAGTTGTTGTGATCATTGACAAGCTGAAAGTACGATATTTGAGGTGGTTTGGCCATGCGCAGCATAGGTTTGGGTATTCCCCGGTAAGGAGTGATTGAATCCCAGTTGAAGGAGTTAAAAGAACTGGGGCAGAGCAGAAATTATCATAGGTAAGATTGTGAAGAATGACATGCATAACCTAGTCCTGTGTCAAGTATGATGCATATTGAGCCTATTAGAGGCATAGTGCTCAAGGTGCTGCCCAGGCATCTAGATGTCACCTTGGTTGGTGTAGCTTTGCTTTTTCACCCCCCTTGAATGCCTTGCTCACTGAAACACCGTGAAACCCGTGAATGAAGGGCAATGATGCATGTTGCCAAGAAAATATAGCTAAAACCTTCCTAATTTCCTAAGCTCTCTTCTTCCCTTTTACTCTGATTTTTCATCTTTATTTTTAGTTTTCATTTTTCCCCTCTCACTTTTCTTATGTCATTTCTTCATTCTGCTTACTTGCATTTCCCTTTGTGGAGACCTTCCTTTCAACTACTTTTTGTTTTGGGAGAATCCAGGTGTTCAGATAAGGCTGTGTTATTGTTCTTGAGGACTGCTTGTCAATTGTGACCAGTCTACATTAGTTTTAACATGATAAAGAAGTGGGGGACAGCATACCCTGAACATGGTGGATATTTCCCTCGTGGTTGATTCCAAATTGGACTCATCACAAAGCCTATTCAGAAGCCCTGGAAGAAGATGGCAGGGTATGAAGAGTGTTAATGTCAGAGAATGCTAAAATAAATAATTCATTTGATGAAAATTACTCAGACCTTTTACCGATCTGCGAAATTGAGTATATTCATCTGACTCGTTTCTAATAACGGATTTCCGATGAGGAGGTACGTATTTTAGAGACCCATCGAATGCAGGAGTCTGAAAAGAAGGTTCTTCGGGTGTCACCTCAGCAAGAGTATCATCCACTTGCTCAACTCCTTCAACAGCTGTGTTACTCACCACTAGCTCTTCCGGCCCTTGCTCTGACGCATGAGACAACTTCCGCTTTTTACCTTTCTTATTCACAGAGCTGCGCTTAGAGCTCTTTACGTTATTGTTGTTCTCATCGTCATCTTGGATTTCATTGTCCTCCACATAATCCATAGCGGATGAAATCCCATCAAACAATATATTCATCCCATCATCAACTCCCCTCAATTTTCCACTCTTCACCTTGAGCTTCTTCGCGAGCTTCCTTTCCAGTTCTAAATCCTCTTCCGCAGAAACAACACCTTTCTGCATATCCATCTTAAGATATTCCTCGAACTTCGTTTTCGATTTTCCCTTCTTCAACTCATTCTTCTCTTTTGCAATAGGCATCGGAGGCTGCTTAATGCTTCCATCCTCCTCACCATCAACATCCGAGTCTCTATCATCTCTCCCTTCTGGAACCTTACTTCTTGGGGATTTTGATTTCTTCGTAATCTCGGAATTCGGCTTCAGATGACTTCTTTCCGATTTTGCTTTCTGCAAGCGAATAATTAATTTGAAAAACGAAACCAGCGAAGAAAGAAACAAGTAGGGAAAGAGAATTTAAGAGTATAGTTTGAATGACCTGATGTTGAATCCATGACGAGAACCGATTCTGCTGCTTAGCTAGTCGAGCTTCTTTACGCTTTTGTTTCCGCGATTTCTCAGTCGAATTACTCTCTGGATGGCATTTGAGAAAGAAAACAAAATCATTACTTAAGAGGATACGAGGTAACTGCGAAAATCAAAGGAACAGGTAACGAGTGAGATCAATTACCCATTGTTTACGGCTGAACTTTAAGAACATAAACAGTGACCAGTAGTAGAAGGAGTGAGAGGGTTACGAAGGAACCACACAAGAAAATTAACAAAAAGGAAAGAGAAGTTGAGTTCAAATTTCAAGTCAGAAGAACAGAGGCATCAACCGTTGCCGCCGGAGAAAAAAAGAGAGGGAAAAGGCGACCAAACACAGCTTCGTTGAGTTCATAATTTTGCTATTAGGTTATTTCAGACACGGGGTAAAGTTGTTGTTACGTTTCGGGTAGGCGATAGCCGTACCGGTATGTACTAAAAAAGGAAATTAAACCGACATATTGGAGATACTTTTACAAATTACATATACACCCCTTTATTTGTAAATAATTATAATTATATTTCCTGAAATTTATACTAATACAAATATTCCCCTTTCTCTAATTCAATACGTTTTAAGCACAAAAATATATATATTTACTCCTCTCGATTCTTAATCTAAGTTTTAAAAAGATTAACAAATATATGTCAAATTTTAGGGTAGATTGACTTCATTTAGGAGACATTTTAGAAAACTATTTAGTATTTGGAAAAAAATTGTTTTATCCACGATTTAGGTCTATTTGGTTACATGAATGATTCATAAATGAGAATTTTAAGCCCATTTAGTTGTGTGAATCTCTCTGAATTCATGTAATATAGGGATTCACCGTTTTACACAAAAAATGTGAATCTATAGATTTATAGGTATGAAGTGATAAAAACACTAAATATTTGTGCATTCGCAAAATCATCTTGATGGAATTCTCCAAACCATATATTTAGGTTAATCAAACAGTTAATTTTATGAACCAAGACTCCATAGATTCGAAATCTTTAGATATTTAAAATCTCCAGACTCAAGTAACCAAACAGTTCAACTATGAAAAACCTTAAAATTGTATTGGCATTTCAGTCAAAGTTTCATGATCAAGGACTACATGAAAACGGTGGTTGCTGCTTGGTCAATTTGCTCATCAATGCTGCCAAACAAAAAGAATTCAAAGGTTTTGGATGTGTGGAAAGCCCCTATAGGTGACTGGATAAAGTGCAATGTAGATGATTCTCTTAATAGAAAGAAGAACTATATGCAGGTGGGGGTGTTTTGAGGGATCAAGAGGGGTTGTTCAAGAGAGGTATTGCAAGGAAGTTTCCTTTGTGTTCAGTCCTTGAAGCAGAATTAATAGCGATCATCGAAGGCCTTAGGTTGGCTTGGAGTTTGGGGTTTTGTTAGATTCAAGTCGAATCTGATTCTAAGGAAGTTGTTGCTCTCCTCGACCCTTGTAGGCATGCACAAGGGAGTATTGTTCGCCTCATTGAGGAAATAAAAAACCTTTCAGGCGTTAATGGAAGGGTGATGTTTGTTCATCTTGGTAGAGAAGCAAACAAAGCTGCTGATTGGATGTCTAGGGTGCAATTTTGTCTCTTAGACCCATGGGCTTTTTCACCAGATCCTCCAGCTGAGTTAGAAGGAATTCTCATGGTGGATAGAGAGTCTTGTTTAAGTTAAGTTTTTTATTTGTTCCTTTGGGTTGTTTAGCCCTGTCTTTGTACCCGAAAAAAAAATGCTTTTTCTTATAGATTTGCAAAAAAGAAAATATATAATATTAAGAATTCTAAAAATATAATACATATTGACTTAATCATTTAATCCTATTATTCTATGCAAAAAAAAAAAAAAATCATTTAACTCCATTATTTTCACATTAGGATATGATTATTAAGAACTGTTTCGTAAACTAGCAAAAAAGCAATTTTTAATGTTTCCTAAAGTCAGCTAAAAATCGTCTGATAAAACCATTTTGTTGAACATGATTTTTTGCAACACAAACTAAGTTTAAGTGAAACAATTAGGGTGTTTATAGAATTTGACATTCTAAAGATGATGTTGATAAGTTTCATAAATTTTATTGTAACTTCTAAATTTGTTTTGATAAACAAATTTTATCAAGGCTTACACGGGATGGATATTGTTTATACTTTCAAAGGCAAGTTTATAAAAAATTTATGCTTATAAAAATAGTTAGAACTGTTTCTGATGTTTTTAAAGCAAAAACACTTTGAGTTATCAAAGGGTTCATATAATCCAAAAAACAAGGTCTAAATGTAATAGAATAAATTTTAAGGAGGGTAAAGATAGTTGTTTACAAATTAAGGGGTGTAAATGTGATTTATTGAACAACTTTTCTTTTTCCAACCAGAAGACGTTAGAGAGCGGTTGGAAAAAGACGTTATTGAACAACACGTCCTTCTGGTTTGATCCTTGGGTTGACTCAACAACAGACCATATGGTAGGTGATTTTAATACCGTTATAGGGCAAAGGCAAGCTACTGTCAGAGAGGTATATGAACTACAAAGCAATAGGGCGCAAACCGAAATATCCGGTCCCCCCCCCCTTTCCTTGTAAATTCTGCAATAAACCCCACCCCTACTATGGACTCATGGTTGTCACTTATCTCGCGTGATTTCGAACTCGGAATTGCACTTGCTAGATAACGCCATGATTCAGTACCAAATGTAGCACAGTGGTGGAGGTTCTTTTGGAAGCTACCTATACATCCAAAATTTAAAACATTCTTTTGGCGTCTCTTAAATGCAGGACTACCAACGAAGAAGATCCTATCCAAATGGATGCTTACAAGCCAAACATGCATACTATGCAACAGCGCCGAGGAATCAAACTGGCATCTGTTCATATCATGTGAATGGACAAAGATAATATGGGCAGCAGGACCACTAGGGTTGCAAACAGGGCACATCCGAACAACTCTCTCCTTAATCTTTGCTTTTCATTCTTTCATGACGGCACATGGATAAACATACAAAAAAATGGTTTTTTTCAATTTTCATAATAACATGCTACTTTATCTGGTTAAACAGGAATGCAAAACTCATGAATAATAAAAACATTAACCCAATCCAACTATTAAATGATGTAAATAGATGGATTAAGGACCAAAAAATTTATCCAAATCACTTAGAGGAGATAACAAATAATGATATTAATTTGTCGACAATGTCTTATTTGCTTAATGTCACAAACAAATTTTGGAAACTTACCAACACTCTTATGTGCGAGTATCTTCCGAGTCATAAGGAGCGATGGAGCGTAGGACTACTTGAAATGGAATCGTCAAGGATCTACAACAATGCGAGGGCACAACCAGGACATCTTTTGAAGTTTTTATTAGAAACAATTTGGATTGTAATAAAAAGAGCGATTCAAACCAATGTACAACTACGGTACATTTGGTGTGATCAAACTCTAAACAAACACCTAACTAAAGGCGGGGAGATATCACAAGTATCACCTACCCTTTTTCCTTTGCTAGCGATGATGATACCAATCACATCAAAACTAGAAGTTTGTAATCTAAGACAGGACACAACAAGAGATTGGCTTCTCAGCCTGACAACTGGACACATAGGGTCTAATTATATAGACACTATGTCTCACACTAGATGTAACCTCTGCTTAAATCTTTAATCCAACTTTCATATCATAAAAAAAAAAAACCAGAAGACGTTTTAGAGAAACCAGAAACCCTAAGCACAATATAGGGTTTATATGTATCGGTTCGATTCGGACTTAGAGAATAGGGTTAGAACCGTTGGATCAGTTGAGACGGGCCCTGCCCCTCGCTTCGGCGCACGTTCAACTACAGTCAACTTCTCATTTGGCTCCTTAACCGCTTCCCTTCTCCTCTTCATTGCCACTGTTGGTCTGCTAGTTAATGCCTTCCTTCGTGAATTTCTGATTTCTGCCGACTCGTCTTTCTGTTCCCCTGGTTTCAACTACAATCGCACTATGGGTTGCATCAGAAGAGATTAATCTTTTTATATATACCGAGAACCCTATTTAACAAGCTGTACCATTGTAGAATTGAATACTTTCCATACTCCTGATTCAGATAGTATTTAGTAACAGATGATGGAGAAGAAAGAAGAGCTTGCAGATCTTCTGAATGCCCTTCCTCCTGTGGAATTCTGCTGTTCTTATGGATCAGCTATTCATTCTAACAACCAAGACAAGGTTCTACTTCTTGTTCTTCTTCCTTCTTTTTACAACCCTTTTGCTTGTCTACTGTTTGGATGGTTTAACTGCTTATTTTTTGAATACTTGAATTTGGGTTTCTTAGAATTCCATGGTAGATTACATTCTGGGTGTTTCAGATCCATTGCAGTGGCACTCTCAGGTGAATTTTGAATTTATTGAATTCATTATGTTAGTATGTTTAACTGGTTGAATTTTCAAAACTTGAACAATCATTATTTTTGAATCACAGAATCTGGAAATGAATAGGGAACATTACGCAACATGGATGGTTTACCTTGGTGATGCAAAATTGGTACTCCTCTTCTGTCTGATGCTTCTTGTTATGGTATCTGGGCTGGTTTTAAACCTTACTATTGGCTGGTTTATTAGATTACTCAGGTGGCCGACGAAATTGGCGTGGGCGTACACTTCAACCCATTTGTGATTTATAATGACAAGGTAACGACCTTTCAATTTATTCTGTGGCAAATAATGTACTACTTACCTTGGTATGAGTTGTTTGTTCTATCTTTTGGTGCTTTAACTTATTTATCTCACTGTGACCCGTTTCTCTTTGGGATTTGGACAGTTAATCAAATATGGTGTTGTCCGAATGCATGATTTGGTTCAGGACTTATTAAACTGGGAAAGGTTCTACTTGAGTGGTCGTTTGCAAAAACCTGTATGTCTTCTCTACCGATACTTTTTTTTCTAGATTTATTTGTTTGAACAATGTGCTCAGACCTCTTCTTGGATATTCATTAGAATATTCTAATTAACAAAATATTGCATCCAAAACTAGTCTATTCAATTGGAAATTATTGCCTTCATCGTGTGATGATTGTGCTTGTTCAATTGAAAAGAAATAGGGAAAAAAGGAAGGTTGGGGTTGGGGGGGGGGTGGGGTTAGGGAGAGCAGACAATTTTCATCTTTTTTGCACCAATGCTCGTGGACATATGTGTCATATGCAAAACTACACGAGTTATCCCTATTTTCTCCATGTCATACGTATTTTCTTTTTCCAAGGCAAAAATTTAACATCTTTTTCATGTTGACTAGAGTTATGCATTTAAACTCTAGTTCTACATCCTTTTTATAAAGTCCTGCTTTTCTGTTTAACTTACTACTAGTACATTTCCTTTGGATTGTACATGCCATTGTCGTTTTACATTGTCTTATAGTGCAGCTTTGGTTGTGGCTTATCATCCCAAATTGTGGTCAACTGTTGTAAAATCATGTGCATGTACCTTCCACAACGTTGATCTTAAAGTGGAGACTATTCTGAGAAGCTTTTTCATCGATTAGGTGCATATACTGGTGGATAATCTCAATATAGAAAATGTAAATTCTGTTAATTTAAAGGCTGCCACTTCAGCTGCTGTCCTTCTCTTGCCATCCAAGTTTTCTGAGGTCTGTGTCTTCGTAATTTGCCTTCATTTTGGAATCACTAGGCTCTTAAAGAAAATATTTATATACTATTGTTATGTATTCTGTTCATGCAGGAAGATCTATATGCTAAAATATGCAGCCTCTCATATATGGGTGACTTGCGGATGCTATTTGCAGAGGATAGGAATAAGGTAGCTTGAAAACCAGTTGTTGAACTTTTATGGATGAAAATGGATGCAACATAAAGTATTTTATCTATCATACTAATTTCCAAACATATCGACAATTGATATACTTTAAGCTTGCAAAAATAGTATCTATGATGAGTTTTTAGATTATTTTCATTTCAAATGAGAATATTAGGGGTAGGAATGTGCAGAATGCTCTTGTTTGGGTTCTGTTTCTCCTAAAACCTCAGTTTGTTAATTTCACTTTTTACTTGTATCAGTTATTCTATTTATCCTTCAAATATTCAACTAGCTTTTTTGCAATAGAAGCACAGGTACAATAGAGTCAATGGAAAATTTCCCTTTTCATCCACCAACTCTTTGAAAACAAAAATGAAGGAAAGAAAGTAAAGAAAAGAAAACAATAGAACAAGAAGACATTGTAACCATATTTTATTTTCTTTCAAGGGTGAGAAACTAAAGAACCGATGCTTTTGATGGACAGTGAGAATTTATTTGAGGTGTACATGGTGAAGTACAATTTTGAACAGAATATGTACTTAAATGTTGAAAGTGTATCAGTGAAATACTTTACTCCAGATTGGATATTTGCCATCTTATATTCTGGAAAATATGTTAAAGTTGTAATTCTTCAGATAACTCCATAGTTTTATAGAAGCAATAAAATATATTAAACTTTTACCAACTGTATTTTAGTAGATTTTGTGAGTATTTTTACATTAAAGCAGACAGAGCCTACGCTAGATTAGTACTTTGAATTGCTTAGAACTAGTTAAAATACATCCTTAACAGATCATTTATTTGCAAGAGAAACAGCAGTGGGAAAGTAAAAGGTGGGAGCCAGTGGTAGTGGTGAGGGAACAGGAAAGAATTTCATGGAAAAGTTGAGAATGTGGGTCTCATGTTAAAGAAAATAACAATTCCTTTTCATTTCCCTCCCTTTGCCACAAAGTCCCACCTAAAACGGTAGGATTTTTATGGGAAAATTTGCTTTACCACATAAGCAGATAATTCCCCTAAATCATGGAAAGTCGTTGCTCTATTATCCTGCCAGATAAACAAACAAACCCGAATGTAGATGTTGGTATTCAATGAAAAAGTTTACCTTTTCCCTCCCATTTTATTTCCATCAAACAAATGGTCATAAAGGAAAAATATGCTATCTGATACTAACTGCATTTCATGGTTATAGTTGGAGGTCTTACTGGAGAATCAGATCTATTCAGGACTCCTTGCCCCAAAGGGAGACCTATTGCTGTATGTTTATTGATCTTCTCTTTGTACATGTCTAATTCACTTCACATAACAGGTGCAAAAGATTGTCCGAGGGCAGTTCAATTTATTCCAGAAAATGTATAAGCCATTTATAGATGAGTATGCTGCTAAGGAGTTGCTGACGTTCTCATCAACTGGTGGTCACCAAGCAAACTTCACTCAGGTGTACTTTGATTGTGATGTTATTTCTTCATTCAAAACTGTGATAGCCTTGTCATTTTTCATTTAATAATGGACTTCTTGCTAGTTCTTCCATCTGAGCTAAGAAATCTATGTGTAACAGAGTGTCTATATTATTTGTCTATAAACTAAAGATGTATGCACATGTTAATTGTGCAATCATTCCATATTGATTTTATTTTCATGTTATAAATAAAGGGAAAGCATCTGTCTCATTGAGAAGACAAATCATTCTCTGCTCTCTTCTTTCTTAGCTTTTCTTTGTTATATGTTCTGATTTTTTTTTCAATTGGTGAATGTCAGGACTGTGGTTTATCTGCAGCCAGAGCCCTTGTTTCTTCCCTTCCTCCAACAGTCAGAAGTGAAATGGGAATGAAACTGGGGGAGAAGCGAAAACTGAGTGAAACTGGTACTCTCTGATATTAAATGGCTCAAGCTGTTTACAAGTTAAAAAGTCCTTCATATAAACCTGAAACCATAGTGAACATTTTGAGGCTCTTTTCATGCAAAAAAAGTTTTCAAAATTTATAATGGAGCATGACATGAGTCTTCTTCTAAGTAGTTGTTGCTGGATTCACATACATTGTCTTAATGGCTACAACAGTTTTTCTTTCTTTAAAGTAAAAATGAATAGTTGCATTCTTTGAATTGCATTTTTAGGTCGAGCTATACGTGAAGTTGTGATCAACTCACGAGAAGAGGCCGCAGAATGCATGCGTAAAGTGATCAGGCGTACAGTTATGGTTTCAAGTACAAGGCAGGCTGTATCTGGATTTCTGGGTGTTGGTGGTGTTAATGCCATTAGATATCTCTTAAAGAAGATGGGCAAAGCCTGGAGATCTCGGAAATGATTGTTTTCTCTCTGTTATGCACTTGTTGCAGGTAATGCCATTTTTATTTGATCATGATAGAACAAGCATCTCGATTCAAATCTCATGACCTCTCTCAATCTCATTTCCTTGTTACTGTTTCAGTGGGTTGAGCTTCAGTTTGCACTGAGCTTTGTTTCACACAAAAAGGGAGCAGCTTTTTCTGTAAACATGGTAATAATTGTTTTTGAAGCATCTTTAGACAAATTTTATGTTTAAGATACTTTGTAAATGAAGAAGAGCTAGTTTACAATTGTTTTGAGGCATTGCATAGGTGCCATGCCAGCTGGACATAAAGGTGCCTTGCTGGATACCTTATTGGTTGTGTAGGTGTCGAGGTCCCCTTCGATGCCTTGGGTGGTGTAGTCACCTTGATAAATGTGTGAGGATTTATGTTGTAAAATGCTATTTCCTTTTCCTCAGAGAATTCTGTTGGAATGACTGCTTTTTTTACTTCTTCATCTTGAGCAGATGGTTTCATCGTCAGCTCCGAGTCTTTGGACAGTGCTAGAGCGTCGGTTATAAACTAAAGAACTATGTCTCAAAATGGTTTCTCCATTTTCCTGGTTTTGTTATCAAGTGTGGTTTGTTTTGATGCAGCAGTTTAACAGCTTTATCATGGACTGAAAAACAGGAAGGACTTTATTCCTTGGAAGTAATAAGTTAACATCTGCAACTGATTCAGTCTGTCCGACCATTCGTTCTGCTGCTGTCTTTGTTTACTACAAGTGATCCAGTAGATGGTATGGTTAAATTTGTCTGGTCATTTCCACATCCCCAATCAGAAAGACAAGATTGTTGATTGCTGATGGGGTTTTGTTGATACTAAACTCCTTTATTTCTGAGTTGGGAACGACCTGTTCTGCTTCTGGCTGTGCTCCCGCTGTGCTCCCGCTGTTTTAATTGAAAGAATAGA
Organism: Hakea prostrata; assembly: GCF_041222555.1. Taxonomy (NCBI): domain Eukaryota; kingdom Viridiplantae; phylum Streptophyta; class Magnoliopsida; order Proteales; family Proteaceae; genus Hakea; species Hakea prostrata. The sequence goes on along the minus strand of NC_142606.1, from coordinate 14,845,778 downwards.
ATTCAGAAAATCTTGCAATGTTTTTTAAAGAGCTCTTTCGCCACTTCAAGAGGTTCAAATGTTGTAGTCAGTACTAATAAAGCTTAAAATTTTCTCAACTAATAGAACCATCCACATACAATGCCAGTGCTTTGTGAAGTAAAATGATGTGTTTTCTAGTCTAGTGAATTAGAAGCAAGATGATGCTAAAGCCAAAGATCTTCTCCTGGTGATCGAAGCAAGTGTGCAGATGGGGTTCAACTCAATAGGGCTGTGGGTGATGGATGAGTAACTGGTGAATCCAATACTACAAAGGTCAACGTACCATATGGCCTTAGGGTTGTTTTTGAAGCTTTCCTTAATATTCAGTAGAGTTGAGCCACTCTTTACTTTCTACCGGGGAAAAAAAATCAATTCTTTATAAAATCTGTAAAATACAAATCTTACAGTTCTCAACTGCTGGCACTTGTCTCCAGGTCTACCTCACCATCCTCACGCAATCAACAAGCCATACATACCCTCATTGCATTCTGGCTCTTTGGGTTATTATAACCATATCACCCACTCAACTCAAGCACCAAAGACACAGGACGCCGCCCTACAGCGACTACAACAAGCTATCATTGAATTATCCCCTCCCTTCACTCCAATACCAGTTTGAGAAACACTAAGGCTCATAAGGTGGGAACCCCTGATGCCAAGACAGATCAGACTCAATGTGATGGATCCTCTTTCTCTGATTCACATAGATCTGGAAACCCGTCCACTTAATCAATGACATTCTCAAACTAACTGCAACCTTTACTGAATGCACTTTCTCTCTTGCGGCGGACCAGCTTGCCAAATCTGCAGCGTTATCCTAGTAAAGGGTAAGCCGTAACTTCCCCTACCGCTGCTCGTATTTACTAGACGGGTTCAGTGTCCAGAGTGAATAGTTAAGACGCTGCAGCAGACTAGCAGCCATGGACGAGCAGGAATTCCAACGCATTCTAGATCTGTTTCCGATCGTCCGATATCGAGACCACACCGTAAGCATCTTTGCCTCTGCTTTTAGTGTCTTGTATTTTAATTTTTCTTTGTTTGGAAAAATTTCCTGCAATTATTTTCTTCTCCTTGTTATGCTTTCAGTTGCAGTTGGTAGTCAGAAAAGTTGCTTAGAAGATATAGGGATTTTTTTTTTTTTAATTTTTAAATTATGTCTTTTTTCTCTCCTTTCCTGAAGATTATTAAGCATTTGTTTCTTTCCCTTACTTGATCTTTCACGCGTCATATGCCATGGACGACTAAAACATTTTCTCTCTTTTTTTCCTTGTTAGCTTCTACTCAATACGTTAACTGGCGTGCTTTATAAATGACAGCGTCAATGGTTTTCGTGGCATCTTGATTTCATCATCTCTTCTGGGTTTCTGTGTATGGGTAATGTTTATTCTTTCAATCTGTATCATTTCTGGACTGAAGTAGACTGAACACGTGAGATAGAGATGCATTTGTGATAAATCTTATTATATGCTGAGGTATATGTATGCATCAAATAGATTCATTCAGTGTCATATATTAGTGTTCGTCATCCTTGTGAACTCCTATATCAGAACAATCAACTGGAAATAGCCAAAGTTGAAGAAAAGGGAAGAAGGGTTAAGTTGGGAAGGCATAATTTACACCTGAGGACAACAAGCTTCTGGTATGCGTTCATTTAGGACCTTTTTGATAACCCACCAAGTTTTTCTATTATAAAAAAGCACCAGAAACAGTTCTTAATGTTTTTGGAAGCAGAATCACTTTTCTAGACATTTGATAAAACTTGCTACTAGAAGTGAAAAACAGTATCAATAAGGTTTTAGCAGGGTTCTTATGTTTAGAATGCCAAATTCCATGAATACTGATCTCTAAAACTGTTTCACTTAAACTAGTTTGTGCCCAACTTTTGTTTCGAGAAGCCGACGCAACATCAAATAGTTGTTGCTTCAAAATTGTTCTCGAAGTGGAAATTCTCAAAAATCGCTTGAATTAGAACAGTTTCATAAAATGGTTTTCATTTTTTTTCCCTTCTTGAAACAAGAAGTTCTAGAAACTGTATTTTGCTGGGTTATCAAATGGGTCCTTACTCTCCCATGGCAGATCAAATGAGGCTGAAACCCTGTTCACATGTCAAGTTTCAGCACAAAGGGAGCCTTTCCATGGAATGGAGCAAGTTCCACTTGCTTGAAATGCTTCTTTTGGCTTGGTAGACAGTTAATGTTCTCAGTACCCATGCAACTTGTGTGCAATAATATTTAAGGGCCTTTATTATATTATTTTTGATTCAATACTCACCTGATCTTTTATATTTTAGGCTGATCCAGACACACCAAGACAGCACTTAACTTCACATTCAGCGAGGGATGAGGGAGAAGTACGGCGCTTCTCACTATGGTTCTCTGTCACATTTTTTGAATGCTAAGTTTAAAATATGGCAAACTTTTATCACAGTTTATGGAGTTGGAAAATGCTTTTAGTGAGGAGCATAAAAAAGGACCTGCAGTTCAGGGAACTGATAGAGAAGGTATGCATTTTAACTTATGCATCAACATATGACAAGTTTTCAGATAGATCCATCTTCAACCCCCCACCCCACCCGTACTTGATTCTTTGATAGTTGTGTAATGGAGCTTGTGTTTCATCTGTTTGGATCCATCTAATAGTTGATTCTTTTGATAGCTCATGATTTAATTAGATTGTAACTAGGAATCACACAGCCTCCCATGATCTTCAAAGGAGGCTGTGTTGTAATTTTTATCCCTTGCACTTTCCTATTGTAAGTAGAATTAAGTCTCAAGGCTTTTAAGCCCCTATTTAATACCTCATCATAGAAGAGTTAAATTAGACTAGATTCTTCAGCTTTCGCGTAGCAAACTGCTGCTGCCTTTCCTGAATTATAGTTACTGGAATTGATTCGCTAGATCCCTCTTAACTTGTTCTTTTCCTTTTTCTGGTCAAGACATAAAAAGGATATATCTGGTTTTGCTTCTGGTTACAGACTATTGTTTTTGAGTTTCTTTATTTGAATATTTTGCTCCAAAAAAAAAGGGCTTATTGTTGCAGACATCATATCTTTTCTATTTTATATACAAAGAATAATAGGATGGAAAGAACTGATTGCAAACGCTTCATGATGATTGGAGTGCTTACATATCAACTGTCGTTTTATCATCATTGCTAGTTGCCATATATATTAAATTTGTAAGGATTGTGTTTTTTCTTCTTGGCAGATCAATTCTGGGAGAAATTAAAATTAATGGCAGAGAGGAAGGTATACTTTTGGGGCAATTTTCCCTTGTTACCAATTTTGAAGCTTCAGTACTTAGCCATTCCGTGATAGTGTTCATCAATGTTACATATTCCTTTGTGTTAATTTCTGTTTTAAAATATCACTAAATGTCGCTGCTTGAATTTTTTTGTTCCTGATGCTCGGGATTGTGTCTTAAATTTGGACATACTACCTTTTCTAGGTTGCTTCATGAATGCTAGGCAATTGTCCTAGCTGTGTTTGATACTGCATAAATACTTCCAAAATTTCTACTCTGGGGAGGATTCGAGACCTCTTGTTCATTAGTTTTTTCCTTTATCTTCTCTTCCTCTCCATTCTTTTAAAATTTGTTCTTCAGATTTTCTGCTCAATAATTTAAATGGCTTAACTGATTGGTTGCTTGGTTTCCAAACTGTAGTCGATTGTATCTTTGTGTATCTGGGAACAGTGGACTTCAAACTTAGTTGCTTTCCCTTCTAGTAAAATAAAATCTTTATTTATCAAAAATGAAATGACTTTTATACTGACATGATTTCAATAGGAGATATCGCTTGATCATATTGGTTCTCAATCCAATTAGTTGGATGCAAGTGCATGCATAAAAGACTACAAATTGTGCTTCCTCTGAAGAGAGACAATATTTTAAAGGTGTTGGATTCTACTAGGAGTTAAATTAGAATTTGTATTCATGTAAAATTATATTCCTTGTAATAGTGTACTTTCCACTTAATTATAAATAGAGGGCTTGAGATCATTGATCCATAAGCCATTCTACCAATATCGTGTTTCTCAACATGGCATCTGAGCCTAAATTCGATTAGGAGGGAAAAAAAAAAAAAGTGAAGAAAATCTCGCTGAGGAAGACCTACCTCCATTGTCGACGAGATATCTTTCTAGAAGCCATCGCCTCTGTCTCTGCTATCAACCCAACGCCTCTGTTTTGCTATCAACCCAAAGTGTCCCAAACCTATCGCCGTTGCAATTGTATCATTACGGCTGCAACCCAACATCCTCTCGGTTTCATCTCCAACCCTGCTTCAGCCATCTACCTCCAAACCTTGCTTCCGCCATCGACCAAAGAAAAACAAAAAAGAAGGGAAAAAAGGACTATCGACCCTGCTTGCTTCTTCCAGCGCCTTCTCTCCATCACCATCACCAACCTTGCTTCCACCATCGAACAAAGAAAAACAAAAAAAAGAAAAAAGACCATCGACTTTGCTTGCTTCTTCCAACGCCTTCTCTCTTTCACCAGACTGCATTACTCCATCGCCATCAAAACTGCATCGCTCCTAAACCCAAGTAAACTCTCCATCGCTTGCAGTTTCCTTTCCTTTACCAGTGCCGATGCTTCACGAGGGTTTTATTAGTACCCTATTAGCCAAATTGAACCAGACCGAACCGCTTTTTGTCTATTAGCCCAAAACCATCTCTATTAGCCCATTGCATGAACTAAACCAGACCGAACCAAAAAGCCTTATTAGCCCATTACATGAACTAAACCAGACCGAACCAAAAAACCCTATTAGCCCATTGCATGAACTAAACTAGACCGAACCACTTTTTGTTTATTAGCCAAAAAAAAAGAAAAAGGGAGACTTGTGTTTCTTTGATCATATTATTCCTTATAATTGTTTGGCTTGTTCGGCTATTGCATTCTGGCGATGTTTCGTTACTTCAAAAGGGTGAAGATTGAAGAACTGCAGATTATTTTGTCAACATGACAACTATTGATGGTACTTCTGCTCCCACTGGCTCCGAACATTACCCCACTCTTCATCCTCTTTCGGTAAGCTTTGATGGGACAAATTATTTGATTTGGTCCCGATCTGCTTACCTGACTATTGCCAGAAGAGGACTTGTTGGACACATTATGGGCACCACTATCAAACCTACAACCACAGGGGCTTTCACAGATAAATGGATCTCGAATGACTCTCTTATTATGTCATTTCTTTTGAATTCCATGATTCCAAATATTGCCCGTGGATATCTATTACTTGATACTGCAGCCCAAATCTGGAAGGCTACTACTGAAACATATGGACATTTGGGGAATGATGCACAGGTTTATGAGCTACGAAAGAAACTTCATGAGACTACCCAAAAGGAACTGACTGTGGCCCAATATTATGCCGTGTTGCGATCTCTTTGGCAAGAGTTGGATCATTATGGGGATTATCATCCCACTAACCCAGATGATGTGACTACTTATAAGAAACACATTGATAAGATTCGGGTATATGACTTCTTGGCAGGTTTGAATGTGGAGTACGATCAGATTAGAGTACAAGTCTTAAGTCCTTCTCCCTTTCCTACACTAAAACAGTCTTATGTTCTTGTTCACTGTGAGGAAAGTCGTTGATTAGCCGTGCTTCATACTCCTATTATGGAGAAATTAGGATTACAGTCTGTTCGCTAAATCTGATCCGGCTAAGGAGATTGTCAAGTGTGAGTACTGTCACAAACCATATCATACCAAGGCAAATTTTTGGAAACTGCATGGGAAGCCTGTTGATTTTGAGCAAAAACGAGCACAAAGAAAGGGAAAACCATAGGCTAATCTTTCTGAGACAGTTTGCACCACACCCTCTGCAGACGTTGGTTTTTTATAGGAGGAGTTCGCTACTCTGCAACGTATTCTGCATTCTTCTACTGCCAGTATAACCTCGACCACTGCTTCCTCTACTACCCATACCAACTCCTACCTTGCTACTTCAGGTAAAACTTTTACAGGCTTTCAAGTTTCTTCAGTTTCTACTCCTTGGATCATTGATACAAGAGCCACAGATCATATGACAAGTTTATCTTCCTCTTTCTTACAATATTCTCCAACTTCTGGAAATGATAAAGTTCGGACTGCTGATGGCTCATGTTCTTCCATTGCTGGAAAAGGGACCATTCAACATTCTCCATCACTTTCTTTTTCTAAAGTTTTACATGTTCCCTCTTTCTCTACTAACTTGCTCTCTATCAGTAGTCTTACACATAACTTGAATTGTAAAGTATTTTTTTCCCATCTTAATGTGTCTTCCAGGATTTGGTCACAGGGAAGGAGATTGGACGTGGTAAACTAGACAATGGACTTTATTTGCTCGAGCCGATTGGAGGATCTGTGTCTTCTTTGACTAAATCTTCTAATCTAGTCCATTCGGTAATATCAGACCTTCATCAGTGGCACTGTAGGCTAGTCAGCCCCTCTAGGAACTCTTAAGAAAATATTTTCTGATTTGGGTTCTTCTTGTAATGAGGGATAATTTTTTTTTTGTGAAGCTTGTATTTTTGCTAAGCAGACTTGTTCTACTTATTTACCTTTTCTTTATAATAGAAAAACTATTCCTTTTATGCTAATTCATATTGATGTGTGGGGTCCTTGCTGATGTGTGTTTATTACTGGCCATAGGTACTTTGTTACTTTTATTGATTGTCATTTTCGTTCTACATGGATTTATCTTTTAAAACAAAAAAAATGAGTTTTTTTTTTTTTATGTTTTCGTGATTTTCATAATATGATTAAAACTCAAAATAATGCCACTGTGAAGATCCTTCGCAGTGACAATGGCACATAGTATATTGATGGTGAATTTCAGAGATATCTCTTTGACTCTGACATAATACACCAAACCAGTTGCGTTGATACGGCTGCCCAAAATGGGGTTGCCGAAAGGAAGAATCGTCATCTCTTAGAGATAGCCCATTCCATTATGATTGCTATGAATGTACCTGACTAATACTGGAGTGATGCTATACTCACTGCTTTTTACCTTATGAATGGGATGCCCAGTAGGATACTTGGTTTTAAATGTCCTAATGAGATTCTTCAGGGTGCCTCTTCTTTTGTTATTCCCCCAAAGGTTTTTGGATGCGTGTGTTATGTTAGAATCACAGCCCACTAGAGTAAGCTGGCTCCCAGCAGCCTACGCTACATTTTTTTGGGGTATTCTGCTACTCAGAAATGGTACAAATGTTATCATCCTCCTTTCAGGAAAACCATTGTATCCATGGATGTAATTTTTCATGAGTCTTGCCCTTACTATACACCTCTCTAGGGGGAGAATCATAGAGGAGAGGTGTTCTTTCCGACTCTAGATCTTCCTATCACACACCAACACAACTTAAGAGTCCCAGAAGAGTTTCCTGACCAGGGGGAGACTTTGGTTAGTATACTTGAGGACTCTAATCCTCCCCCTTCGTTTTCTGAACCATTTGAAGAACCTAGCTAGGGGGAGACCACTCCTGTGAGACACATTGTTGGGGTCTTTCAAAACCAGATTGACCAAAATAAGGAGATGTAGATTTATTAGAGGAAGAATTACAACCGGCTAAAGCAGGTGGAGAGAGGTGATATGTTACCACTTCAGTCTCCTGCTCCATAATCAGATTCTACTGTTCCCCTTATGGTATCTTCTTCTGATCTTCCTATTGCTGTTAGAAAAGGGTCAGTTCTTGTACTCAACATCCCATAACTAAATAGGTTTCTTATAACTCTTTCTCTGACTCCTACTGTGCTTTTATATCCTCTCTGTCATCTGTATCTGTTCCTAAAAGTTGGTAGGAAGGCTATGTTGATAAAAGATGGAAGGCAACTATGGTAGAGAAAATGCAGGCAATGAAGAAAAATGACACTTGGGAGTTGGTTACACTTCCTCCAAGAAAAAAACCAATGGGCTGCAAATGGGTATTTGTGGTTAAACAAAATATGGATGGATCAGTCAACAAGTTGAAAGCTAGACTAGTTGCAAAGGGGTTTATCCAGACCTATGGGATTGATTATCAGGAGACCTTTGCCTCTGTTGTGAAACTAAACACTGTCAGAGTTTTGTTGTCTGTAGTTGTGAACAAAGATTAGAACTTGCATCAACTAGACGTAAAAAATGCCTTCTTACATGGGGAGTTAGTAGAAGAAGTCTATATGAAAATCCCACATGGTTTCTCCGATGACAATACGGCAGGAAAGTTTGTCGGTTGAAGAGGTCAATTTATGGGTTAAAACAGTCTCCTAGATGTTGGTTTGGACGCCTCTTGATGGCCATGACTTCTATTGGGTACAAGCAAAGCAATGCTGATCATACACTATTTGTCAAGAAGTCAAGTACTAACATCACACTTCTCATTGTCTATGTAGACGATATTGTCATCACAGGGAATGATGGTGAATAAATTCAAAAGTTGAAGGACTTTCTTGGCAGAGAGCTTGAAATTAAAAATCTAGGGAAGTTGCAGTATTTCTTAGGGATTGAGGTGGCTGGATCAAAGAAAGGTATATTCCTATCCCAAAGAAAGTATGTCCTAGATCTATTATCAGAAGTGGGAATGTTGGGGTATAAAGCAGTTGATACCACTATTGAAGCTGGAGCTAAACTTAAAGAAAAAAAGGGAGATCCAGTGGACAAAGGAAGATACCAAAGGCTAGTAGGGAAGCTTATTTACTTATCCCACACCAGGCCAGACATTGCTTATGTTGTAGGGATAGTGAACCAATTCATGCATGATTCATATTTAGCTAATATGAAGGCTGTTACTAGAATACTATAGTATTTGAAGGGAACTCTTGGAAAAGGAATACTTCTGTTACCCACTGATAATCTAAAAGTAGAAGCATACACTGATGCAGACTAGGTTGGATCTCCAGACAGGAAGTCAATTTCAGGTTACCGTACCTTTGTTGGAGGTAATCTAGTTACTTGGAGAAGTAAGAAACAAAACGTGGTAGCTTTATCTAGTACTGAAGCTGAATATAGAGCTATGGTTCGTGGAGTTTGTGAGTTACTATGGTTGAAAGGCTTGCTGCAAGATATTGGAATCCAAGTTCTAAACCCTATGATGTTATATTGTGACAACAAGGCTGCTATTGCTAATAATCCGGTGCAACATGATCGAACTAAGTACATTGATATTGACAAGTTTTTTGTCAAAGGAAAGTTGGAACAAGGGCTTATCTGCATGCCTTTTGTAAGATCTGGAGACCAAGTAGTAGATGTTTTCACTAAGGGTTTGAAAGAAAGAGATTTCCTTCCTATTGTAGGCAAGTTGGGCATGATTAATATCTATGTCTCAACTTGAGGGGGAATGTTGGATTCTACTAGGAGTTCAATTATAGTTTGTATTCATGTAAAATTCTATTCCTTGTAATAGTGTACTTTCCACTTAATTATAAATAGAGGGCTTGAGATCATTGATCCATAAGCCATTCTACCAATATCGTGTTTCTCAACAAAAGATTTGTGGTGATCAGTCTGAAGGTTTTTCATATTTTGCATTTCCAGCAGGTGGAAAAGTAGGAATGAGAATCCATTTGAAAGGGTAATTTAATAATTGTAGTAGTTGGGTTATTTTGCTAAATCTTGTGCTCTTTTGGGGTAGTTTCTATAATAAAATTAATCTAGAGTCATTTTGGGTAGTTTATGAGAAATTAGTTTCTTTTACTTCTGATGTTGTTAGTAATTAGTAGTCGTCTGGGGCCTCAAAATTGAAAGCCTAAGAAGTCAAAGGTGGATTGCACATGTGCTTTAATAAGAAAGTCTGGAAGGTTTATAAGGTTTTACATTTGTTCAGAAGCAGTCCACAAGTACTTGAGTTACTCTAGTTTCTGCTATCTGCTCTTCACTTCAGTGATTCGAGAAATCAGTTATTATCCTATGGCTGAAGGTACTGAGTTTTCTTTGGTTCAATGGATAGAATCACTCCGACTCGGATACTTCATATTTATTTCTCTGCTATTTCTGTTAACATATAGGAGCATTCATGAAGAACCAGTCTTCTTTGATGAGAAAGAAGATAAGGAGATTGGCTTGTATGAATTCAGTTTGAATTTTAGGTTCATAGAACCACTAAAGCCATTTGGTTTATCCATTCAATCATATTCTGCTGCCTGATATTTATCATACTGATACATGTCACCTGAGCCCTAAGATCCATTTTGGAAGTCTTAGGTACTGCTTTTACTCAAATCTCCTAACTGGCTGGTTTTCACTCTGTTACTTTTGCCAGCTGTAGTATGCCCTTTTTCTTGTGGGCTGATTGTTGATACATTTCATTTTAGTAATATTCTAGATCTAGAATAAATGAGCAGTTCCCTGTAAAAGATAATGCAAAGATTATTTTCTGGTGTCAAGGTGGGGGTGGGGGGGGGGGGGGGATTCTACATTTGTAGGTTGGTGTAGCAGAAGCTGAGAAATTCTGTGAGGTTTTTCAAGTGGTTCACTGGAAACTTTTATGCATACGCATCTGATGAATAAATATTTAGTACATTCTCTGGTATTTCAATTACTGTGTACTTAATAATTGTTTCTTCCGAATTGTATGTGATTCCAGGTTTTTGAAGAATTAAGTCTAGATGCAGCATGGAAGCTTGTCATACAATAACAGGTTCTATGAGAATATAACTCACAATTTTGAGAATGGACTCAAGTAGGTGTTTCATCGGACATTATTCTGGTTATGAGATGTCCAGAAGTTGAAAACAAAATATATAGCAAACTGATGATATTGGAAAATAATGAAGTTCTGGTAATTGGCAACAAAACTAAGGATGATTCAAAGGTTTGGATTAATGGCAGAACTCTGGGCATCTGATTCAATTCTTGTGGATTGAGGTTCTAGCTCTAGCACAAGAGATAGCCAGCCAAGTTCAGTGAACCCAAGCTTGGTTTTTTAGGATGTAGAAAAGGTTTTATTTGTACAATATTTTTATTTGTTTACTTCCATTCTCACAACTCTTGCATCAGTTTGCAGATTCAAAATACAGCATGGAGAAGATCTCATTAATAGAGGTAATTTTTTTTGCATCATAGGCTACTGGTTTTTGGTCTTCCTGAAAGCTGCATTTTGCTGCATGTCAATGTAATCTCATGGTCGAGCTTTGCTTGAGTCTTGATCTCTTCTATACTCTTGCTTTAGTGTTTACTTCACCTTAAAATTCATTATGAGACCTAAAAGCTCTTTCAAAGTAAAGGGCAGTTATCTCTGGAAGGAAAACGATTTCTTCTAATTATGATCGTGTAATTTTCTTAAGTGAAATTTGATATTGTTTCCAATTCTAATTTAATTTCACTGGTTATGTGGAAGCCTTCGGAGCCAGGTTTGTTAATTTTTCTTACTATAGTTGTTGCAACTTCTATATTTAATTTCAATTTTTTTTCCGGGCAGCCTAATGAGCCCCACGGGCTTTGCTTGTGCAAAAGTCGTCGGCATCCGCGTCAGATTCGCCCTTTTTTTATACCATAATTGTTTACACAAATATTGAATTTCAATTCATTTTCATCTGGGCAAACATAATGAATCTACAAGTTTAATTGATGCATTTGGTTTATAATCTTCACAAGAATTCTTACTTAACTAGGGATAGCTCTATTATTGGATAGTTGAAGTCATAGTCATGGAGATAAATACTTTCTTTCAGCTTGAATGACGAAGCACCACCAAAATTTCCTCTCTTGTCAAGAAGCTGCAAGCTAGAATTCCGTTATTTCTCACCATGAGATTTTTATATCAGAAGTTTCTGATGAAAACCCCTCACCATCAGACGTCAGACGTTCAAAAATCATGGTTGTGCTGAGTTCTGCTGTCCACATCAAGTCTCTATTACCTTGTCCTAAAAGTTGTTCATCTTCAATTTTTTAATACTGTTCAACTTCAGTGATGCGCATTAAATGTTGTGCCGTCATCAGTTGAGATGGAAATTTTGACTGATATTTTGATCTCAATCGTTGGCAGTAGGCTGCGCCTTTAATGTGCATCATTCAAGTCTTGCAACAGAAACTTAAAAGATATTACATTCCCAAAGTGGCCTGCTGACATTGATAAAAAAACCATACGCAAATGAAGAAAGACACTTAACAAAAACTTGTAGAAATCCACATGCAACTTCATTTTCATCCATTGAAATTATCAAAAATTTCATGTATTTACCATATTTATGAAGATAATTGGTTATTTCATTCTATCAATCATGGAACGATGCTTGCTGCGCGACCGAGCGAAAGGCAAACGCAACTCGCGGGATGTTCGCGCGGTACTTTCCTTTCTCTTCTGCTTGGAGGAGACCGCAGAAAGATGTAAGCTAGTAGAGCGGGGAGCACGGGTCACCAAACCATGGAGGTCGGGGCTCCCGAGCCTGGGGCGCCTCGTGCCTCCTGGTCCAGTCGCGTGCCTCGGACCGCCCTTCTCGCCTGCTGTCTCCCTCCCTTTCTCTTGTGCTCTCCTTCCATCTCCATCTCTCTCCGGGTTTCTCCTCCTCTTCTCTGTTGCTCCCCCATTCTCTAGAGGTTGTTTCGCTGGTGGCGTCTCTCTCGTGCCCGGCGGTTTCTCCGTTCGTGTCGTGTTCTCGTGGCTTCCGGCCGTTCGTTCTTTTTGGTGACTCACTCCAGCATGGACATTCGGGGCTCCCACAACTCAAGGCGGAGAAGAAGAAAAAGTTGAGTTTGGCCGGAGTTTGGGTTTCGTTCGCCTTGGCGACCGCTTCGCCGTTCATTCCTGCTATCAATGCTAAAAATGATCGAAAGCTTTTTTTTTTTTTTGGAATTGATAGCTTTATATTGAGGGTAAGGAGTATTACTTATGTTATGATGTAGAGTTGAACCTATGATTTCTTCACTGATTGGTGTCATTGTCAATTGAATTATTTCATTTGTTTAAACTTATGAGTTGATTAGATAAATTTCAACTGTTTTAAACATTTTCTGGCATGGCAAAAGATCTTGTCATTGGATCCAACCATAATAAGGAAAAAAAAGAAGTGACCTGCTGTTTTATTTATTTAATTTTATAAGTTATCATCATCAGAGTTTTTTGGGAGCAGGCGATTTTTTATATATGGAGATGAGATTACTATGTAATATCATCATTGGGTTGCTTAGTTGATAATGACGAACACCTCTTCGTGAAGAGGTTTTAAGATGAACATATAATACCCATTCTCCTTTGTGTAGAAAGTTCTCTAAAAGACTTTCCAAGGTTACTTTTATCGTGAACAAAATCATGTTACAAATTTCTGAGGTTGGGGGAATGGGGGAAGAAGATATGTAAAATTAATTACTGATTTATTTATTGCCAGAAAACTGCAGCATCTTCAACGTACCTTCATGATCTATTCATAAATCTGGACTCAATCTGAACATGAGAATGCAAAATTCCATCAGGTTCAGTGCTCCATCACCATCTAAATCTCCTTCTCTCAACATACTCAATAGATCATAATCACTCAAGTCCTGCAACCCTAAAAGAGAGGAAGCTTCCTTTAGGCTCTCAAACGTGATGAGACCCTTCTCCGCATCCATTAGCAAACGAAATCCATTGCAGAGTTCCCCAACAAATCCTTCTGCGCCTAATCTTTCCAACATCGACGGAAAGAAATCTTGAAAAACCACTTCAGCAGGTCCTGCCATTTGTTAGTGAATAAAGTGAAAGGTTTCTAGTTCAGAAAATGGTAGCTAGAGAAAGTAGGAGAAGTGGGTGTTTAAATAAGATGAGAGAATAGATATAGGATGTACTGGTTGTGGAAAATCCCATTTATTGATCTTAGCTGATCTACAGAAAAGAGAGAAAGGGTGGCTTGCTGACATCTTTCTCTTTCAAATCGTGAACCCATCATGCAAACTTCAGCTTCCTGGAAGTTGCATTGGATGATCCATAGATTTTTTGTTGTTTTGAGCACAGAGCTGCAAAACACCACTCATTTGGAACCTTGATTTAATAATTTAGATGGTTCTCAAATTTTGTGGTTCTCCTTGTCAATGTCACTCACTAGCAACTGATCAGCTAAAATTCAAATCCAAGTCCCAGTATATTTTCAATTTCAGTGTGATAATAATAAGAACGAAGAAGATGATGGAATTCACAGTTTTGTTCCTTTGTTTTGGTGGGGATGACAATGGAGTGATTTAAATGCTCCAATATATAACCTTGTAATGGATGTTTATAGTGTGATGAAGACCTGATTTTTGTTGAATTCCTGAACCCTGAATTTATATCTAGACTATTTTCAGCAACTTTGTTTCTTGTTTTTGACATCTAAACAAACTTGATCATATCTACCATTTGTGTTAGGAAATTCCATAGAAATTTCCTGCCTTGGCAATTTGCGGTCGAAAGTTTCACAAGGAAGCTTCCCATCATGATTTCATTGCTCAACTTCCTCTACACATATTGAAAAGTAAGTTTCATTATGCTTTCATCATTTCATACGTAAAAAAGTTTTATAGCTAAGAGCAGATAGCTGAGAGCATGCACTGTAATGGTAAGAATTCAAATGGAAGTTAGCAGCAAAGCTGTGTTTGTTTGTCCTCATTCTCTAGATGATAAATCCATTTGTCCTCTTGTGAGGTAACTGATATATAAATAAATATGTGAAGATGGAAGGTTCGAGTTACAATGCCCGCAGAGATGTAACTGGGTTCCCAAAATCACAAGAATGGTCTAACACCATTTCTGTGTTTTGGGTTGGTTTCAAAGTTTAAGCTTCACTAGTGATCTGTCATGGACAACAGAACAATAAAAAAAGGAAAAACTTGTACAAAAATAACAAAAAAAATGCAGATGGTTTCCATTAAAAAAATACACATGTTGGATTGGGATTTTTTAATGACAATTTGGAAAGTGAAAATTCCCCTGTTCACGTTCTGAGTTCTAGAAGCAAGAGACGGGAAATGGGGGCTATGGTCTTCTTTTCCTTCACCATTAAGATAAGATAATCACATGAACGTTGATTCTCTTTTGGCAACCAAGAAATCAGTGATGGTGATTCATTACCAAATTTCCAACTTTTCTGTATTTTCGTGCGTTTTTCTTAGAAGCAAAATAAATGTGAAGTCAACAGCGTGGAGCGTGGAGACTGGAGATTATTTCTAGAATTAAGCTCTGGCGCCATCTTAAAAAGGCCAGTTACCTATTCCTCCTGATCCATATCTTTTGACTCCTCCAAGCTCCAAATTCTTGGATAATGGAGTTGTGGGTTTTTCTCTTACTTGCGATATGCATCTCTGCAGTCGTTAAACTATTAATCGATCAGATTTCTCACAAAAAATCTCTTCCACCAGGTCCTCGGAAAGTACCCATAATCGGCAGTTTCCTCTGGTTTCAGGGAGGATTTTCACGGATTGAAGAAATCCTCCGCAACCTCTGCCACAAGTATGGCCCCATCATAACCCTTCACATCGGCCCAAGACCAAACATCTTCATCGCCAATCACTCCCTTGCCCATCAAGCTCTGATCGAGAATGGTGCCACCTTTGCAGATCGGCCGCCGGCAATGTCCCCGCTTCGCCTCATCAACAGCAACCAGCACAACATCAACACCGCCGCCTATGGCCCTCTGTGGCGACTCCTCCGCCGGAATCTCACCTCTGAGATCCTCCACCCTTCTCGGGTTAAATCCTTTACTCAAGCTCGCAAGTGGGTTTTGGAGATGTTAACCCAACGGTTCAAACACCATGTTGAATCTGGGGAACCCGTGCAAGTGATGGAGCATTTCCAGTTCTCCATGTTTTGCTTGCTCGTCTTCATGTGTTTGGGAGAAAAGCTCGATGAGAAAATCGTCAGAGACATCGAAGAAACCCAGAGGAACCTCCTTGTCAATGGGGGTAAATTTCGAGTCTTTGCGTTCTTGGGAAATTTTGGGAAAATAATCTTCAGGAAACGCTGGCTAGAATTGCTGGAGATGCGCCGCCAACAAGAAGCCGTTCTGATTCCGTTGATTAGAGCCCGCAGAGACAAGAAAGAGAAGAAACAGGAGAGCCCAGATGGATTTGTGGTCTCTTACGTCGATTCACTATTTGATCTTCGAATCCCGGAAGGAGAACGAAAGCTTTCAGAGGGAGAAATGGTGACACTCTGTTCTGAGTTTCTAAACGCCGGCACGGACACAACTTCTACAGCGTTGCAGTGGATCATGGCAAACCTAGTGAAGCACCAGGAGATCCAAGAAAAGCTCTACTCTGAAATCGCAGGGATTGTGAGTTCTGAGGGGATCAAAGAAGAGGATTTGCAGAAGATTCCATACCTGAAAGCAGTAGTATTGGAAGGTTTGAGACGACACCCACCAGCCCATTTTGTGCTGCCACATGCCGTAACTGAAGATGCTGTTCTCGACGGACACGTTATACCGAAGAAAGCTACCGTGAATTTCATGGTTTCTGAACTGGGTTGGGATCCAAATGTTTGGGAAGAACCCATGAAATTCAAGCCAGAGAGGTTCTTGAGCAATGAAGGTGGAGAAGTCATCGATATAACAGGAACTAGGGAGATTAAGATGATACCATTTGGTGCAGGAAGGAGGATTTGCCCTGGGCTTGCATTAGCGTTACATCATTTGGAATATTTTGTGGCCAATTTGGTCTGGGATTTCAAATGGACTGCTGTGAAAGGTGATGAAATTGACTTGTCAGAGAAACAAGAGTTCACGGTTGTGATGAAGAACCCATTAAAGACCCACATATCTCCCAGGGTAACTTCTCAAAGAATCACTTAATCCGTATCATATTTCTGCTAGAATCAGTTTTGTTGTTGATTCCCCATTGTATGCTGCTGAAGTATTTCTGTTTTTTAATTTTTGGAAAAATGTCAGATTTTAATTTATAAAGGGCTGATCAGGTGGGCTGATGTGAGAATTAAATTATCAGGAGATAATGTTGGCTAGGAAAAAAAAAAAAAAACAATATCATGTGAAAGACATGTATGAGCACACCAAAAAAAAAAAGAAAGACATGTATGAGCAAAAAGTATTATAAGTTGTAGAGCAAATTTCTGTTGGTCTCCTATACTTAGATTCTATTTAGTAAGAATTCAATTGATAATGTGATTATGCCAAAAGCAATGTTTTTTGCAAACAATATTTTTTGGTGTTTGTGTGCTTAAGAAATATTTTTTGGACTATTTTAAGCGTTTTGATAAACATGTTCTAAAAATGTTTTCTTAAACATGTATTCGATAAACACGTTCTAGAATCTGTTTAGGGTAGAATTTCATTTTTATCAAGTATTGATAATTACGAAAGTAACATTCTCATCTAATTATGGTCATATATTTGAAGTAAAGTGAAATCAATTTTACCAAGTTGTTATTATGTATAATCTTTACTCATAGTAATTCATGGTGGATTTGAATCACCAGTCCTCTTGAAACGCATCGTGTTTCAAGTGTTCTACCATTTAAGTTAAAAGATTAACTGCTCTACTAAGATAGCAACTATAGATTAATCAACAGTAACAGCTCACAACTGTCTCTAATGGGACTGAAACTAGAGAATAAGTTCAAAACTAGCAATTTAGGATTGCAAATAAAACTGATAATCACATCATGTTCAGAAGAAATAGGACTAGTTCTAGCTGCACCAAGCGGGTATAACCACAACTCAACAAGAATAGAAATCAGAGAACAAAAACTAGAAAAAGCCTACAATCACAAGGCCAACAATCACAAAGCCTACAACCACAAGGCCTCATGATTCTCATAAATCAGTCAAGTGGTTGAATTTAATTTGAGTTTTACGGTTTCTGAAATCCCTGTCACCCAGATTGCAAAACCAACAGTTAATAAGATGAAAGGCATAAAAAATCACAGGTGATGAAAGTCCTCTATTTCATTTGTAATTTTCTATCTTCACCATAAATAAATGAAGCCCTCCACTTTTAATCCCAGCCGTTGGATATCGTTTTTGTAATTGTGGTGAAATCCCTCTTTGAATGGGATGTTTTGATTCTCTAAGCATTGCACAATTCCCATCGTAATTACAGAGGAAAGAATTGCTGGACAAGGTGATCCACCACACTAAGTAGGTGTGATCAACCCAAAGTCTGATGAAGAAGTTTGTTGAGGTTGCAGAGAAGAGTTTGGTAGATTACAGTTGCAGGAAGCTTCTTCCCAATCAAAGAAAGATGAAGGAAAATAGAACTATGGCAGAAGCTACAACAACAGCCGCTGCTCTCTCCCCTTGTCAAAATGAGCTAGGTTAAGCCTTGTTTCAAGCCATGGTTGGAATAGATAGACTTTTGGTAGATTGATTCTGGATTCATTATTGATGTGATCCTTAATTACAAACCTCTCATAGTTATTTCTGGGTCATTCTTTGTTCCAGGTCTTACTGATAAGTCTGTATAGTATATTTAACTTAGGGGAGAATTTGTTTAGTTGGGTTAAGAGTCCTAAAGCGAGTTCTTTTGGACTTCATAAGCAGCCGTGGTTCTCCATGAATTTATGAGCGAAAGTAACATTACAAGTATGTTTTCTCGGAATTTTGTATACAAAAATATATATGCTGGAAACTCTCTATTCATGTATAAAGGAAAAAAAATGAAAAAGAATATATATATTTTATGCATATTGGATAAAGCCCATACAATACATACAAAATGAAAAATCATAAAAATGATCTTGAATAGAGCAGAAATGATGACTAGAATGCTATATAATTTGATGAGAAAATAATACAAAAACAGTGTCCCATTATACATATATCCAGCAGAAAAAACAAGATTCAGCGATTCCGTCAACCCTTACTCCATTTTGGATTTTGGTGGTGGTGAGTCTTGTGATCCAAATTTTCCGTTTTATGACAAACTAAAGTGTGGAGAGACATGTCTCGAACACATAGATGACGAATTTAAATTCAGAAATTTTATCGACCGTTGATCTCCGTAAGTTGCTTAGCAAACATTGCAGTTCCTGAATCCTCAGTAGTGGTGTTCCTCTGTGCTGCTGCTGGTGCGTCGTCTCTCCGACAATCTGATGGGAGAATCGCCCGAGGAGAAGGAGCAGCGGCTGTTGCAGCTTCTGCTGCGACTCTGTTTTCTTCGTCTTTCTTTGCTTGCGAAGAAGCTTCCTGCAATTGTAATGCGTATTCCAGATTCCAAAGCACATCTCCCATGGAAGGCCTGTCCACACCGTAATCTGCCAAACACTTCTCTGCAGCCTCGGCGAATTTCTTCATCGATTCTGGGTTGATCACACCTAACAAATGTGGGTCGATTACCTTCTCCAGCAATCCTTTCCTCTTCCATTGCATCGCCCATTCTGCCAGGTTCACCTGTTCCCTAGGAAGAGCCGGATTAATGGCCGGCCTTGCCAAGAGAACCTCGAACAGAACAACCCCGAATGAGTACACATCGGACTTGTCTGTGAGCTGTTGTCTCCTGAAGTATTCTGGGTCAAGGTAGCCGAAGCTTCCCTTTACGGCGGTGCTCACATGAGTTTGCTCCATGGTGGGGGCGTTCTTTGATAATCCGAAATCTGCCATTTTCGCAACTAGGTTTTCATCCAATAAGATGTTAGTGGTCTTCACATCCCTGTGTATGATCCCTTGTGAAGCTCCTGTGTGAAGGTAGTGAAGCCCTCTTGCCGCTCCTATGCTTATCTCCAACCTCTGCTTCCAGGACAGGGGAGGCAAGTTCTTCCCATACAGGTGATCTCTCAGTGGACCATTCGACATGTATTCATATACCAAAATCATCTCTGAGTTCTCATCACAGTACCCAATGAGAGACACCAAGTGCCTATGTCGCAGTTTCGACAGCATTTGGATCTCCGTCTGAAATTCTGTGATACCCTGTTCTGATTGAGGATTTCCTCGCTTCACAGCCACCTGGGTTCCATCATCCAACGTTCCAATGTAAACATTGCCGAATCCTCCCACACCAATCACTGCATTCTGATCGAAGTTCTTCGTCGCTTCCTGCAACTCTGCAAATGAGAAGTAGCGACCCAATCCCAAACTGGAGTTGTAGAGGTTTCCGTATCCACTTTTCTGGGATCCACCAGAGGTCTTGCTACCGGACATGAAGCTGGAGTGGCCGGCATGTAATGGTAGCAACCACGATGAGAAACTATTTCTTCTCTCCCAATCTTGAGGTCTCTTGTACCACTTGATCACCATAGCACCCAACCCCACGAATGCTCCGAACATCATAGCAAAACCCACCGCTGCAACAGTCCCCCTCGCCGGCCCTGACGAGTTAGCCCCGGATCCATCCACCCCGAATTCTCCGTCCAAGCTTCCCACAGAGTTGCTCATCTTTAGAACCTCCAAGCCATTCAGAAACGCATTCACGGTGCCACCGTCCTGTTTTATCGGGCCGATTTGGATCATCAGCTTGTCCGACAACTGAGAAGCGTTGGCAACGATGTCTTTGTAGTAAGGAACAGCAAGGTCCCCGGTGATGGTAGATAAGTCTAGGGCGGAGATGGCCATGTTGCCATTGATGTAGACATTGAAGAAAAGATCATTGAGGGTCTTGCTGAAAATGTCGCAGAAATGGAGGCGAATAAGGTACCCAAATGAGGGATCGATGTCAAATCTCCAAGTGACATTGAAATTTGGATCGGAAACACGGGCATCAGCCATCTCTGTTGCAGTGGCATAAACCAAAGCGGGTGCAATCAAGGGAGAGACATTTTCAGGGTAGGAGATGACGTTGGAAGCGACAGAAATGGTCCTGGCAAGGCCTCTAGCCATCAGGAAAGAGAGATCACGCTCCCAGGTGCGCCCTAGAGTATCATTGCCTGGAGAGATGGTGGCGCCGCCCATGTTGAGGCGGTACAAGGTCTGGTAATTACGGGTGGAGAGGCCGTTGAATTCACCGATGGGGGAGAAATTGGAGCCAACGTCGGAGATGAGGCTGTCTGGTGCAGAGACAATTTCGATAGCATTGATGAAAGCCGCAGAGTTGCGTAATGGTAAGAATTTCAGGGCAATACGCTCTGTGGTGACATTGAGTAGATACTCCTTCATAACCCAACTGGTCTTGTTGGTAATACTGAAGCTATGGAGGAGAACAACATCATCGGTTTGCACACTGAAAACAGAGTGGGAAAGATCGAATTCTTTGTTTTCCATGGGGAAGAAATGCATACGAATCCAATGCCAACCAGGTCTGGTTATGCGGAAGACATAGGTTGCTTCTTCCACAAAAATTCTCGCCGTCAGATAAATCGGAGAAGGCACGTCGGCGGAAGGAACGCTGACCTGAACATTGGTGTTGGTGTCAAGGTAGGAAAGTGATTGCTGGTCTGATTTGAAGGTATTTCCCTGATGAACACTGGTGCTTGCAGAAGAACCGCAATCGATCAGGTAATTATCACTTGGGGTGAAGGGGACGGAAACAGAATCGACAATAACAACTACCCAATTCATAGAAAGAAAGAAAAAAGAGAAAAAAACAACTGGGATGAGGAGCTGAGCTATTGCTGCCGCCATTGATGTTGAAAATTGAAGAACGACGGCAACAACAACAACAATGACAATGACGATGACGAGACGGGGCTAAGGAGAATGAAGATGTTGACGGTGATTACAAGTTCTTCTCCTCATTATTTCCGGTGTCAAGGGTCCTGCGCCCCACCCCGTGTTGTATGGGAGTGGGGCAATAACGGATTAAGGAGGAGAAGATAAGAGGAAGAGTAACAGACGAAAATGAAAGAAGAAAAAAATGGCTAAAATGGACTAGTTAGAACAAATATGATCCTTCCTCTTCGATCTTCCAAGTTCCAACAACTAACAAATCTTTTGCCAAAAAAACCAAGTACACCCCAGAAATTTTGTTTCTTTCTTCGTTCTGGTGGTTGGGAGAAAGACCAGGGACAGGTGGTTCTAATTGAGTCCATACGAATATTTTTAACGGCATTTCAAAGGCAGAAAAACACCTTCACCAACAAGAAAATGGAAAGAACGTAGAGAATCAGTCAACAGCAGAAAGGAATGACACGTCTTCTTTTCTCAATTGGATGGTAGCGATCAAGCAAGTCATTTCAAATTTGATCCAGTGAAAAAATAGCAAGGAATTGCAGCACAGGCGCAGCTCCCATTCCAGTGATCATGGTCACACACACGCATAGCCCTACACTGAACTTCTCGAATCTCCATGAAATTTGGAAAAATTCGAAGCCCAACTCACAAAACTACCCTCTTTCTTCTCTTTTCATTTTACCTTCCTTACAGATAAAACCAGGTGGGATGACAATCGTTCTTGATTCCACGAATATCGTCAGGCAAGTTCGTTTCCCTTCCTCTGAAATATTGCATTTGTTATTATTATAATCTCTGACCTTGATAACAACAGAAATCAAAGTCCTCTGTACGTGGATCTTTCTTAATGTAATAAAGTTCATTTATGTTTCTTTAGTTTTCTCTCTTAATGAAAAACGTTAATATCTCTGTATTTTTGTGGTTGGTTTTGGTTATATGTCGCTGTGATTTGATTTTCTGATGTATTACCAAGCCTGTAACTGTTTTTCAACCATCTAAAAGCCTTTGCCGATTCAGACTCAGCATCTTTTCTGATTCTGAAGCTCATGGGTTACAAAGATTTCTAGCTGTTTGTGGTAGTATAGAGTCATGTTTAGTGGATTTTTTTCTGCACATGGAGCTTTGCCCAGTGGGCTTTTAATATATAGTGACATAATTTAGCCAACCAAGAAGACGCAAAACTTGTTCAGTTCCTGAGCAGCCATCCAATGTGGTAGATACAAGGAAAGGAGGTTATTAACTTGAAGATGCCATTCTGGAAAATAACTAGTAAATTGAACTTGATCTTTGGAGTTACATTCAATATGGTCTGTGTGTTCAACAAATGGTTCTCCTATCTTGTTAATATCAACCTTACCATTCTGAAAAATCACTGATCAGTAGCGCAAAATAATAATTCACCAAGCAGGGTTAAGGTATTGTTGCTTCAATGACATAGAAAGGGCTAGCTCTACCAATGTCTCTGTGGCCTAAGCTTGATTCCCCTCAAGGATAACCTGACCTCTGTATCTGAGTTCTCTTCTCAAAACAACTTCGGAACCGTGTATTTGCATAATAATCAATTAAATCCATTAAAGAATTAGAAAAAATTTCAAAGAGATCATTAAATAGTATAAAAATCAAATGTATTAACATAGTAATTGAAATCAACAATACAGTTCGCAGAGTTCTTTAGTCATCCTCTAGAGTCTAAAGTCTTCAAATTCTAACTAATGGCAACTAACTGAACTGAATATACGAATAACAAAGAGTACTGACTATCAACTGAAGGGATTGAAACAGGGTTAACACAGGATTCCTCATCACTTGGGCACATTCACAGTCAATACTCCATTCTCTGTGGAAGTTGTCGTCGCATCCGTCTTGGCATCCTCAGGTAACATGTACATGCGGATGAACCTCCCGCTGCTGCTATCAAATCGATAACAATTATTGTTGCTCTCTTCGATCGCTCTTCTCCTCTCCCCACCGATCTTAAGAACACCATTTCTAACTTCCACCTTCACTTCATCCTTGTTGAGCCCTGGAATTTCAACCTTGAAGACATAAGCTTCTGGAGTCTGGTTCCTATTGACAGGGGCATTCATGAATCCAGTAATCTCATCTGAGTATCGGGAAGGAGGGAAGGAAAGAGAATTGGAGAAAGGGGAAGCAAAATCGGAAGGATCCATAACAGGGGAATCAGCCATGGAAGGAGGATTCCAGGAAGCCACCTCATTATTGGTTGGGTAACGTGAATCGTCATCATTACTGTCGTATAGGATGATGTTTCGACGGGGGCGAGCAAAGAATCTACTGTGGAAAGGCATTGTTAGCTACTTGGTTTTATGGGTTGAGTGTTGCAGAGCTTTGAAATCCTTCTTCTCAACGACGGAGTGCCTCCTGCTTCCTTTTTATCTAGTAGAGGGCCAGAGATGTAAGAGCTCGAGCTCTTTCTGGCCTTGCCAAGTATCTGAACTGTGAATGATTGATACTAAAGGAAAGTGTAGCGATTTAGGAAAGATTCAAGATTTCTGTTACTTGGTTTCTAAAATTCTGAGGATGTAGGAGATGTTCCAGATTTCTATTACTTCCCCTGTCTTACCCTGGTTACCTTTCTTAACGTATGAATGCAAATTTCGCGGGCGAGATAGAGATCTTTTCAACATATTTCTTAGTTAATTGAGTAAAAAAATAAAAAGAGTTTTTCTCATAACTAAGTTGGGCTTAAATTCTTGACCGCAAGTAAGTTGGAAAAATTCCAAACTTCCACTTTTTGAAAATTCCAAGTTTTTCATTATTAATTTTTCAAATTTTAATTGTTAATGGAACAAAATTTCGTCAAGAGTTCACTCGCCAGGTAGTGAACCGGGCAAACTGGCAAAATCTCACTAATATTTGGCTCTTGTTTCGGCAGATTTCGACACCCCCGAGAGGTATTTTTGGTTATTTTAGGCCCAGATTTGGTATCTACCCTAATTTGATGTCAATACTTAGTTAATTTTGAATTATTTTTTATAAATTTTTTCATGCAAATTCTCCATCTTAGCCACATTTAACATGTTACCTTATCATTGGGACATAATTGAAAAGACTACTCGTAAACCTTGAAGATTCCATTAGAATTCCTTCATAATTTAGATTGTTTTCATAAATTATTTTATATACATACTCTTCTCTAACCACATTTGGCACACCTAAATCATTAGCATATAATCGATAAGATTGCTCATTGATCTTGAAGATTTTGCTACAAAATATTTTCCTAATTTGAATTATTTTAAGAAATGATTCTCTATAGATTCTCCTCTGTAACCACATTTGGCACATTGCTTTTTGAGGTTTGAATCAGTGGACAAAATTAGTAAAATTGCCCATTGACCTTGAAGATTTGGCTGTAGAATCGCGAGAGATCTTCAAAATATCGAGATTTTAACGATATATTGCAAAATTCGGTGATAAATATTTTGATTCGATGATATATCGCAAAATACTGCTGAATTTTGGGGACTTTTGGATTATCTGGGTTTTACCCACAAAATGGCCTAAATTTTTGCCAAATAACCATAATGCGCTCTCACTTATTGTGTACCCAAACCAAACCTATGCGGGTGAAGATATTCTCCCTTTACTTTGCCAGAAGCCTCACATGGCACCACCCATCCCTTTGCCTCGCCTTCCTCACCACCATCGAAAACCGCACCACCCTCCCCCTTAAGCCTAAAGTTGTGGGGATTTTTATCTGCTCCAGTTGGTGTCAGGCTCCAGTTCCTCCTGTAAGCCCTTGGATTTTTTACACGTGTGTTATTTTAATCATGGGGTAGAAATTCAATTACCCACTAACCCTTTTAACCAAGGTCTTCCAATTCAGCGATTTTTTCAGACTCTCTACAACTCCTACACCGATTAAATTGTCATCATTTTCTCTCTCTACTGTCTTCCAACCCTCACCTTGAGTCTTTCGTCTTCATTCTTTCTTGCGGATCTATTGAGCGCGGGCGAGAGCAATACGTCTCCTCATTCTTGGATCGTAAATGTTTGGATTCCTGCTAGTAGAGTTAGAAGACCTAAAAGAGAAAGGAACATTAAAGGTTGCAACAAAAATAGAAGCATTGGTTTCTCTCCTTAGTTTGGAATAAGGGTTTTGGGAGTTCTCTGAACTCCTTCCCTTCAAATTGACTTTGCCTTGCAACCCGCAAATTTTGTTTGTATTTTATTGAACATATCGTCTTCTTGAAATCCCCTTGAATCTGATTGAGGAGGAAAAAAAATGAAGAAAACGACATAAAAATTGTCTTGCAGAACATGAAATCTTCAGGAAGACAATAGGGTTTTTCTAACTTTCTATTATTTTTTTGGAATTTTTTTTTTTTAACATTTGGATATGTACTTTTTTGACATATCTCCACCACCACCTAATAGGGTATAATTCATGCGAGAGTCACTATTATGAAATGGAAAGGCGTGAAAGGAGTATAAACATTTATTTTGATGGATAAAAAATTCAAGATTTCCATAATAAGGTCATTTCACAATAGCCCCAAGTTGAAACTCTTAACGTCTTGAATTTTGAAGGACTTAAGGTGTGATTTTTTGAGGAGTTCCACATATTTGGCTTTTTTTTTTTTTAAGGGGGTGCATGTAAAAAAATCTTCATATTATTTCTGACTTTGGAATTATTTTTAATTTTTTTTTGAGAGGGTGCATATAAAAAAATCTTGATATTCTTTCAGGCTTTGGAATCATCTGTATTATCTTTTTGAAGAGGCTTTGGAATCATTTGTAATTTTTTTTTGAGTAAGTGCATATAAAAAAATATTGATATTCTTTCGGGCTATGGACTTATTTGTAGTGTTACAATAAACTATAGGGTTGGGTAAGTATCAATAAAATTGCCTTAAAAATGAAAAAATTAATACGTGAAGGAGTTCAGGAGAGAGACTCTGGCTCGGACTAAGCATCTAAACATAGACTCTAATCCACCCTCTAAGCCTTGCAAGCTAGCTTCTAACTCCTGCAATTGAATTTGGGCCTTGGCAGTCAACCTCTCCATTTCGCCATCTTTGCTTGTGACGTGGTTGCAGAGATGTTGGAGTGTAACATCTACACGTTTGGGCACTCCCAGGGCGCTTTGTTGTTGTTCACATGACACTTGACCCTTACGAATCAGTGTTGAAACCAAAGACCACTTAGCAAGTTTAGATTTGGGTTTAGCTGTGGACATGAAGGAAAAGAGGATGTGGAAGATGGAAACAGTAACAAATCTTGTTTCACTTAGCATCCTCGTCAATTCTACTAGAAGGTGATGTTCATCTGGTAAAGAGGAAGAAACAACTACATCCATGGAATGTATTCGCTTAAGTGACGCAATGCACTTCGTTATATATTTCTCCATCTTCCTCCTGAAGGAAATGTAAGAAGCAATTTCGCTTCCAATAAAATTTAAATCGCCTTTCCTCCTCCTCTTCTTCTTCTTCGACGAAGCGTCGATTGAAGACTTTGCACTCGTTCTTTCATCTGCAGAAGTACTTCTCTGGCAATGCTGCAAATGTCCACCAGTGTGATGGAGACATCCAACATCTCACCTACCCATTTCTTGTTTTGGTGTTGCCCCAACTGCTGTAAGAGTGGCAGTTGAAAGAGACGGTGGACGCATTCGTATAAACCGGTGAGACCATCTAAGGCAACTAGAATCAACTCAGCAGTTGGAGTTGGAGATGGCGGTGATGACATTGATGATGTATTCCTCCAACCATCAAGCTTGCTCAGCTCTTCTTGGGCTCTGAGAATTATGGGATGTGATTCTGTTGGCAAGCTAATAGAGCGAAAATGGTATAGCTGACCCTTCAACATCAAAGTGGAGCCAACAGCCATTTTTACTTGGAAGCAGGTCTGTGTTTATTATGCCACAGGAATTTGTAGCTGGTTTGCAACATATATGAAGACTGGATTCTAACCAATGATTAGGGCCGCCGCGCGCGCACCACGGTGTAAAATCAAGGACAGAAAGGACAACTAAGAAGCATGTGATGGTTGTACATGAGACCATTCACTTGCCTCCTTTGTCTATCTCCAATTCTCCATTGCTCAAAGATTTATGAGAAACAAGGAATCTCCATGTCTCCTAGTTAGAGCAACACCTGTACTGTTGTCTTGAATTTGCTACATAATAAAATGGGATGGTTTCGCAACGCTATTAATCAAAAGGGGGGCAATGCAGAGGCAAGGAGACAAATTGTGAAAGACTGTTGGCCAGGTAGAATATGTTAATCCATAGTAAGTACCATATATTTGATTAGTTTATTGATTCTTCCCTGGCAAAGCTCATATTGGCTCCAAATGGCAGACATGTAGCCATGGAAGAGCACTTGTTGACCAAGAGCTCTCCTCGTTCAATAGATTCCTTTGCACACCCTGAACTATGAACTATGAACTATATTATCCCAAGACAGTAAAATACACACCATTTCATACCTCTATCACAGCCAATTGTAATCAATAGGACAAAGAAATATTGCATCCAAAATTTCAGTGCAGTTCATAGAATATATCATGGCCGGAGTTTTCTGATTTTTTTGGCAACAATAGAGACACAGTAGTTGGATCCTAAAACTGAAATCATACCTAACAAAGAAAAAATGAAAAGGGGGCAGCAAATGGAAGGAAGCAGGCAAAGATGTAGCCAAGGGCCGAAGCATGGAACTATGGTGAGTTTCAAGCATACTATCCCTGGCAAAGTTCATTTTGGCTCTGAGTGGCAGGTAAGTAGCCATGAAAGCATACTATCCTCTGTTGACTCATAGCCCTACTCAGTACACCCACTAAAATAGTTAACAAACACAACCTATTTCAACAAGATTGAAATCCCAAAACAAGAAGATCAGCTCTAAACCTGAAACTAACGAAACTAGAACTGATTGCTGATTGGAATTTCCAGATTAACACTCAGAAGTGTCCAGTGTAAGAAAACAATGGAGGTAAGGTATTGAATTGTCATTTACAGTTGGATTACATAAAAAATCAGCCCTAAACCTATATTTACTTCTTCAATCAAAGATAAATTATATAAAATATTAGAGATCATAGCCTAGGATGCATGTTTATTACTGGTAGTATTATTTAATGTATGCAAGAAGAATATGCATATGCAAAATGGGAGAGAAACTTGGGAAGAAAGGAAAGAGAAAAAAGCACATACAAGAGAGAAGACATGAATAAACACTATCAGGAGCTGAAGTATTGAATTACAATGAATTTCAAGGATATTATCCCCAGCAAGTGTGCAGAAACTGACACCTGGATGAACCTCAGATCCTCCCCCCAAAAAAAAAAAAAAACACACTAATACCAACTCATGTGCCTGTCAAATAACAAAACCCAAATGTCATGAAAGATTAAAATCCAACGATTCCCATCCTGTCTAACCTTACTGGTAGACACAAAAACACATCTATACATGGCTAATCAATTAATTTTTTGGTGGAATAAATAACTATGGAGACCTTAACCTTCCCCCTTTCACCAAAAATAAAAAGACCTCAAGGCTCTCTACACATTATCCTTCCACACTTCCGCCACAGGAGGATTTTAGGAATCAAAAATCTGTCAAGTGCATTTACAGGCTCCTCACAAAAATACAAATTCCATGCTCTTTTCATCTTCTAAATTTACACTTCAATTTCTTTTCGACAAAATAACTCCAGCTCCTCAATCTAAACTTGCCTAGCAATAACAATCTTTTACACAAAGATCACCATCATGCTTAATACTACTACACAGCCAATTGTAATCAACAGGACAAGAAATATTGCATTCGAAATTTCAGTGCAGATCATAGAATATATCATGGCCGGAGTTTTCTGATTTTTGGCAACAATAGAGACACCATAGTAGAACCCTAAAACTGAAATCATACATAACAAAGAAAAAGCGAAAAGAGGGGCAAATGGAAGGAAGTAGGTAGGCAAAGATGTAGCCAAGGGCCGAAGCATGGAACTATGGTGAGTTTCAAGCATACTATCCCTGGCAAAGTTCGTTTTGGCTCTGAGTGGCAGGTTAGTAGCCATGGAAGGGCACCTCCTGTTGACTCATAGCCCTAAAATACACCCACTAAAATTGTCAACAAACACAACCTACTTCAACAAAATTCAAATCCCAGAACTAGAAGATCAGCTCTAAACCTGAAACTAACGAAACAAGAACTTATTGCTGATTGGAATTTCCAATTAACACTCAGAAGTGAATAGTGTAAGAAAACAATGGAGCTAAGGTATTGAATTGTCATTTACAGTTGGATTAAATAAAAAAAATCAGCCCTAAACCTATATTTACTTCTTTAATCAAAGATAAATTATGTAAAATATTAGAGATCATAACCTAGGAAGCATGTTTTTCACTCGTAGTAGTATTAATTAATGTACAAGAAGAATAGGCATATGCAGAATGGGAGACAAATTTGGGTAAAAAGGAAAGAGAAAAAGACACATACAAGAGGGAAGACATGAAATACTGCAAGGAGCTAAGTATGGAATTACAATGAATTTCAAGGATATTATCCCCACAAGTGTGCAGAAATTGGCTTAGATGAACCTCAGATCCAACCCCCTAAAAAAAAAAAAAAGAAGAAAAAAAAAACCAAATACCCACTCCTGTGAGAGATGGGTAGCATCGAAGAGCACCTACTGTCGACTCAGGGCCCTTCTTCAATGGATTCCCAGCGGCCAGTTGAAGTGAATCCCTACCAAACCCCAAATGTCTTGAAGGATTAAAAGTTAAAACCCAACGATTCCCGTGCTCTCTAACCTTACTGGTAGAAACAAAAACATATCTGGTGAATATATGGCTAATCAATTATTTCTTTGGTAGAATAAGTTACTATGGAGACCTTCCCTTTGACCAAAAATAAAAAGACCTTAAGGCTCTCTACGCATTATCCTTCCACATTTCCGCCGCAGGAAGAATTTGGAAATAAAAAATCTGGCAAGTGCTCTATTATTTACAGGCTCACAAAAATAAAATTTCATGCCGTTTTCATCTTCTAAATTTACACTTCAACTCCCTTTCGACAGAATAACTCAACCTATACTAATCATGACTTGTCAAGATTTGTTAAGTAAGAAGATGAAAATTTGAATGGACCCATCGAGCTCCTCAATCTAAACTTGCCTAGCAATAACAATCTCGTACACAAAGATCACAGACATGCTTAATACTACACAGCCAATTGTAATCAACAGGGCAAAGAAATATTTTCCAAAATTTCTATTGATCTACATAGAATATATCATGGCCGGAGTTTTATGAGGTAGTGAAGACAGCACCATTTTTGGCAACAATGAAAACACCGTAATAGAACCCTGAAACTGAAGATCATGCATAACAAAGAAGAAAAATGGAAGAAAATAGGCAAAGATGTAGCCGAGGGCCGAAGCATGGAACTATGATTAGTTTCAAGCATACTATCCTTGGCAAAGTTAATTTTGGCTCCGAGTGGCAGATAAGTAGCCATGGAAGAGCTCCATCTGTTGACTCATAGCCCTACTCAAGTGATTCCCCACATACACTGACTAAAAAACTCAAGAAACACAAACCATTTCAACAAAATTGAAATCCCAATACGAAGATCAGCTCTAAATGGAACTTATTGCTGATTGGAATTTAAGATAAACAATTAGAATCGTCATTTACAGTTGGATTACATAAAAAAAATCAGCTCTACACCTATATTAACTTCTTTAATCAAAGATAAATTACGAAATATATTGGAGATCATAGCCTAGGATGCATGATATTTACTGGTAGTATTATTTAACGTATGCAAGAAGAATTATAGCATATGCAAAATGGGTGAAAACCTTGAGTAAAAAAGGAAAAGAGAAAAAGACACATAAGAGGGAAGACAGAAGAAATACAGCCAGGAGCTGAAGCATTGAATTACAATGGGTTTTAGGGATATTATCTCTGGCAAGTGTGCATAAACTAGCTTGAATGAACCTTCCCAAATCTCGAGAACAATTAAAACAAATCTTATGGTGGCTTCTACCAAGGATATCTATCGACACAGTTATTTTGCATACAATGAAGAAGGCCTGATGATCGAACATTTTTAGACCCAAAATTAATTTAAGAGGTTCAATGCAGCTCCATCAAGGCATAGTTCACAGTATCAACAAGAAATATAATTCAATGAATGATTAGCTGGAACAAAGAGAAAGTGAGGAACAAAGAGAAAGTGAGGGACAAAGAAGAAAACGCAACCAGTTGTTACTCGACCAAATTAAACCTCTGTTTCCTTACCTGCAAGCATACCCATATAGGGTTGCAAATACTGAAAATCCACGCAAGCAATAAAGCTATAAGTAAGAAGCTCAGTTAATGATTTTATTCCCTTAACTGAGAAAAACAATGTGAAACAAAAGCAGAAGTCTATGTTAACCCAATTTGGAAGAATTATAAAATGATAATGTTTCAGACTCAACAAAAACCCAAAAAATGTAAAGGTAATAATCAAAAGGGAGTACTAAACATGGATTTTAGAGACCAAGGTAGAGAACAATTATTTAAGAAACGACAGCTATAACATGCTTTGCAGTTAATTTTGTAGTTGACAGTTGATACATTACTTAATCATACATCAAAACGGAATATTTGCTCCCCAGAAGAGGTCGAAAGAAATTCTTTAATTTCATAAATCTGTTTCTCCAATTATGATTCTGGTATGTGTTTTCACAAATTTTAACCAGACTCCAAATTGTTATGATGCAACCACAGTAACTCTTCTACATACTAGAAACTGCCTCATTCTAATGGGATCCACCCTAAAATTTCTCCCTAACCTGGTTAGGGTCCAAATGATATATCAGTCATGCAGTGTACCCAGTATATCATCATCTCTATACAGATGGTACCTGCAACAAGTTCCAACAAAATGGGAGAACATTAGCATCAGAACATAAAGTGTCATTCATATAGTAAATAAAATCGAAACATGTATTATCTGCATAATTATTTCTGAAATTTAAAGTAACTGCACGCACATGGTATCGTGTAGTTAACAGGTCAATCTGAGGGAGACATATCATTTTGATTTTAATTCTCTTAATGCTCACACGAGTGAGAAAATTTGAACTTAATAAAAATAAACATACCCTAAAAAAAAACTAAAGAGCAAAGAATGTAAACGTTAAGGTTGAGAAGAGTATTAACAAGGGTTGGTGAAGTGGATACAAATAAGGAAAGAAATAATAATAAGACTAAATCAAATAATTAAAAAGAAAAAATAGAAACCAACACGAGAGAGAAGTGGAAGGTGAAGGTAAGAGATTTAAGAAAGGTGAGAGCCTCAAGGAAAGAGAATAAGGGGAAAAAAATATGAAGAAGGAGAAGGAAAGAAGAAAAATAATAAAACAAAACAAAACTTGGGGGTAGAGAGAAGGAAAGAATAAAAGAAAAAGGAAACTTTTATTCTCACATACATAATTCTATCCAACAAAAAGACAACAGAAGAAACTTCTTAACAATCTAACAATCAACAAAGTTAAGGCTACTTTCTCTTCTGGAAAGGAGCAAGAAATTAACTCAGCATTTTCATTCCAAGAACTCATCTACTTTTATCTGCCTTAACATTGCTTCTTCATGTTGAGGAAGAAAAGGTTTCATACATGAATCAATCAAAAGATTCCCCATTATATCTTTGTAGTCAAACAGAAACATTAGCACTCAATCTCATAATTATATGTTATATGAATCTATCTATATTCCCAACCCAAGATGCTAATAGAAAGCTCTACCCCAGAGAAAATGTGGCTTTGCATCTCCAGCCACTTAACAACTGACTCATTATTCACTCGAAAAAACTCATTGGAACAAATGTCCAATGCATTGTTAGCAAGGACCACGAACACATCTTCACAACAAAAAACAGGCATATCCAGTGCACAAGGCCCCGCCATCGCAAGGTCGAGGAGTGTCATAATGCATGCAACCTCAACCCTACTTAGTAGAAAGGCTGTTTAACAACTCAAACCCATGAATGCTGGGTCTCAGTGGAACAATCTTTCCATTATGTCAAGGTTTACCATCTACACGGATTTACAACATCACACTTCAAAGTTCCCAATGGACAGTAAAGGGGACAAATGATAATAATGACACAATGAATCAATTTAGGGGAAGACAATCATTAATTGCAAAGCCAGACTCCAGATAGATAATAAATAGCTGTCTCTCGGATAACATGATTTTACATTCTATGCCATACCAATATAAATCACAAGTTTTGGTTGAATCACAATAAGTTGGATTTCTGTGCTAGTGTTAGTGAAGTAGGCAACAAGTAACAATCTTATGAATGGGAAAGGAAAAAAATTAGTGTAAAGCAACACAAGAGTACATATCAAACATAGAAAGACATTCACTGGCATATTGGCAAACTGAGAAATTCTCCTGTGGAAGGAACAACTATACTTACTCTTTGTCAGCGAGTTTTACTGTTGTTCCTCCGTATTCAGGTAAAAGCACAGAGTCTCCCTCTTTTACACCAACAGGAATAAGTTTCCCATCCTTATCACGAGATCCAGGACCCACCGCAACAACTCTACCAGAGTTCAGCTGAATCAAACATAAGAAGCCTATCATTAAAATAAATAAATAAAAAATCACAAAAACCAAATTGACGCCTCTACAACTACATGTTCACAAAAAAGCAACATACTACAAGAGTGCTTCAAGGCCAAGAAGTAGCAGAAACAAAGCAGCAACCAGAGAAACGAGGAATTTCCTAATTCTCGCACACAGATGACAGACCCGTTGATGGGTTTCACGGTCTTTGCTTTCTACCAAATCCAGCAGAAAGAGGTGAAAGCCTTCCTAGTTCCTAGATTGAATGTTTCCCTAAATTAAAGGGATAAACAAAGGCAAAGAATACCTTCGAGTTGGCAAATACTCAAACACATTGCAGAATGTCAAATTACGTTTCTCAGATTCAGTCATTCTTAATGGCTTAATTTGATCAGAAATCTTATCGGATTGAGGCTGAAAAACTGGGAACTCTACGACCCAGATAGCATTTCCCCAAAAGAATAACACCCAGAAGAACAAAACACTTGAAATGTAAATAAACAGCAAACGCAAACAAAATTAGCAGAAGATATTGTAAAAATTCTGGGTTTTCACCTTGGATGTTTTCTCAGGAAGCAAAATTCCGGCCTCTGTTTTTGATGGAGGAACGATTTTCTCCACCAACACGCGATTCAAAGACGGGATCAAGCGCTTTGCCATGGAAGCTTCAGGAGACAACTCAGACAAGAGAGAAACCAAATGACTACGACCTTCTTACCTTGAAACTTCCATTTGGTTGCATTTGTAGGGTTTATGGAAGGTTTATCGGAGTTCAAAATTACTGTTGTGCCCCTTCTAGTTAGGGTTCCTTTCCCATTTCTTTCGCGAAAGAGGAGGCGGAGGCGGGCCGAGGCCTCATCGATGACTAAATTACCATGTTGCCCCTCCATTTTAGGGTTCCGTTCGGTAAGGGACAAAGAGGCTGTTTGTCGATGCCCAAATTACTGTAGCGCCCCTGTTTAGTGTTCCTGCCCATCGCTTCCGCGAGCAACGAACAATCGAGCCCATGGTTTGCCCAGAAAGGAAACTTGGAGCCCATGGGCTCGAAGCTTGATATAAAGTATAAACCTACAAGAACGCATGGTTTTCAAATTTCTACTTTTTGTGAACATGGGCTCACAAAATTATGGGCTATAGATGGGCTTTTAAGATACTTTGAACTTAGAAATGAAAGAAATGAGCTCCGTAGATGCTCTCTCATTGAAGTGTTGTTTACCAAAAAAAAAAAAAAAAAAAAAAAAAAAAATATAAGCGAACCTAGAATAAACTCCGTAGATGCTCTCGTTTCTTTACCATTATTCTGTCGCTGTTAGATTTCAAAGCGAACCAATTGGACCCTCATAAGAGGGTAGAAAACTAAACCGGACTGACCAAACAATTTCAGAAATACCAGATAAAACCCATTATAAACGAAGCATGTTTTCCTTCTGTTTTAATGTATATGCATATACAATATACGTGCTGCAAAAAGACAGGGAAAAAAGAAGAAGAAAAGATTAATTGAAACCAACTGAACCGACCGGTTCAACCAATTCCAGAATAATTAATTCACTTTCGCTCTGAAAACCTTCTCTTTCAATCTTGAATCTTCTAACATGTTGGTGCTTTCCTT
Organism: Hakea prostrata; assembly: GCF_041222555.1. Taxonomy (NCBI): domain Eukaryota; kingdom Viridiplantae; phylum Streptophyta; class Magnoliopsida; order Proteales; family Proteaceae; genus Hakea; species Hakea prostrata. The sequence continues at coordinate 14,810,075 of NC_142606.1, read as the reverse complement.
TTAGCTAGCAAATGTGGTAGCTCTTTAAAAGATTAATAATGATCGTTTCCATTATGGATTCTCTTTCGCTTTAATATGGTGGACAACAACTGTTAGCGCCATGACCAAGACCAGCCTTCTTGGCATGCATCTGCCTGCCTCTATGTCCTGTATATATCTTCTTCCAGCCCAGAGAAGTGGACCAGCCATGTTCAAAGAGCACACACCACATATCAGCCAGCTGAACAGTGTATCTATGTGTATGCTGTTGTATCATAAGCCGGCATACCCCTCTGGTTACCACACAAGAATCGGTCGGTTCACTCATCTGTTTCTTGATTCTTAAGAAAACTGATGATGTATACTTTATCTTGCTCCCTGTAAGAATAATAATAGTTGAACAGGGAGACATTGAGGAGAGAGAGAGAGGGAGAGAGAGTGTGTGTAAGAGAGAGAGAGAGACGGAGAGTGCGTGTGTGAGAGAGAACAATAATATTATTCACATTAATTTTACAAGGAGTTAGTACAAAGCTTTATATAGAAAAGCGAGTCTTTCTTCTCAGTGTTCTAGGACTCTAGAGTTACAGTGAGTTGATTTACATAAAATATTGACTAGTGTTTTATACCAATCAATATCAAACTCTTCTTTGGGTTGTCTAGAGTCTTTGTGAGTACCAATTGTAGAATTCTTATTGAATATAGTAACCGTGTGTTTGATCAGCTGTAGGACTTCTAATAGTAGTGGAACTCTTGAAAGCCTTGAATGTAATAACTCGTATTTGATCAGTTGTGGGACTTCTAATGGCAGTGGAACTCTTTGAAGCAACCCTAGCCGCATAAGCTTGAGATGAAGTGGCGGTTAAGGTATCCCTAATACTCCCTAATAGTCTATCAGACATCTGCCTATTCCTCTCCCATCTTTCTATTTTCAATATCTTCTAGTCTTTCTTTATTGATATATGCGACCTAAAATTCTTATATCCGACTATAAAAATTGATTTGGTAGATATATTTTAGTGGACAACTTAAGTGACCAGTTTTCTAAGATCTTTGCTGGAAGTAAAGGACCAAGCCCACCATTGATCTCCTTTAGATGGGGATGTCGATATAGTACGATCCAACTCGAGGGATCGACCAGTTTACCCGATTGAAATTATATATATAGATTTAGAGATTTTTGTTTTAGATTTTTGGACAAGAGTTTTGTATTGTTGTTTTGGCGGTTATTAGGAAATCTCTATTGTAATCTTCTTCTTACATAAGAAAAATTAATTTTCTTCATTTGTGGACATTACACCTGTTATGTATAAACTACGTTAAATCTCTATATTACTTTAATTTTATTTATGTTTCTATTTGTAATTTTTTTTAATATGTTCTCTCTAACATTTGTGATGAAAAAACATCTTCCCATAGATATTCCAAGAAGGGGGTGGGGAGAATGGTTCAACCTTTGGCTTCCCATGAAACGATAGAGTTTTGGTCTCAGAATGATAATTGCTAGCTACTACTCTAATACCCAAATATAAACAAAATAAAGAGGCAAAACGTACAAGAACTATTTGTCATGTTGGGCTTTTTAATGATGGTTTTCATACCCAAAAGCCTAATCACTCCCAAAGAATAAAAGATTGCAAATTGTTTTTTGGGTACAAAAACAGGTCATAGACAAAAGATAAAATGCGGGACATTATAATGGAGGGTTCAAATCTAGTCAATCAAAGTATCAAACAATTTTTGGTGGATTTTAAAATCAATAATTTATTGATTCAATAGGTCATGATGTTACCAAACCAAGTGTATTTAGGGACAATTACACCATAACTTCCCAAGATATGATCATAAAAATGCAAATAAAAGAGGTTGCTAAGACTTAATGAGTACCACAGCATGTCTAATCTAAGAAAGCAAACTAGACTGTTCAACTACCATTCTCCATTAATGAGTCTTTTGCCATTTTACGACCAAAAAAAAAAGAGTCTTTTGCTATTTCAAGCTGATCATAATGTTGCAAGAGTTGATGTTCCAATTATGTATTCTAGCTCCAAGGCTTTGACCAGGAAAAAAAAAAGCAGGAAGAGAAAGAAGAACAAAGAAAGGTAATGAAGAAAAGGAGAAAAAATAAAGATCAAGGTGGGAACCTAATTGCTTGTCAAGCAATACATTCTTTACCTCAATGATGCCATGAACTAATCAATAACTATATATGTTGTTCCCCACCCCTAAGGATTTAATGATCGATCTTCCTTGCTTGTTGACGTTCAAAGCTGGCTGCACTTTAAAAGAACTTCTCATAAACATTTATAGAACTGTCCTTGGCAGCTCAGCGTTTGAAAGTGTTGTGGGTCTACATAGATAAGAGACCCAACAAAATAATTGGTTTTTAGGGTTAGATTGGAAGCTTTAACAACCACTACTATACCCTTCAGCAGCAGTAAAGATCCTTACAGGTTACAGCAAACCAGGGAAATTAAAGGCTGTGACAGGCTGACTGCAACCGATAAGAAATACTAGTACCCAGTACAAAAGAAAGGAAAAGAATTACCAATTTGACAATTCCCCTATGAAAATTCTGATCATAAGATAAGATAAATTGGGTATAACCTGATTAGTTGCCCGAGTTCTGAAACACTGAGTAGTGGTTGAGATTTGAGACGAGAAGAAGGTTCTTGATATAATGGAATGAAGAAACTAGCTAGCTAGCTGTATATGGTGGAGCAATTACTATTGATGAACAGATAATCATTCAGATTTGCAAATTATTACAGATTAATTATGTATTACCTAGAATGAGAGAGGTAGAGGAAAAAGGGCTTAAAGTTAATCTTTTTGACCAGTACTTACGTGTTTATATTGATAAACATAATTAGGGAACACAAAATTGAGAATCACCATTAAAAATCCAATGAATCCATTAGGTAGGTTCATGTACAATGTGACATGTGATGACTCATAAACCGTCACAATTTTTCTGGGTTAGGGGTAAAATCAAGTTTTTAGGGTTGAAGTTTGAACTAACTATTTGGTGAGTTCCAGCTAAGACATCTCTAAAGCTGATAATTGCCCAGGAAGAATGATTATCGGAATAACTTCATCAATTAACCCTAATTAAATTGAAGCAAAATTTTTGGTTAATTTATAGGGTTAGTCAAGGTTTTCCTACATTAATCTTTTTAGTTTAACTTCTGTGTTTGGATTTGGCTAGCCTGGGTGATCCTAACCAAAACCAAAAACCAAGATCTATAAGGATGCCGAAGGGCATATATAATATATATGAACAAATGCCAGGTTCAGGTAAAGGCTATAAATGTTGAATTCCATCCAACCATGGCTCACTAATGAATCATGAACCAGCTGATCCAAGAACTGTCTTACAGTGGAGAGAAGGGTAGTAAAGAGAGAAACATTTCCAATTTACCCAGATTTTCTTGAATAGACCAAGAAGAAGAGGATAAGACAAAGCAAGCCAACAGAAAAACTAGAGAAAAAAAGGAGTTCAAAAACAAAGCAAACCAGCCAAAAAGGAGGAAGAAAGGTGAGTTGGTTTTTTAGCTATATATGAAATCATGTACAGAAATTCAAAAAGACGAAGTGAAAATAAGAATTAATTAGGAAGATGAAGCAAATCTGAAGAGAATATTTCTAAGAGATTTTCTAACAAGTAAGATTTCAGGATGATTGGGGCCCTTATGGGGTTGCTAAAATCAATTGTCCAAGACTTTCATGTCCTGGACTCCTGGTTTTCCTTTCAAAGAGTTAAAGTGATCCAAGACACCATCATTTTCCTCAAGAATACTACCACTGCACTATACACTCTGCTCCCACTTTTCCAAGGTCCCACCCCCAACTCCTTCTGTGGTTTCACTATTTGAAATGATTAAAATTTCATTTTTCCTTATCAACCTAGAAAGGATATATTCCCATTTTATTTAGTAAATCTTACCTTTAATGAAAACAATGTTTCAGTGGATACCCATGCCCCAATCAGCTGATACATAGTAAGCACTCATCTTTACCCATCAATGTGGATCATCAATCTTGAACCTATGCCAACATAGTTGATTATATTGACTTGTTAAGCTAACAAGTCAATGTGATTAGCCCCTTTGGTATACATGAAAGCTTTCTGGTTTACTCTTAATGCCTTAGGGTCAAAGTATCTTTTAGAAAGAAAAAAATAAACGAAAGTCATATAAGCCAAATAAAGCCTCAAGTCCAGCAAAACCTCTCGCTATCAATACATTCCATGTAAGGAAAAAGGAAGCTATCCGATCATATTGCTTCATATCATTGTTGAACTAATGAGAGCATGCCTATAGACCTAAAAAGAAGATTTATTTTAACTTATTGGATTAGTTCTTGTGCTTCAATATATTTCTGTTTAGTAAAACATCAAAAAGATACAATTTCAAAATATAAACTTAAGTTGAATTGCAAGGACTTGTAAGTCCTTTCTTTTTTCTTTTTTTTTTTGGGGTGGGGACAGCAATAAATGTATCTTATGGTTTTATTTGGTTTTGATACAAATAAATCTATGAAAGGTAAAATGGGTGTTTATTGTCATTTTAATTTACATATTTGGTTGAAAGAAAGATTCAATTTTTATTAGGGTTAGATCTAAACCAATTAGGCTCAAATACTGAATCAAAATTAAAAAAAAAAAAAATGTATGCAATCTCAACAAAAAAGACAGAAGGATAGTAGGGGTTGTGGCATATATATAAAAGACTTAAAACGAAAAGATGAAAAAGATTGAAAACAAAGAAAAATGATTGATTTCACATGAACCAAGGCAGATGAAGTTTCAAACTTTATGGGGCTTTTAGTTTAGCAACTTAAACATCTCTCTTTCTCCCTTCCCTCACATACTTCGTTAAACCAAGTCCCAAGCTCCAAGTTCCAAGAGCTTTCTGTGTGTGGGGGAAGATTTATACAACTCCCAAGAACAAATTGGTAGCTTCAATCTATGTGTTTCTTTCCTTCTTCATCTCTCTTTTCTTCACGTTATAGAGCTTTCCCAGGTCAATAAAGAGGTGCCTAAATTAGGATATCCAATTAAGAAGGTTCCAACGACAGCCTCTGCACCAAATTTAATTTGAATCAAGCGTCAAACCCTATGCATTTTGACCCCCAAACTTGATTGACCTGTCCTCCCTTTCCATTCTCCAGACTCCATTCTGAAAAAAACTAAACCTATAGACCAAAAAGGTTCTTTCTTTCTTCTTCTTCTTCTTCTTTTGTTCTGGGGTTTTGAGCTCTCACCATGGCGTGATTTGGGTCTATATACTTACAAGAAGAAGACAGATGGGCTTGAAGATCAAAGAGTTTGCTTACTTGTTTCTTCTTCTTCTTCTTCTTCTCCTGATGCTGTTTGGTTTGGAGACTCAATGTTCTGCAGTGGGCAGCAGGATGAAAGGTGGTTCGTCGGGTTCAAAGTTCATTCCAGTTAAGTCTAAAGGTGGTCTTGGAGGTGATCGAAATGAGGCTGGTGATGAAGTTTTTGGTGTCGAAAAGAGGAAGGTTCATACAGGTCCAAATCCTTTACACAATAGAAGATAAGTAGATAAAACAAAGCAAACTTGATACTCTTTCTATATATCAAGTTGATAAACGACGAGTTCTTGATTTCATTTCATTTTCCTTTTCTTCCATCCCCCCTCTTCTTAATGATATGTGGTGAGTGAGATTTTTGCTGGATCTTGCAGAAATGTATATTGAAGTTAGTTTAGACCTTCTTGAGAAATTATTTGTGAAATATAGCATGATCACCAAAATATTTATTATAAATGAATACTATCTTCATTAAAAGGAGTTGTTGGTCTTGTTTTTGCTGCTGCTGGTGGCTTTAATGTGTTGCAGAATTCGTACAGATGGTTCTGGTTCTGGTTTGGTTATTATTTATTTTTTCTAGTTTTCCTCTATCACCATTAACGAAACCGCAACAGTTTATTAGATTTTCATCCCTTCTATAGGACTTCTAACCTACAATAGTTGGGCATAGACTTGGCAATTATAACATCACTGTCTGATTTTCTGAATGGTTCAAACCTGGGGTACAAGTTTGTAGGACCAGTTAAGGCCGAATAGATACAACAATAGCATCTCAACTTCCAGTGTAGTAGAGTTAACAACTACTATTATATATGTTTATCTTCTGCTTTATTAAGGTATGTCCTACTAATGCTGCCATTGTTGGGTTTGGGTGTCTTGTATTATGTGGGTTCATTCAATTATGGTTTGATTGTATTTGAAATTGAAACAGGGTTTGGATCAATTACTAATAATAGGATAAAATTGTAATTATATTGGGATTAGGGTTTTAGGTTTTCCTATAAATAGTCTCTGTAGGATAACCTATAGAAATCAATCTCTGTAGGGGATTGGGGCATCAATCCATCTTGAGGATAAGGATGGGGGGCAAGCAAATGGTAACACTTTTGTGGATGTGAGACATCTTGAGGATAAAGTGGGGGGCAAGCGTTGCACTTGTGGAAATGTTTCTGAAGTGGAACTTATTTTTTTCTCTGGTGGACGTAAGCATGGTTTTGCTGAAACACGCTAAATTCTCTTTGTGTACTTTTTTTGTGTTCTTCTCTGTTCATGGTTGTGCATCCATTATCCCTAACAAGTGATACATGGCCATCAGTTTAATAGGAGTTGATAGTCAATTTCTATGGATTGTCTTTGAAAAAAGCTCAAAACAAATCAATGGAGGCTTAGTACAATTAATCCTTATTTGCTGTCATGTGAAAGATATGTGCATGGTTCTCAAATTGCGACACATAGCATTTTCGAATGCAACTTTAATCATAAGGGCAAGAAAATGATCTCTATTGGATTTGAAAAATACTACATATTACAATTCAAAAATCATATGAAAGATACTTAGATTACAATAAACAAAAATTCAACCATCAAATGGTTGCTTGGCCGATAATGATCAACACCTCTTAATGAAAAGATCGTAACTCTGACTCTCATTAGTGACATGTGTAATAGTCTCTCACTCTTAATATAAACCTACCTATTCTTCCCAAAAAAAAAAAAAAAATAAATAAAAAATTCAAGCTTTTTTCCTAAGAAAGGTTTTAACTGGTCAAAACAATCATAGAAAGGCAGTAATTAGGTCGGTCCACATGGAGCTGGCCCACAGTCTCGAAATGATATGTGTTATTTATTAACTTTTGTTAACTGTATAATTGAATTTGATTATAAAATCAAACCTATGTTTTCACTATATTACCACACATGCATCGACCCTCTTTTGATCCTTAGAGATGTTGACAAGAAAGTAAACTTAACATAACCACCAAACACGGCCAACCAAAATTTTAGGACTGTTCGAAATTAATTGGATTTAACTACCGAAGACCAATAGTTTAAATGGGCCTGAAAGTCAAATTGTGAGCTCATATCAACGGTTACAAAGATTACTGTAATTCCAGTGGAGACTATTACATATATCACGAGGAGTGTTAAAATGGATTATCATATGATCACATCAAATTTGACCATAATGGGCATTTTGAATGTCTAGTGCTACAAACTCTCTTATATGGGCCTGGTTCGAGCCCGGAAAATTTTCCGTATTAATACCTTTTCCATTGAAAATTAAGAAACAATCGTCTTCATTTTTACCTTTCATTCATATGGGTGAAGCTACAACCATATGGATCAGGCTGTATCAAGATTGAAAACAACTCAGTACCTCATTCTTACTTAGACAATCATCTCTTGTCAAGTTCTATTCTTCTTTACTTTTGATTTATTTTTAATATAGTGAAAGGAAAATTTTGAAATTTTTTTTAGATATATGTTTGCGAAAATGTTGATGTATAGTCATTTATGTTGTACGATATTAAGGATTTCAATTAGTTGGTTTGGACAGACCTCAAATTGAATTTGTTGATTTTAGTGTGAGAATAAATAAAATCAAAATATGAATTAACCATCGAAGGGTTGCTTAGTTAATAATAACAAGCAACTCTTAGTAGAGAGGTCATAGATTTGATGTTTCATCTAGGATATGTAATAATAGTTCCTACCCCTAGTATAAAACTACTCATGCTCTCTCTCCCCCTCTTGTGGAAAAAAATAATAATTCAAAATATGATTTGACAGGAGTAGATTGGTCAGGTCATTATTAAATACTTACCCATTTTAAATGCACAAGTGATTAACAAACTTTATGTTTTTTAAGTAAAAAAGCTATGGAAGGAAAGAAACTCAATAAACATTATGTGCTGCAAGTTGGGTGGATCTGGATAGGCTAGAACTAAATGAAAAAAAACATGGTTTTTTATATTTTTTTAATCTTTCTCTATTGTAAAGCTTGATAAATTTTTGGACTTATGATGGAGAATCACATCAACAAAAAGTTGCAAAGAGAGAAAAAATGAGAGGCAGGGGAGGGAAGGAGCTAGGGTGGTGTGTTTTATTTAATTCTATCTGGGGTTTTGGAGTTATGGTGGTTTAGGATCGGTGAATTTGTAAAATATTAAATACCTAAATGTCAAAAGAAAAAGTTATATATATATATGTTATATATATATATATATATTCCTATGAGTTTATTCAACACTGTTGGTTTATTTTTTGGACATCTAGCATAATCACCACCATTAGCTGCAGACTGCAACAAATAAAAATTCAGAAAACAAGTGCTAAGTGTAAGAGAATCAATAGCATTGAAAAAAATAACTTAAGAGTGTACGATAGAATGGTCATGCTGCATGAAGGTAGTGGACACATATAAAGAGGGGATTCACCACTTGTTACTCTTATCTTACCTTAGAATAAGATAAGCAACAAATTTTTAATTTTGGTTAAAAAAATAATTAAGCAAAAATTCAAATTTCACCGGAGCCTACATTATGCTTATAGTAATAGTAATTATATTAAAAACACATAGTCATCTATGAATTTTACAAAAAAAATTTGCTTTTATATGAAGACAAAGTTGTCATTTTGAAGTTGTCCAAGGGAGTTCATTGGAGGATTTTTGTCTCCCAAAGTTTATATATTTGGACAAATTTTAGAATTTTTTCTTCAAATTTTTATTAAATAAAGTAGGAAAAATTAAAAAGGACACCTAAGATAACAATTGATAAAATGTTCAAACATCACAAAATTAAGCTAAATATCATGATTATATAATTTTAATATTTCCTAAATTGCCTTTAATTTATTTCGAGTTTATAGTAGAATCTTAAATTTCGTTTTCTTTCTTCCTCCATGAGTTCCTTTTTTTTTTTTTTTTTCGATAATCATTTTATTTTATAAGATATAAAATAATACCAAAGAAGAATATATTTATCTTTTCAATCTAACCTATGGGCTATTGGAAAATATATTATCTGATCACATCAAATTGGATCACAATGGACATTTTGAATGTCTAGAGCAAATACGAATCTCTTGATAAACAAAATTATCTCATAATTCATATGGGTATGTAGGCCTTTAGTCCAATTATTCTTATGGGTGAAGCCACAACCATATGAAAACATAAAAAACCATTGAATAAAAATCATTTAACTTTAAAACAAGAAAGAGCTTATATGAGTGGCATGAGGTATAAGAAATCAAACTTACGTTTTCACTCTTTCACACTTTCTTAGATGATCATCCTTCAAGTCCTATTCTTCTTTATATTTTATTTTTATTGAGTTATTTTTAAAAGTTCTTTTAATATATATAGTGATAGAAGAATTTAGAAATGCTTTTAAATATATGTTTGTGGAAATCTTAGTATTCAATCATACATGGCCTAACAAGTGTACATTGGTCAGGTCATCAAGCACTCATGACTCATCCATTTAAATGCATGAGTGGTTAACAAACCACATTTATTACCAAAAAGAAAAACCAACAAACTAGGTTACCAAAATATTTGCATTTTTATTAAGAAAAAAAAAAGATAGAGGACGTGGAATTCCACCCATGTAACACAAAACTTGGCCCATACAAACATCAAGTGGCAGAAATTGATGCTGCAAGTGGCATAAAAGAATAATAATTTATTAGGACAAGTTTTCCCTGAATAAAAACATGTTAAAATGATTAAAGGTGGCCATGGCTATTCACCTCTTGCATTTACTAGCCATTTTAAAATAAAAGAATATTTTATCGGTGGTTCACTTAAGTGGAGGTGAAACTCTAGATTTCTCTTTTAGGCTGCGTTTGTTTGTAAAGTAGGATGAGAAAAAATGGGTGAGAAAAAAAACTATGTGAATCTCATGTGTATTTGGGTGAGAGAGAAGGAAAGGAAACGAAAGTATTTTGTGGAAAAGTAATAATGGTGGGTCCCATTTTTTACTTTTTTCAGCTTTTTCACAAAGTCCTACCAAATATGTGGAATTTTAAAAAAGTTGAGGTGTCACCACCACAAGTTTCCTTGAATCAAACATAAACGAAATCTGCATCATACTTAAAACATTAACGGAAAGAAAAATGTCATGGCACTACCTATACATTTAATATATTTCTTTTTCTCATAAAGATTGAAGGTATTTATCACGTGATGATTATTATATTGAGAAAAAAAAAAGGGACAAGAATTCATCCTGACTATATATAGACGATTACACTTAGTGATGATTTGCATCAAATTAACCAAATCACCATGGCTCTTCATCTTCAAAACATCCTTTCCACCCCGTCTTACCACTTCAGAGCTGCTGGTTTTATTCATCATAGAATTAATCTCCCACAAAGATTTATCATCACCCATCCTTCTCGTAATCATCGATGTTTGATTTTATCAAACGTCACAAGCCCTGATATTATTGAAACAACAACTGAAAGGAGATCAGGAAACTACCAGCGTAGCATCTGGGATTTCAATTTTTTGCAATCCTTAACAAGCGATTACAAGGTCATTTGGCAAACTTTTTTTTTCTTTCTTTTTATTTGTCTTGTTTTGTCTAGAATTGTTAATTTACTGCAATGGAAAACTTATCCCCTACCTCATTCTCTCCATTTAACAACAATTTTTCTAAGTGCAGGATGGGGCCTACAAGAGCAAAGCTAAGAAATTGGAAGAGCAAGTAAGGCAAAAGCTTGGTGATGAACGCATGGAGCCACTAAGTTTGCTGGAGCTGATTGATGACATTGAGAGACTTGGGATAGGGTACCTCTTTGAAGAGGACATCAAGAAAGTCTTGGACACAATAGTTCAGATCCAAGATATACCAACACGAACAAGCGAGAGTCTCCATGCTACAGCTCTCCAATTTCGCCTCCTTAGACAACATGGGTATGAGGTGAACCAAGGTAGTTAAAAGATCTCATAGAGATTCAAAATAGAACCCTCTCTCTCTTTCTCTCTAACATTGATCAACTAATTAATTGTGGATTAATACTAGGTATGTTCGATCATTTGAAAGACAAGGCAGGCAATTTCAAGGCTAGATATACAGCAGATGCTCAGGGAATATTAAGTTTGTATGAAACTTCCCACCTTGCCATAGATGGTGAAAGCATGCTGGTGGAGGCCAAAAACTTTGCAGTGACAGCTCTTAGAGAGATTACAAAGAGCAAAAATATAGAACCAAACCTAGCAAAGCTAGTGAGTCATGCCTTGGAGCTTCCCCTTTATTGGCGGATTACAAAGTTAGAGGCTAGGTGGTATATGGATGTCTATGAGAAAAAGAAAGACTCATTTCCTGCTTTATTCCAACTGGCTCAGTTGGATTTCAACATTGTTCAAGCAATGCATCTGCAAAATTTAGCTGAAATATCAAGGTATATATGTGCTTGTCTTGACACTAATCATTTTGAAGCAGCTACCTAACACATTAAATCAAATTTCCTAAATCTTTCTTATTTCACATGTGCTCTTTTAGGTGGTCAAAGAACTTGGGCCTTGCAGAAAAGTTGAGTTTTGCAAGAGATAGTCTGGTGCCATGCTTTTTATGGACAGTGGGAATGAATCCTGAACCTCAATTTAGTAAATATAGGATAGATTTGTGCAAGATCAACTGGTTGATAACTGTGATTGATGATGTTTATGATATCTATGGTACCTTGGAAGAGCTTGAACTCTTTACTGATGCGGTGGAGAGGTATGTTAGTTTAGTGATTCATTCCATGCATTTATTCTTCCTTCATATTATATATCAATGAATGAAACTAATATCTTCTATGTCTCTATTTAACCAACATGCTAGTGACCCCGTTAATTGAATAAGTTCATTTTTTTCAGATGGGACACTAAGGCAATAGAACAACTTCCGGAATATATGAAGATCTGCTTTTTGGCTCTCTTCAACACTGTTAATGACATAGCCTATTTTCACCTCAAGGAACATGGAGTTGACAGCATTCCTTTCCTAAAGAAAGTGGTATATATTTTTTACATGTCCACCTTCTTCTGTCTAATAATTTTCAAAAAACCATATGCATAACTTTATATTTTCAACAACCATAACTATGGCCTCTTAATTATTTTGATATTCTCAGTGGACCGATCTATGTAAAGCATACTTAAGAGAGGCAAAGTGGTATCACAGCGGTCATAAAACAACACTGGGGGAGTACTTAAACAATGCGGTGATTTCTATAGCAGGCAATGTCATGATCGGTCATTCATTTTTCTTACTGCCCCACAGTACTATTAGAGATCAAAAGGCATTAGATCACTTATCACAAGATGACTTGATCAGTCTCATACGCTACTCATCTATGGTAGTTAGACTTGCAGATGATCGTGCTACTTCAGTGGTACGTATGTTAGTAATTAAAGTGCGTGTGTACGTTTCATTATTTGCCCCATGGTAGTATATGGGTGGGGCCACATGGAGGGGATAGTAAAAACGTAATGAAGATTCTTTAGATGTTCTAATTATTATTACTATAAATGACATGAGCTATTCTGACAAATGAGTTTTTTATTAATCATATATATGTAGGCTGAATTAGAGAGAGGTGATACGCTGAAATCAATTCAGTCATACATGTATGAGATTGGTGTATCTGAAGATGTGGCTCGTGAGCATATAGGAAATATGATCGATGAGGCATGGCGAAAGATGAATAGAGATATTTTCAACAAAAACGATCCTCTTTATCCACACCAAAATTTTATCAAAGCTGCTGCAAATTATGCTCGAATGTCACAATGCATTTATCAATTTGGGGATGGACATGGTATTTATGATGATGTGAGCAAAGATAGAGCCAATTCATTGCTGTTTGAGCCTATTCCATTGTTGATGGATGCTTAAAGGGACTTCACTTCAAGTTCCCTTATCTCTCTTTGTTTCTTTTCTCTAGCTATGAAAATAAATACACAGATAATATTTATATATGCTGCAAGCGTTTTAGAGATTGCCTTGTGAATCTCTTCTTTTCGCTCGCTAATTCTTAGTTAAGAGGCTTATCAACATCTCAGCTACCAATGGGATTAACATTTTGTAGTTAGGTAATTAATTAGTTGACATGATACGTTTTTCCATATGAGATTACCAATGGGATTACCAAAGCCATGGCGATTGGCATGGCTCTCCTCTGGGCGATAGACTTGAACTCTCCACAACTCCTCATTGAAATTGACAACAAAACTATTTTTGATCAACTTAACTAACCATCACAAACCCAAGCCTAGAAGATTTCTCCAATACATAGAGACATTCAACACTTGGCGGCTATGTCTTTTAGAGAGGTTACATTCATACATATACGTAGGGGAGGCAACTTTGCAGCGGATGTGTTAGCCAAGACAGCAGCTAAAACTCAAGAATATTTCTTGTATCTAGACAACCAGCACCCCTCGTTCTTGTACCAGGCACTATTGCTAGACTCCCTAGCTTGTAATTTACCTCTAGGTTTTGATCTCTATAAATAAAATTTCTTGCTTTTCCAACCCCCAAAAAAAAACATGATTTTTTTAGAGTCTATTTGGTTACATGAGTTGAAATTTCAAATCTATAGAGTCATAGTTTATAAAATTAACTGTTTGGTTAACTAAATATGTGTAATGAAATTTGTGGATTAATCTGTGATTTATGAATGCACAAATATTTAGCGTTTTTATAGTAGGGATGAAATATTTGGATTTCACCCTATACCCATAAATAATCTACATATTCACGTTTTGAGTGTAAAAAGATGAATCTCTATATTTCATGAATTTAGAGATTTTCACAAACAGACGGATATAAATTTCGTATTCATGAATCCAGAGATTTCATGAGAGTTTACATGATTTGGTAAAATTTTCATGCAAAAAATCTGTCCATACCACCATTAATAGATGGAAAACAAGAACCAGATAAACGGGCAGTAACCAGTTTTTTCTGAACATCTTCAAACTTCGCTGTAGCCCATGATGCAGTGCCCACATTTCCAGCAACAATCGGTGCATCTATTGTCATTGAAGAGATGACTTCATCTCGGAAAGCATTGCAACTGAAAAGCAATAGAAAGGAATCATGATCAGGATACAAAATCATCCGAGAAGCATAAATAACCAGCTACAAATCTATAAGAATTATATACATTGGAGATTGCTTCATCCTTTCTTTGCACAGAACTGCACTGCCATGGTACACAAAATCCATGACAGCAGCAGATCTAAGTAAACAGCTAAATGGGAAAGTAAAGAAAGAGAACTAAGAGTTTGCGGCACAAGAGATGAAACTGTCAACCACAAAGCTCCCTTGTCTAAGGTTATGAATAAATAAAATAGAGTTAAAGCTAGATGCTTGTCTTTTATAAAAAAAACCACAAGCCCTTCAACTGTATTTAGGTGAGCAAACACAGTGTCAAAAGACTGTTACAGTGGAATGTTTAATGTTTATTTTGTCCTTTTAGAATTGAACAGCCAAAAGATAATACTATTATTATTTAGAAAAAAATCATACGAAATATCAATTTTACACTTCTATTCTTATCATTTTGATTAAAAAGAAAAGAAAAGAAGAAGAAAAGGTATCATATTGGTAATGGGAACTTCCTAAGATTGATAACGTCAAATTAGACAGCAATCTTCCTAAAACTTTTTTTATAGTTCTGAGACAATGAGCTTCTTCAAATTGATAACATTAAATTGGAAAGTAAACAACAAAAACTAAAAAATCAAATCAAATTGAAAAGTAAACATATAAATCTAAAAAATAAGGAGTTATCATTTTCTTTTTTTTAGTGAAAAGGAGGTATCACTTTTTTATTATCTTATATTTTGAATTTAGGTTTTGGGTTTTGTCTAGAGAGAAAGGAGTTGGGTAAAAAGTCGTTGATAGTAAGAGGAAGAAAAAGTTTTTTTCTTGGGTAAGGCAAGAGAAGAAGATGATTTTTTTTCTTTATTTTTTTTCCTTCTAATTATTAAGCATAGTAATGTAATTTAATATAAAATAAAAATAAGTAATATGAAAATTTAGGGTTATTTTGAAATTTTTAAATAAATAAAAACTGTCTCATCATCACTTCATTACCGGGGTTTAATGTAAAGGGTGGCAACAATAATTATAAGTAAAGTCTAAAATTGAATTAATAATTTTAAAAAGTATAAAAGATAAAATAATAACTAACTATATAGTATATAGTATAGAGAGACAAAAGTAATTATCCTTACCATTTATTTTTAGTAAATATTGAAAAATATTCTTTAGGTTAAAAAAACAGTACCAAACAAACTCATTTACGAAACAATAGAAATATTGAACCGACATATACAGGAAACATGGATCCAAATTAGTTCTGTTCAACAACCATCACTATGATCATACTTTTTATTTTAAAAATGTCTTTCATAAAAGATTCTAGCGGAATCATCAAGAAATTGAAAGTATAAATTATTTAGTGAATATTGAAAGATTATTTTGTCCCCCACGTAACAATCGTCAGGTCTGGTTGTAACCCAATAAAATTTTTAATTACGACTTGTTTTTATGTTTTCCTGCTTTCTCTTTCGTTAAACAAAAAATTCATCAATTTTCACGTGTGGCAAGTAGAAGTATTTTAGATTTGTGTGCTCATGCTTGCTTTTTTATCTTCTTTTTTATCTTCTCTAGCGATACATTTGAACAATAATTTAGTTAACCAAGGTGGTAAAGGCCCTTTATTAGCTTATCTCGTTGGAAATGGTTCCATTTGGTTATCAAGTGGGTTTTTTTCTTTCTAAAAAAATTTTAGGTATGAAGATGTTCTTCAACATGCTTTTCAACATTTTAGTAGTTTCTTCCGTAATCTTATGGACATGGTATGTTATCTAAATGAGAATTTTAGTTTCAATTCTTCAAATAACAAAGAAGACACTTTAAACCATAAAATGAGTTTCATTTTTGAGACTTGGGATCTATCTTCTTATAGTTGAGAATTCCACCGCCCAATCATGTGATGCGATTATGCGAAGCTATTTTCTATCTCCTTAAGATTGCAGCTTTGGATTCTAAAGATATAATATTTCAAATGATAGTAAAATTTTTAAAAAATTTAAGACCTTGGAATATGGTTGTTTAAAGTATTAGATGAATTTATATACAAATGGCATGTTGGCGTGTGGTTGCAATCCATATGGACAACTTTTGTGTAACCAACGTTTATAAATATGAAGTCAGTATGAAAACTTGTGCACAACTCTCTGTATATCCAACATTTATCACATTGCAAAATTCTAAACTTTTGTTTTAGAATAGACTACATAACCTAACTTCTCTTTTAAGATTGAACTTATTCATTTACGAAGAAAAAAAAAGATTGAACTTATCCATTAGTGACTAAGATGAGAAAGAAAGATAGCGAATTTGGCTTTGTTGATTCAAGAGAAAAAAATTGGGTTGAAGCCGTGTCAAAAATGCCTTCTGATTTTATTCTTTTGTAATGGAAGAACGTAATGTTACCAAATAAGGAGATTGAGACAAGTAGATATCATTAATTTTTAGAATAACCGTGCTATACAATTATCAAAGAGAAGAAGAAAACTTTAAGATGATAAAGTAAAATACATGTCATCACAATTATACAATACCTACATAATTATTAGTAGATTATACAGTCACGCCAACTTGTACTATTATCGAATTGCATACAAAGAAAGAATCATCATGATTACATAAATGACATTATTATGACCTATCATGCATCCAAACATTTATAAGAATGCTAATAGTTTAAAGTATTTTTTCAAGAACTTTTTTTTTTGAAGGGGTGGGGTGAAGCTCAGCAACCAGATCTTTGAATTTTAGAAAAATTTCTTCTACCATATGCTCTAGGATAACATTAATCCAATTTTTTTTATATGGTACGTAAACCTTAGGAGATTTCTGCTTTAGGAATGGTACACTTAATTTTTGGTGGGCCAACAGTGATGCATGTGAACTTAAATTAACAAATACATGTAAAAAAAAAATCTATAATTTTTATTATTTTTATTTAAATGAGAAGAATTATTTTTTAAATCAAAATGTTGAGATTATACACATAGATGAACTAATTACTTAACCCTGCAACAATAGTTGCCCCCAGTACACCCAAATTCACAAGCTCATTTATCAATAGTTAAAGCATCGTAATAAAACTAATATAATCTTGATTCGGATGAAATTTTGCAATTGAAAGTAGTTCTTCCACTTTCGTCTTCGTCTATATCAGTGCGGGCTAAAGGTTCTCCTCGTCGGAAACCTGGTCGTCCAAAGAAGGCTCACGCAGTAAAGAAAGTAGTAACAAGTAAAAAGGGTTCTATGGCAGAGGAATTCAAGAAGGTAGATGCAGCTTTAGAGAAAGTATCCACAGAGCATCAGAGCCTCACATTGGAAGAGGATAGTGTTGCTTTGTAACTATTGTTATGAAGCTTTTCTTAAAAATCTTGATTTGGATGCATCTAGACATCCTTCATTTTGTTTCTAATGGTTTAGTTGTTGTAAATTATGAGTAGGAACCAGTGAGGAAGGGTGTATTGGGGGCAACTGTTGTTGTAGGTGAGCAAGGTAGGTACTAATTGCTGTATTTCTTTTCTTTTTCTTCTTTTCGTTATAAAATGACCATTTTAGCGAAAAAAATAAAACTAATATAATCCCCATCAACCACAAGGCTAGGGCACTCAACTAAACCTGAATTTAAGGAGCAGCAGAACATCCAATTGTAGTTCTCTATGAACATGTTTAGGCTACACCTCTAAACGGACAGAAGGCTGATCCTTCGTTGCAAATTTTGCTAGAAAGCCTACAATCATTTGCTTCTCAAAAGCACTGGAATACCCTCCATTTCAAATATTCAATGTTGTGCAAATAAATTTTCAACCAAATCCAAAGTTGTAATATAAACCATAGACTCAAAACTCCTTCATAACCAGCACCACCGACAATAAGTCCATCTCTATCCATAATTTCCCCACACCCAACTCACGAACTGCTGCCAGTTCTTTCATGAGACCCAAAAATCAGCTCCATTGCTAGATATCACAAGAAGGTATTTACCTTTTAACGAATTGTCTTTTTTAACTATATATATTACAACATTAATTTATTTTCAAGTGCATCTCTCTCTACTATAATTGTTTCAGTGTTGTTGATATGAAGATAAGGCTTTAATTTCTTCCTAGTTGAAGCGATGGAATCTCATATATGTATTTTCTCTTTCTTCAATCAGTACGGTTCCCTTCTCTTAGATAGAGCCTTCATATACACATAGAATGTGATCAAACCTGTGATCATTATCAGATAAGATCTACATCACTATCAGTGAATTGTACAGTAAGATAACTACTTCTTGTTATCTTACTGTGAACAGTTGCATAATCTAGATAAACCTCCACAACTTTTACTTATGAAGGACGAATTAGTCATAAAGACATTAAAAAAAAAAAAACCCAAGCATTTACCATGCTTGAATTATTACTATAAATACAGAAAGGGTGAGAAAGAACAGTGGCATCTACAAAAGTTTGAATCCATCATTCATAGTGGGTTGCCATCAATCAAAGTGAGAATAGTAATGGCTTTCTTACTTCAATCATCCAGTACTGCTTCTCACACCACCAAAGGTGCTGGCTTTCTCCCTTATAGAATTGATCTCCCAAAAAAACATACGACCATCCATCATGATCATCATCATCGATGGATGATTCGATCAAGCATCAAATGCCTTTCTGCAACAACGTCAAGCATTCATCCCTCTGAGCCGACTAAGAATACTGATCAAAGACGAACGGCAAATTACAAACGCAGCATTTGGGATTTCGACTTTGTGCAATCTTTAAACAGTCCTTACAAGGTAATTTTGTTTATTACTAATTATCCGTATTCTTCCTTATTGTAGCTTTGCTAGGTTCATCCTTTCCCGTACTTGGATCATTATTAACAGAATCTCCTTGCAGGAGGAGTCTTATAAGAAGGAAACCAAGAAACTGGAAGAAGAAGTAAGGCTTAGGCTTGATGATGAAGCCCAGCAGGGTGATCAGTTAGGTCTGCTAGAGCTCATTGATGACATTGGGAGGCTTGGGTTAGGGTACCTCTTTGAGCAGGATATCAAGAAAGCCCTGGACACCATAGTTTGCATGCAAGATATGGAAACTAGTCTCCATGCTACAGCTCTTCGATTTCGCCTCCTTAGACAACATGGGTATGAGGTGAACCAAGGTAATTCGACCCAGAGATTCAAACCCATTGCCATTTTTATCTTCTCTTTTATCTTCTATAAAACATGAATAATTCACCATATGTTCTCTATTAATAGATATGTTGACCCACTTCAAAGACAAGGCAGGCAATTTCAGGGCTAGATACGTAGCGGATGCACAGGGAATGTTAAGTTTGCATGAAGCTTCTCACCTTGCCATAGAAGGTGAAAGCATGCTGGTGGAGGCCAAGCACTTTACCATGACAGTTCTAAAGGAGATTATCAAGGATAACAATATAGGACCAAACCTGGAAAAACAAGTGAAGCATGCCCTGGAGCTTCCCATTCACTGGAGGATAACAAGGTTAGAGGCCAGGTGGTATATGGATGTCTATGAGAAAAAGGATAACTCAATTCCTGCTTTACTCCAACTTGCTAAGCTGGATTTCAACATTGTCCAAGCATTGCATCAGGACAATTTAACTGATTTATCCAGGTATATATGTCTTAGCTACCTAGCCATTAGTACATATTATAACTTGTACAAACTCGAAATATATATTAACTCAAAGATCGAACCTAACACATAAAACCAATTTTCCTAATCTGTTCTAGCTCCTTTCACCTGTGCTTCTTCTTAGGTGGTGGATGAACTTGGGCGTTGTAGACCAGTTGAGTTTTGCAAGGGATAGTCTGATCCCATGTTATTTATGGACATTGGGTTTGAATCCCGAGCCTCAGTTCAGTAATTTTAGGAAAGATCTGACTAAGACCAACTTACTGATAACTTTGGTCGATGATGTTTATGATGTCTATGGTACCTTGGAGGAACTTGAACTCTTTACTGATGCCGTGGAGAGGTCTGTTATTTGCTTTGTGATCTTATTATTTATTCATAGATGATCATATATATATATATATATACACTATTGATCATTAATAGCAAGCTAGATGGCTACCTCATCAGTTTACTCAAAATATGTTCTTTTCTAGATGGGATATTAAGGCAGTGGAAAAACTTCCACAGTATATGAAGATATGCTTCTTTGTTCTCTTCAACACAGTTAATGACATGGCCTATTTTCACCTCAAGGAACATGGAATTGACAGCTTGCCTTTCCTCAAGCAAGTGGTATACATCATATATACATAATATCTCAACCACTCTGATTATCTTTTTCTAGTTGCTTAATCTTTCCAACAACCACTAATTTCTATTCAATTATTATTAATGTGCCAGTGGGTAGATCTATGCAAAGTATACCTAGTAGAGGCAAAATGGTACTATAGTGCACATAAAACAACACTGGAGGAGTACCTCAACACTGCAGTGATTTCAGTAGGGTGCAATGTCATACTATTTCATTCTTTTTTCTCATTGCCGCACACTATCTCAAAGGAGACCTTAGCTTGCTTATCACAAGATCTGAGTCTATTGCGTAACTCATCCATGATAGTTCGACTTGCTGATGATCTTGGTACTTCTACGGTACGTATGCGAGCTTACGACTCACTATTTTGTTTAGAATTCTACTCTAATACGGGAACATACCGTACATCACACACAAATATTAGGTATCTGCTTTTCCTTGAATATGAAATAATTTGTGCACTGATATAATTTTATACAATTTGCAGGCTGAATTAGAAAGAGGTGATACATTGAAATCAATACAATCATACATGTATGAAACTGATGCATCTGAAAATAAAGCTCGTGAACATATAGGCCACATGATTGATGAAACATGGCAGAAGCTGAATGGTGATATATTCAGTAACAATGAGCATCTCAGTTTGTCTCATCAATTTATCAAGACAGCTACAAATCTCACTCGAATGTCACAATGCATATATCAATATGGAGATGGACATGGCACTTTTGATGATAACAACAAGAGCCGAGCCAACTCATTGTTATTTCAATCCATACCTTTGTTAATGGACCTTTAAAGAAAGTGATCTTTTCAACAAGATCCCTTCTTCATAGATTCCTTTCATCTACCATGGAAACAAAACCCTAATGTTATAGATGCTTGTATTAATGTTATAAAGATAATAACCGATGAAAGAAAATCTGTAATAGGAAGGCTTAAATGTTATGTATCCTCCATCAATTGTGGCTTAGTCGCTTTTATAAATTCCATGTTTTTTCTTCTTTTTGGTTTTGTTGCATGATAATTTTTTAATACTTTTATGAACATGAGACAGATCGATCCCAACCATCCCATATGCAAACCCTGTACAACACACTTCATAGAGGGTCTAGATTCGTCCCATTGTCTCCAATTGATTTGGTCCATTGATGCCCATTATAAGTGTTTTCTTTTGATCTTCCAAACTATTTTCCAACTTGCTTGAGGAACAAGATCCCAGGTATGGATACGGGAGGAAGAAGGACCAATACGTTGTAACTGGTCACTCTGGTTTGTGAGCAGAAGGTAAGCACTCTTCATGTCAAATTGCCATTAGAAAATTTTCCCCAAATCCTTGTATCAGCACACGGCTGTAAGCTTAACTAGATCTTCAATATAGCAACAATCTCCTCTAGCAAGAATAAGAGATTGAGTTTACCACAATTCCACAATTGTAATTTACGAATGAAAAGCTGATGGATTATTCTATATAATAAAGACAAAAAAAATATATCTATAGTGTGGGACTAGGTTAAACATGTTTTATACATCATGGGTAAGAGCCTCTTAGTTAGAGAATCAAATAAACTGTCAATCTTGGGTATGTAATAAATAGAATATACACCAGAAGAAAGTAGATTAAGGCTTTTTAAAAACTCCCGAAAATGACAAAAAACATTTCACCCAAAAAATCGTAAATTTAATCTACCGTGCATGATTAAAAAAAACCAACACATGAATGTCAATCAGCTACATTGAATCTGCTTTGTTTTCTCACAAATAACTTGCGACCAATATGGATTGGTAAAAATGAGAGGTCAGAATACTTCTCCATGCTTGTATATTGGTCCATTAGGTGGGATCACACCTAATAGTCCAAGTTCCCTGCCACCATCACTTTCTTTTTTTGTGAATCTCTATGCTAGTGTTACAAACCTTAGAGAGAAAAAAAATCACTCTTATTTTATTATTAAGATATATCAAAATAAATTAAGTAAATAGTCACTTCATCCATGTAACACAAAACTGAGCCCATGCAAGTGGCAAATATCAATTCACGCTGCAAGTGACATAAAAGAATAATTAATCCTAGGAATTTTTTTCCACAATAAAAACATGTTCGAATGAACAAATCCACGAATGGGCTTATATTCATCTCCAGCAGATCCTAACCAGCCCAAAATAAAAGTACGATAAAAATTGATCGTGGGCGGTGGGTGACCATTTATGATTACTTTATCGAATAAGGAAAGACAAAAGGAAAAAAACAAGCATTTTTTTTTTTAGTTGCCAACCCCAGTTCCAAGGCTTTGCCCTGACCAAGAAGAAAAAAACAAGCATTTATCATCGCTATGTAGAGATATTCCATTTATGGTGATTTACTTCAGAATAAGTGGGTTTGGCTCTTCAATATGTACAAAGCTGCTGATTTCATCCATCATAAAATTAATCTCATGCAATAGACGAGTTAAGAAACTCATTAATTAGTGTTCATAGATGCTTTCTAGGTTATAGCATTTTTTAAAAAGGATCATTTGAATGCCCTCTCCCATCTCCACAGCTAAGACTTATCAAATACTTTGGGAATCTGAACATATGATATTTGGATGTCAAGAAAAAAATTTGAAGAAAAAAAAATCTAAATCAAAACAAGACCCTAGACACAAAATACATATTACAAGGTTCTGTGGTTTGCTAGAGCATATCTGGAGAAGATTGATTAGAAGATTGCACACTGCTACAAGGAAGTTAATCCAATCTTTGACTTCCTTGCGAAATCAGCTGTTATTAAGGATCAAACTTCTTCCCCTTTAGGAGAATGGTTTGAACACATAACTCCGAGGGCAAAGACCAACGCTTCCACATAGGAGGTCAGAGTTTGAATCCCCTCGGAGCCTAACTATAAAAAGCGCCTTGAGGATATAGTCGTGGTGCACACAAGTTGGCCCAGACAAACCTCATTCCAAAAAAAAAAATGGTCTGAACAAGAAGGAGATGCATTAGGATGCTTTAGAGCTCTCATGGTTGAGGTTCTAATGGTTGAGTGGTAAAGATCCATATTTCTCAGTGAAGAGGTCATTGGGTTCGACCCTTGCGGACAGCATTACAATTACAGTATTAAAAAAGCAGTAGTACCCAAAAAAAAAAAAAAACCTCACAAAACAGACATCTTTTGTGACAAAGCAAATATATTTTGCAAAAATAATTTCTGCATAAATCGAATTCTTATTTTTCACCACTTAAAACATTCTGGCAAAGCATAAATGTTTTGTGAAAACATATGCTGAGAAAGGCCCCTTTTTGGCACTGTGCATCACATAGATTAATTTACTAAAAAAAACTTTGCGGCATACTTAAATTAATATAAAATGAAAGCAAAATGTTTCTTCCAAGTTCCAAGTAAAAATTGAAAACGGTAAACCACAATTATCCCATTTATCACGTGAAAAGTAGAGAAGAGTAAAATGCACCATGAAAAGTAGAGGATTAGGTCGAGAAGATTAATATATTGAAAAAGAAAAAACACAAGCACTCACCGTGACTATATGTAGACCAACACTTGTGATTGTTTGCATCAAGTAAATCAAATCACCATGGCTCTTCATCTTCAAAACATCCTTTCCACTCCTTCTTACTACTCCAAAGCTGCTAGCTTCATTCATCATAGAATTAATCTCCCACACAGACTTGTCATCACCCATTCTCCCCCTAATCATCGATGCTTGGTTTCCTCAAACATCAACTGCCCTGATATTATTGAAACAACAACTGAAAGGAGATCAGCAAACTACCAGCGTAGCATCTGGGATTTCAATTTTTTGCAATCCTTAACAAGCGATTACAAGGTAATTTGGCAAACTTTTTTTTTTTCTTCTTTTTATTTGTCTTGTTTTGTCTAGAATTGTTAATTTATTGCAATGGAAAACTTATCCCCTACCTCATTCTCTCCATTTAACAACAATTTTTTTTAAGTGCAGGATGGGGCCTACAAGAGCAAAGCTAAGAAATTGGAAGAGCAAGTAAGGTACAAGCTTGGTGATGAACGCATGGAGCCACTAAGTTTGCTGGAGCTGATTGATGACATTGAGAGACTTGGGATAGGTTACCTCTTTGAAGAGGACATCAAGAAAGTCTTGGACACAATAGTTCAGATCCAAGATATACCAACACGAACCAGGGAGAGTCTCCATGCTACAGCTCTCCAATTTCGCCTCCTTAGACAACATGGGTATGAGGTGAACCAAGGTAATTGAACCCAAAGATTCAAACTAACCCATTTTCATCTTCTCTTTTATCTTCCTGTAACTTGAATAATTTACTATACATTCTCTATTAATAGATATGTTCAACCACTTCAAAGACAAGATAGGTAATTTCAAGGCCAGATACGTAGCAGATGCGCAGGGAATATTAAGTTTGTATGAAGCTTCCCACCTTGCCATAGAAGGTGAAAGCACGCTGGTGGAGGCCAAAAACTTTGCAGTGACAGCTCTCAAAGAGATTATAGAGAGTGATAATATAGAACCAAACCTAGCAAAGCTAGTGAATCATGCCTTGGAGCTTCCCCTTCACTGGAGGATTACAATGTTAGAGGCCAGGTGGTATATGGACGTCTATGAGAAAAAGGAACACTCATTCCCTGCTTTACTCCAACTGGCTAAGTTGAATTTCAACATTGTCCAAGCAGTGCATCAGCAAAATTTAGCCGAAATATCAAGGTTCCTCTTACATATTGAAATAACTTACAAAATTGTCTTGATATTAATTTGAAGAAGCTAACTAAATACATTAAAGCAATTTCGCTGGCTAATTCTTTCTTCTTTCACATATGCTCTTTAGGTGGTCGAAGAACTTGGGCCTTGCAGAAGAGTTGAGTTTTGCAAGAGATAGTCTGGTTCCATGCTTTTTATGGACAGTGGGAATGAATCCTGAGCCTCAATTCAGTAAATATCGGATAGATTTGTGCAAGATCAACTGGTTGATAACTGTGATCGACGATGTTTATGATATCTATGGTACCTTGGAAGAACTTGAACTCTTTACTGATGCGGTGGAGAGGTTTGTTAGTTTAGTGATTCATTCCATGCATTTATTCTTCCTTCATATTATATATCAATGAATGAAACTAATATCTTCTATGTCTCTATTTAACCAACATGCTAGTGACCCCGTTAATTGAATAAGTTCATTTTTTTCAGATGGGACACTAAGGCAATAGAACAACTTCCAGAATATATGAAGATCTGCTTTTTGGCTCTCTTCAACACTGTTAATGACATAGCCTATTTTCACCTCAAGGAACATGGAGTTGACAGCATTCCTTTCCTAAAGAAAGTGGTATATATTTTTTACATGTCCACCTTCTTCTGTCTTATAATTTTCAAACCCATATGCATAACTTAATATTTTCAACAATCATAACTATGGCCTCTTAATGATTCAATTATTTTGATATTCTCAGTGGACCGATCTCTGTAAAGCATACTTAAGGGAGGCAAAGTGGTATCACAGCGGTCATAAAACAACACTGGGGGAGTACTTAAACAATGCAGTGATTTCTATAGCAGGCAATGTCATGATCGGTCATTCATTTTTCTTACTCCCCCACAGTACTATTAGAGATCAAAAGGCATTAGATCACTTATCACAAGATGACTTGATCAGTCTCATACGCTACTCATCTATGGTAGTTAGACTTGCTGATGATCGTGCTACTTCAGTGGTACGTATTTCAGTAATTAAAGTGCGTGTGTACGTTTCATTATTTGCCACATGATAGTATATGGGTGGGGCCACATGAAGGGGATAGTAAAAACGTAATGAAGATTCTTTAGATGTTCGATCTAATTATTATAACTCTAAACGACATGAGCTATTCTGACAAATGAGTTTTTTTTTTTTAATCATATATATGTAGGCTGAATTAGAGAGAGGTGATACGCTGAAATCAATTCAGTCATACATGTATGAGACTGGTGTATCTGAAGATGTGGCTCGTGAGCATATAGGAAATATGATCGATGAAGCATGGCGGAAGATGAATAAAGATATTTTCAACAAAAACGATCCTCTTTATCCACACCAAAATTTTATCAAAGCTGCTGCAAATTATGCTCGAATGTCGCAATGCATCTATCAATTTGGGGATGGACATGGTATTTATGATGATGTGAGCAAAGATAGAGCCAATTCATTATTGTTTGAACCTATTCCATTGTTGATGGATGCTTAAAGGGACTTCACTTCAAGTTCCCTTCTCTCTCTTCGTTCATTTTCTCTAGCTATGAAAATAAATACACAGATAATATTCATATATGTTGTAAGCGTTTTGGAGATAGACTCATATATGAAGTTGTGACAAAATGATGACATATTGTAGCTGGATGTGTACTCTTTTAAATGATTCTTATTACTTTCTTTACTTTATTATATATTTTTGTTGACAAGGATGGGGAGGTTAAGGGATGAGAAATACTAGAGTAAAAATGATTGAGTGCAAGTCCAAATAAACAATCATCTAATGCATATAACCTTATTGTGCTTTCGTAAAAAAATTTATACATTTCTTGTGAAAAAAGATTTGTGGCCCTGCCTCTTAAATGGCAAACTACATCATTATCTCTTTTTCTGCTTTAAGACTAGTAGACTCATTTTGCAGTGGGAGCAAAGTGAGAATACTCAAAACAAAATATTATGCTATTATTATTATGTTTTTATTTAAATAAGAAAAATCAACTAGGAAATCAAATCAAGATAATTGAGGGTAACTCGTGATGAAGGAGAGTGAGAGAAGCTTCAACAAATTTGGATGAAAGAGAAAAATTTTGTGATAGTTGAAATTTGCAGCCACCAGGAGGAGGGGAGGAACTTCGATATACTCAAAGGGGTTGTAGCAGGTTTCTTAAACTAGTGTGATAGAGGGAGAGGAGTTTCATGAATTTTCTTGGAAAACTTTTCAGATCCAATTTAGGCTGGAAAATACATGCATGTGGTGATCTCTCAAGGAAAGTATGAGATGCAGTGTAACCTAGTCAAGTTTGCTTTGATTGGCAAGTTTGATTTTTTGAAAACCACCATCGATGAGGTGCGAAGGAGATGAGCATAGAAAGTGGGGGCTGCAATAAGCCTATATATGTTCCATAGGGAAGGGGTTTGTAATTTTTCAACAACTTTGAGACCAATATTGCCAACGTTTAGAGATGTGGTCCATGTAGGATTGGTTCGCAATAGGTGTGGTTTCATCAATGGAGGTCATACTTTAACATTAATGCTACCGAACCTTCTTTGGAATTAGTTTGAGTACGTTCTCTATAGTTACTAGTAGAATACTTGCATGTTCGTGTAATATTTTAAATTGCAAAGACAAGAAGCTGTCCTATTGGTCTAAGCAATAGAACAAGCAGGGGGAACTTGGCCATATCCTAGTAGAAGTGGACAGGAATTAGAGTGAGTGAATGAGGTTCAAGTTGAATAAAGGGAACCTGTATCAAGGAAGGTCTTTACTTTTATTCAAAGTATAGTGTATGAGGACGGGGAGAAATGTGCCCTTGTAAGTGATTTGGTCATTTGGCAGCTTAGTGTACCTTCAAAAAATCTCAATCTTCTATGGTGGTGGAGGAGCTATGTGACTAGAAAGAGGATCTTTCACTAGTCTCTTTCACCAACCAATTAGGCAATCACTATTTCACAAGTCTCTTTCACCAAAGGTGGCAATTAAAAACCTTTTTTTTATTTATTTTTTTATTTAAAAAAAGGTGTATATGTTTTGATTAAAATATTTTAACTTTTTATTAAAATAAGAAAAAATTCAACCAGGTGATGAATGGTTTTTAATAAAACTTCATGGAAAGACTAAGAATATAATCAAATCCTTTAGTTCTTATCTTGCTAGACCAGTTTCAATTTGATTGCCTTGTGAATCTCTTCTTTTTGCTCGCTAATTCTTAGTTAAGAGGCTTATCAACATCTCAGCTACCAATGGGATTAACATTTTGTAGTTAGGTAATTAATTAGTTGACATGATATGTTTATCCATATGAGATTACCAATGGGATTACCAAAGCCATGGCGATTGGCATGGCTCTATAGATTTGAACTCTCCACAACTCCTCATTGAAATTGACAACAAAACCATCACAAACCCAAGCCTAGAAGATTTCTCCAATACATAGAGACATTCAACGCTTGGCGGCTATGTCTTTCAGAGACGTTACATTCATACATATACGTAGGGGAGGCAACTTTGCAGCGGATGTGTTAGCCAAGACAGCAGCTAAAACTCAAGAATATTTCTTGTATCTAGACAACCACCCCTCGTTCTTGTACCAGGCACTATTGCTAGACTCCCTAGCTTGTAATTTACCTCTAGGTTTTGATCTCTATAAATAAAATTTCTTGCTTTTCCAACCCCCACAAAAAAAACATATGATTTTTTTAGAGTCTATTTGGTTACATGAGTTGAAATTTCAAATATCTAGAGAGTCATAGTTTATAAAATTAACTGTTTGGTTAACTAAATATGTGTAATTAAAGTTTTGTGGATTAATCTGTGATTTTTATGAATGCACAAATATTTAGCGTTTTTATAGTAGAGATGAAATATTTGGATTTCACCCTATACCCATAAATAATCTACATATTCACGTTTTGAGTGTAAAAAGATGAATCTCTATATTTCATGAATTTAGAGATTTTCACAAACAAATGGATATAAATTTTGTATTCATGAATCCAGAGATTTCATGAGAGTTTACATGATTTGGTAAAATTTTCATGCAAAAAATCTGTCCATACCACCATTAATAGATGGAAAACAAGAACCAGATAAACGGGCAGTAACCAGTTTTTTCTGAACATCTTCAAACTTCGCTGTAGCCCATGATGCAGTGCCCACATTTCCAGCAACAATCGGTGCATCTATTGTCATTGAAGAGATGACTTCATCTCGGAAAGCATTGCAACTGAAAAGCAATAGAAAGGAATCATGATCAGGATACAAAATCTTCCGAGAAGCATAAATAACCAGCTACAAATCTATAAGAATTATATACATTGGAGATTGCTTCATCCTTTCTTTTCACAGAACTGCACTGCCATGGTACACAAAATCCATGACAGCAGCAGATCTAAGTAAACAGCTAAATGGGAAAGTAAAGAAAGAGAACTAAGAGTTTGCGGGCACAAGAGATGAAACTGTCAACCACAAAGCTCCCTTGTCTAAGGTTATTAATAAATAAAATAGAGTTAAAGCTAGATGCTAGTCTTTTTAAAAAATACCCAACCACCAACAAGCCCTATCTTCAACTGTATTTAGGTGGCAAACACAGTGGCAAAAGACTGTTACAGTGGAATGTTTAATGTCTATTTTGCCCTTTTAGAATTGAAAAGCCAAAAGATAATACTATTATTATTTAGAAAAAAAAATCATATGAAATATCAATTTTACACTTCTATTCTTATCATTTTGATTAAAAAGAAAAGAAGAAAAAGAAGAAAAGGTATCATATTGGTAATGGGAACTTCCTAAGATTGATAACGTCAAATTAGACACCAATCTTCCTAAAACTTTTTTTTATAGTTCTGAGACAATGGGCTTCTTCAAATTGATAACATTAAATTGAAAAGTAAACAACAAAAACTAAAAAATCAAATCAAATTGAAAAGTAAACATATAAATCTAAAAAATAAGGAGTTTATCATTTTCTTTTTTTGGTGAAAATGAGTTATCACTTTTTTATTACCTTATATTTTGAATTTAGGTTTTGGGTTTTGTCTAGGGAGAGAAAGGAGCTAGGTAAAAAGTCGCTGAGAGGAAGAGGAAGAAAAACTTTTTTTTTCTTGGGTAAAGTAAGAGAAGAAGATGATTTCTTTTTCTTTTTTCTTTTTTTTTTTTCCTTCTAATTATTAAGCATAGTAATGTAATTTAATATAAAATAAAAATAAGTAATATGAAAATTTAGGGTTATTTTGAAATTTTTAAATAAATAAAAACTGTCTCATCATCACTTCATTACCGGGGTTTAATGTAAAGGGTGGCAACAATAATTATAAGTAAAGTCTAAAATTGAATTAATAATTTTAAAAAGTATAAAAGATAAAATAATAACTAACTATAGTATAGAGAACAAAAGTAATTATCCTTACCATTTATTTTTAGTAAATATTGAAAAATATTACTTTAGGTTAAAAAAAACAGTACCAAACAAACTCATTTACGAAACAATAGAAATATTGAACCGACATATACAGGAAACATAGATCCAAATTAGTTCTGTTCAACAACCCTCACTATGATCATACTTTTTATTTTAAAAATGTCTTTCATAAAAGATTCTAGGGGAATCATCATGAAATTGAAAGTATAAATTATTTAGTGAATATTGAAAGATTATTTTGTCCCCCACGTAACAATCGTCAGGTCTGGTTGTAACCCAATAAGATTTTTAATTACGACTTGTTTTTATGTTTTCCCTGCTTTTCTCTTTCGTTAAACAAAAAATTCATCAATTTTCACGTGTGGCAAGTAGAAGTATTTTAGATTTGTGTGCTCATGCTTGCTTTTTTTTATCTTCTCTAGGGATACATTTGAACAATAATTTAGTTAACCAAAGGTGGTAAAGGCCCTTTATTAGCTTATCTCGTTGGAAATGGTTCCATTTGGTTATCAAGTGGGTCTTTTTCTTTCTAAAAATTTTTTAGGTATGAAGATGTTTTTCAACATTTTAGTAGTTTCATCCGTAATTTTATGGACATGGTATGTTATCTAAATGAGAATTTTAATTTCAATTCTTCAAATAACAAAGAAGACACTTTAAATCATAAAATGAGTTTCATTCTTGAGACTTGGGATCTATTTTCTTATAGTTGAGAATTCCACCGCCCAATCATGTGATGCGATTATGCGAAGCTATTTTCTATCTCCTTAAGATTGCAGCTTTGGATTCTAAAGATATAATATTTCAAATGATAGTAAAATTTTTAAAAAATTTAAGACCTTGGAATATGGTTGTTTAAAGTATCATAGATGAATTTATATACAAATGGCATGTTGGTGTGTGGTTGCAATCCATATGGACAACTTTTGTGTATCCAACATTTATAAATATGAAGTCAGTATGAAAACTTGTGCACAACTCTGTATATCAAACATTTATCACATTGCAAAATTCTAAACTTTTGTTTTAGAATAGACTACATAACCTAACTTCTCTTTCAAGATTGAACTTATCCATTTACGAAAAGAAAAAAAAAAAAGATTGAACTTATCCATTAGTGACTAAGATGAGAAAGAAAGATAGCGAATTTGGCTTTGTTGATTCAAGAGAAAAAATTAGGTTGAAGGCGTGCCAAAAATGCCTTATGATCGATCTTATTCTTTTGTAATGGAAGAACGTAATGTTACCAAATAAGGAGATTGAGACAAGTAAATATCATTAATTTTTAGAATAACCGTGCTATACAATTATCAAAGAGAAGAAGAAAACTTTAAGATGATAAAGTAAAATACATGTCATCACAATTAGACAATACCTACATAATTATTAGTAGATTATACAGTCACGCTAACTTGTACTATTATCGAATGCTAATGGTTTAAAGTATTTGTTCAAGAACCATTTTTTTTTTAAGGGGGTGGGTTGAAGCTCAGCAACCAGATCTTTGCATTTTAAAATTTTTTCTTCTACCATATGCTCTAGTATAACATTAGTCCAAATTTTTTTTATGGTAGGTAAACCTTAGGAGATTTCTGCTTTAGGAATGGTACACTTAATTTTTGGTGGGCCAACAGTGATGCATGTGAACTTAAAGTAACAAATACATGTAAAAAATTATTATTTTTATTTAAATGAGAAGAATTATTTTTCAAATCAAAATGTTGAGATTATACACATGGATGAACTAATTACTTAACCCTGCAATAACACCCAAATTCACAAACTCCTTTATCAATAGTTAAAGTTTGATAATCCCCATCAACCACAAGGCTAGAGCACTCAACTAAACCTGAATTGGCTTTGCTGTAGAGCTTTCTATTGTTGGGGCTCCTTCTTTTGTTGTGGTGTTGTGTAAATTGGGGGGGGGGGGGGGGGGGGTGTGGGGGGGTTTTTTTTTTTTTTTTTTTTTTTTTTTTTTTTTTTACCCCCTTTTATAACTAATATATCCCCATCAACCACAAGGCGGGCCTCAACTAAACCTGAGTTTAAGGAGCTGCAGAACATCCAATTGTAGTTCTCTATGAACATGTTTAGGCTACAACTCTAAACGGACAGAAGGCTGATCCTTGGTTGCAAATTTTGCTAGAAAGCCTACAATCATTTGCTTCTCAAAAGCACTGGAATACCCTCCATTTCAAATATTCAATGTTGTGCAAATAAATTTTCAACCAAATCCAAAGTTGTAATATAAACCATAGACTCAAAACTCCTTCATAACCAGCACCACCGACAATAAGTCCATCTCTATCCATAATTTCCCCACACCCAACTCACGAACTGCTGCCAGTTCTTTCATATGAGACCCAAAAATCAGCTCCATTGCTAGATATCACAAGAAGGTATTTACCTTTTAACGAATTGTCTTTTTTAACTATATATATTACAACATTAATTTATTTTCAAGTGCATCTCTCTCTACTATAATTGTTTCAGTGTTGTTGATATGAAGATAAGGCTTTAATTTCTTCCCAGTTGAAGCGATGGAATCTCATATATGTATTTTCTCTTTCTTCAATCAGTACGGTTCCCTTCTCTTAGATAGAGCCTTCATATACACATAGAATGTGATCAAACCTGTGATCATTATCAGATAAGATCTACATCACTATCAGTGAATTGTACAGTAAGATAACTACTTCTTGTTATCTCACTGTGAACAGTTGCATAATCTAGATAAACCTCCACAACTTTTACTTATGAAGGACGAATTAGTCATAAAGACATTAAAAAAAAAAAAAAAAAACCCAAGCATTTAACATGCTTGAATTATTACTATAAATACAGAAAGGGTGAGAAAGAACAGTGGCATCTACAAAAGTTTGAATCCATCAACCATAGTGGGTTGCCATCAATCAAAGTGAGAATAGTAATGGCTTTCTTACTTCAATCATCCAGTACTGCTTCTCACACCACCAAAGGTGCTGGCTTTCTCCCTTATAGAATTGATCTCCCAAAAAAACATACGACCATCCATCATGATCATCATCATCGATGGATGATTCGATCAAGCATCAAATGCCTTTCTGCAACAACGTCAAGCATTCATCCCTCTGAGCCGACTAAGAATACTGATCAAAGACGAACGGCAAATTACAAACGCAGCATTTGGGATTTCGACTTTGTGCAATCTTTAAACAGTCCTTACAAGGTAATTTTGTTTATTACTAATTATCCGTATTCTTCCTTATTGTAGCTTTGCTAGGTTCATCCTTTCCCGTACTTGGATCATTATTAACGGAATCTCCTTGCAGGAGGAGTCTTATAAGAAGGAAACCAAGAAACTGGAAGAAGAAGTAAGGCTTAGGCTTGATGATGAAGCCCAGCAGGGTGATCAGTTAGGTCTGCTAGAGCTCATTGATGACATTGAGAGGCTTGGGTTAGGGTACCTCTTTGAGCAGGATATCAAGAAAGCCCTGGACACCATAGTTTGCATGCAAGATATGGAAACTAGTCTCCATGCTACAGCTCTTCGATTTCGCCTCCTTAGACAACATGGGTATGAGGTGAACCAAGGTAATTCGACCCAGAGATTCAAACCCATTGCCATTTTTATCTTCTCTTTTATCTTCTATAAAACATGAATAATTCACCATATGTTCTCTATTAATAGATATGTTGACCCACTTCAAAGACAAGGCAGGCAATTTCAGGGCTAGATACGTAGCGGATGCACAGGGAATGTTAAGTTTGCATGAAGCTTCTCACCTTGCCATAGAAGGTGAAAGCATGCTGGTGGAGACCAAGCACTTTACCATGACAGTTCTAAAGGAGATTATCAAGGATAACAATATAGGACCAAACCTGGAAAAACAAGTGAAGCATGCCCTGGAGCTTCCCATTCACTGGAGGATAACAAGGTTAGAGGCCAGGTGGTATATGGATGTCTATGAGAAAAAGGATAACTCAATTCCTGCTTTACTCCAACTTGCTAAGCTGGATTTCAACATTGTCCAAGCATTGCATCAGGACAATTTAACTGATTTATCCAGGTATATATGTCTTAGCTACCTAGCCATTAGTGCATATTATAACTTGTACAAACTCGTAATATATATTAACTCAAAGATCGAACCTAACACATAAAACCAATTTTCCTAATCTGTTCTAGCTCCTTTCACCTGTGCTTCTTCTTAGGTGGTGGATGAAGTTGGGCGTTGTAGACCAGTTGAGTTTTGCAAGGGATAGTCTGATCCCATGTTATTTATGGACATTGGGTTTGAATCCCGAGCCTCAGTTCAGTAATTTTAGGAAAGATCTGACTAAGACCAACT
This sequence comes from Hakea prostrata, assembly GCF_041222555.1. NCBI lineage: Eukaryota > Viridiplantae > Streptophyta > Magnoliopsida > Proteales > Proteaceae > Hakea > Hakea prostrata. The sequence continues at coordinate 14,774,918 of NC_142606.1, read as the reverse complement.
TACTGATAACTTTGGTCGATGATGTTTATGATGTCTATGGTACCTTGGAGGAACTTGAACTCTTTACTGATGCCGTGGAGAGGTCTGTTATTTGCTTTGTGATCTTATTATTTATTCATAGATGATCATATATATATATATATATATACACTATTGATCATTAATAGCAAGCTAGATGGCTACCTCATCAGTTTACTCAAAATATGTTCTTTTCTAGATGGGATATTAAGGCAGTGGAAAAACTTCCACAGTATATGAAGATATGCTTCTTTGTTCTCTTCAACACAGTTAATGACATGGCCTATTTTCACCTCAAGGAACATGGAATTGACAGCTTGCCTTTCCTCAAGCAAGTGGTATACATCATATATACATAATATCTCAACCACTCTGATTATCTTTTTCTAGTTGCTTAATCTTTCCAACAACCACTAATTTCTATTCAATTATTATTAATGTGCCAGTGGGTAGATCTATGCAAAGTATACCTAGTAGAGGCAAAATGGTACTATAGTGCACATAAAACAACACTGGAGGAGTACCTCAACACTGCAGTGATTTCAGTAGGGTGCAATGTCATACTATTTCATTCTTTTTTCTCATTGCCGCACACTATCTCAAAGGAGACCTTAGCTTGCTTATCACAAGATCTGAGTCTATTGCGTAACTCATCCATGATAGTTCGACTTGCTGATGATCTTGGTACTTCTACGGTACGTATGCGAGCTTACGACTCACTATTTTGTTTAGAATTCTACTCTAATACGGGAACATACCGTACATCACACACAAATATTAGGTATCTGCTTTTCCTTGAATATGAAATAATTTGTGCACTGATATAATTTTATACAATTTGCAGGCTGAATTAGAAAGAGGTGATACATTGAAATCAATACAATCATACATGTATGAAACTAGTGCATCTGAAAATAAAGCTCGTGAACATATAGGTCACATGATTGATGAAACATGGCAGAAGCTGAATGGTGATATATTCAGTAACAATGAGCATCTCAGTTTGTCTCATCAATTTATCAAGACAGCTACAAATCTCACTCGAATGTCACAATGCATATATCAATATGGAGATGGACATGGCACTTTTGATGATAACAACAAGAGCCGAGCCAACTCATTGTTATTTCAATCCATACCTTTGTTAATGGACCTTTAAAGAAAGTGATCTTTTCAACAAGATCCCTTCTTCATAGATTCCTTTCATCTACCATGGAAACAAAACCCTAATGTTATAGATGCTTGTATTAATGTTATAAAGATAATAACCGATGAAAGAAAATCTGTAATAGGAAGGCTTAAATGTTATGTATCCTCCATCAATTGTGGCTTAGTCGCTTTTATAAATTCCATGTTTTTTCTTCTTTTTTGTTTTGTTGCATGATAATTTTTTAATACTTTTATGAACATGAGACAAATCGATCCCAACCATCCCATATGCAAACCCTGTACAACACACTTCATAGAGGGTCTAGATTCGTCCCATTGTCTCCAATTGATTTGGTCCATTGATGCCCATTATAAGTGTTTTCTTTTGATCTTCCAAACTATTTTCCAACTTGCTTGAGGAACAAGATCCCAGGTATGGATACGGGAGGAAGAAGGACCAATACGTTGTAACTGGTCACTCTGGTTTGTGAGCAGAAGGTAAGCACTCTTCATGTAAAATTGCCATTAGAAAATTTTCCCCAAATCCTTGTATCAGCACACGGCTGTAAGCTTAACTAGATCTTCAATATAGCAACAATCTCCTCTAGCAAGAATAAGAGATTGAGTTTACCACAATTCCACAATTGTAATTTACGAATGAAAAGCTCATGGATTATTCTATATAATAAAGACAAAATAAAAATATCTATAGGGTGGGACTAGGTTAAACATGTTTTATACATCATGGGTAAGAGCCTCTTAGTTAGAGAATCAAATAAACTGTCAATCTTGGGTATGTAATAAATAGAATATACACCGGAAGAAAGTAGATTAAGGCTTTTTAAAAACTCCCGAAAATGACAAAAAACATTTCACCCAAAAAATCGTAAATTTAATCTACCGTGCATGGTTAAAAAAAAACAACACATGAATGTCAATCAGCTACATTGAATCTGCTTTGTTTTCTCACAAATAACTTGCGTCCAATATGGATTCGTAAAAATGAGAGGTCAGAATACTTCTCCGTGCTTGTATATTGGTCCATTAGGTGGGATCACACCTAATAGTCCAAGCTCCCTGCCACCATCACTTTCTTTTTTTGTGAATCTCTCGGCTAGTGTTACAAACCTTAGAGAAAAAAAATCACTCTTATTTTATTATTAAGATATATCAAAATAAATTAAGCAAATAGTCACTTCATCCATATAACACAAAACTGAGCCCATGCAAGTGGCAAATATCAATTCACGCTGCAAGTGACATAAAAGAATAATTAATCCTAGGAATTTTTTTCCACAATGAAAACATGTTCGAATGAACAAATCCACGAATGGGCTTATGTTCATCTCCAGCAGATCCTCACCAGCCCAAAATAAAAGTATGATAAAAATTGATCATTGGCGGTGGGTGACCATTTACGATTACTTTATCGAATAAGGAAAGACAAAAGGAAAAAACAAGCATTTTTTTTTTTAGTTGCCAACCCCAGTTCCAAGGCTTTGCCCTGACCAAGAAGAAAAAAACAAGCATTTATCATCGCTATGTAGAGATATTCCATTTATGGTGATTTACTTCAGAATAAGTGGGTTTGGCTCTTCAATATGTACAAAGCTGCTGATTTCATCCATCATAAAATTAATCTCATGCAATAGACGAGTTAAGAAACTCATTAATTAGTGTTCATAGATGCTTTCTAGGTTATAGCATTTTTTAAAAAGGATCATTTGAATGCCCTCTCCCATCTCCAAAGCTAAGACTTATCAAATACTTTGCGGGAATCTGAACATATGATATTTGGATGTCAAGAAAAAAATTTGAAGAAAAAAAAATTAAATCAAAACAAGACCCTAGACACAAAATTCATATTACAAGGTTCTGTGGTTTGCTAGAGCATATCTGGAGAAGATTGATTAGAAGATTGCACACTGCTACAAGGAAGTTAATCCAATCTTTGACTTCCTTGCGAAATCAGCTGTTATTAAGGATCAAACTTCTTCCCCTTTAGGAGAATGGTTTGAACACATAACTCCGAGGGCAAAGACCAACGCTTCCACATAGGAGGTCAGAGTTTGAATCCCCTCGGAGCCTAACTATAAAAAGCGCCTTGAGGTATAGTCGTGGTGCGCACAAGCTGGCCCAGACGAACCTCATTCCAAAAAAAAAATGGTCTGAACACATCAAGAAGGAGATGCATTAGGATGCTTTAGAGCTCTCATGGTTGAGGTTCTAATGGTTGAGTGGTAAAGATCCATATTTCTCAGTGAAGAGATCATTGGGTTCGACCTTTGCGGACAGCATTACAATTCTAATATTAAAAAAAACAGTAATACCAAAAAAAAAATCTCACAAAACAGACATCTTTTGTGACAAAGCAAATATATTTTGCAAAAATAATTTCTGCATAAATCGAGTTCTTATTTTTCGCCACTTAAACATTCTGGCAAAGCATAAATGTTTTGTGAAAACATATGCTGAGAAAGGTCCCTTTTTGGCACCGTGCATCACTTAGATTAATTTACTAAAAAAAACTTTTGCGGAATACTTAAATTAATATAAAATGAAAGCAAAATGTCTCTTCCAAGTTCCAAGTAAAAATTGAAAACGGTAAACCATAATTATCCCATTTATCACGTGAAAAGTAGAGAAGAGTAAAATGCACCATGAAAAGTAGAGGATTAGGTCGAGAAGATTAATATATTGAAAAAGAAAAAACACAAGCACTCACCGTGACTATATGTAGACCAACACTTGTGATTGTTTGCATCAAGTAAATCAAATCACCATGGCTCTTCATCTTCAAAACATCCTTTCCACTCCTTCTTACTACTCCAAAGCTGCTAGCTTCATTCATCATAGAATTAATCTCCCACACAGACTTGTCATCACCCATTCTCCCCCTAATCATCGATGCTTGGTTTCCTCAAACATCAACTGCCCTGATATTATTGAAACAACAACTGAAAGGAGATCAGCAAACTACCAGCGTAGCATCTGGGATTTCAGTTTTTTGCAATCCTTAACAAGCGATTACAAGGTAATTTGGCAAACTTTTTTTTTTTCTTCTTTTTATTTGTCTTGTTTTGTCTAGAATTGTTAATTTATTGCAATGGAAAACTTATCCCCTACCTCATTCTCTCCATTTAACAACAATTTTTTTTAAGTGCAGGATGGGGCCTACAAGAGCAAAGCTAAGAAATTGGAAGAGCAAGTAAGGTACAAGCTTGGTGATGAACGCTTGGAGCCACTAAGTTTGCTGGAGCTGATTGATGACATTGAGAGACTTGGGATAGGTTACCTCTTTGAAGAGGACATCAAGAAAGTCTTGGACACAATAGTTCAGATCGAAGAAATACCAACACGAACCAGGGAGAGTCTCCATGCTACAGCTCTCCAATTTCGCCTCCTTAGACAACATGGGTATGAGGTGAACCAAGGTAATTGAACCCAAAGATTCAAACTAACCCATTTTCATCTTCTCTTTTATCTTCCTGTAACTTGAATAATTTACTATACATTCTCTATTAATAGATATGTTCAACCACTTCAAAGACAAGATAGGTAATTTCAAGGCCAGATACGTAGCAGATGCGCAGGGAATATTAAGTTTGTATGAAGCTTCCCACCTTGCCATAGAAGGTGAAAGCACGCTGGTGGAGGCCAAAAACTTTGCAGTGACAGCTCTCAAAGAGATTATAGAGAGTGATAATATAGAACCAAACCTAGCAAAGCTAGTGAATCATGCCTTGGAGCTTCCCCTTCACTGGAGGATTACAATGTTAGAGGCCAGGTGGTATATGGACGTCTATGAGAAAAAGGAACACTCATTCCCTGCTTTACTCCAACTGGCTAAGTTGAATTTCAACATTGTCCAAGCAGTGCATCAGCAAAATTTAGCCGAAATATCAAGGTATATGTGTAAATATATATATGTCCTCTTACATATTGTAACTTACAATATTGTCTTGATATTAATTTGAAGAAGCTAACTAAATACATTAAAGCAATTTCGCTGGCTAATTCTTTCTTCTTTCACATATGCTCTTTAGGTGGTCGAAGAACTTGGGCCTTGCAGAAGAGTTGAGTTTTGCAAGAGATAGTCTGGTTCCATGCTTTTTATGGACAGTGGGAATGAATCCTGAGCCTCAATTCAGTAAATATCGGATAGATTTGTGCAAGATCAACTGGTTGATAACTGTGATCGACGATGTTTATGATATCTATGGTACCTTGGAAGAACTTGAACTCTTTACTGATGCGGTGGAGAGGTTTGTTAAGTTTAGTGATTCATTCCATGCATGTATTCTTCCTTCATATTATATATCAAGAAATGAGGCTAATATCTTTCTTGTCTCTATTTAACCAACATGCTAGTGACCTCTTTAATTGAATTAGTTCATTTTTTTCAGATGGGACACTAAGGCAATAGAACAACTTCCAGAATATATGAAGATCTGCTTTTTGGCTCTCTTCAACACTGTTAATGACATAGCCTATTTTCACCTCAAGGAACATGGAGTTGACAGCATTCCTTTCCTAAAGAAAGTGGTATATATTTTTTACATGTCCACCTTCTTCTGTCTAATAATTTTCAAAAAACCATATGCATAACTTTATATTTTCAACAACCATAACTATGGCCTCTTAATGATTCAATTATTTTGATATTCTCAGTGGACCGATCTCTGTAAAGCATACTTAAGAGAGGCAAAGTGGTATCACAGCGGTCATAAAACAACACTGGGGGAGTACTTAAACAATGCGGTGATTTCTATAGCAGGCAATGTCATGATCGGTCATTCATTTTTCTTACTGCCCCACAGTACTATTAGAGATCAAAAGGCATTAGATCACTTATCACAAGATGACTTGATCAGTCTCATACGCTACTCATCTATGGTAGTTAGACTTGCTGATGATCGTGCTACTTCAGTGGTACGTATTTCAGTAATTAAAGTGCGTGTGTATGTTTCATTATCTTAGTATATGGGTGGGGCCACATGGAGGGAATAGTATAAACGTAGTGAAAATTCTTTAGATGTTCTAATTATTATAATTATAAATGACATAAGCTAGCTATTCTGACAAATGAATTTTTTTTTAATCATATATATGTAGGCTGAGTTAGAGAGAGGTGATACGCTTAAATCAATTCAGTCATACATGTATGAGACTGGTGTATCTGAAGATGTGGCTCGTGAGCATATAGGAAATATGATTGATGAAGCATGGCGAAAGATGAATAAAGATATTTTCAACAAAAATGATCCTCTTTATCCACACCAAAATTTTATCAAAGCTGCTGCAAATTATGCTCGAATGTCGCAATGCATCTATCAATTTGGGGATGGACATGGTATTTATGATGATGTGAGCAAAGATAGAGCCAATTCATTGCTGTTTGAGCCTATTCCATTGTTGATGGATGCTTAAAGGGACTTCACTTCAAGTTCCCTTCTCTCTCTTTGTTCCTTTTCTCTAGCTATGAAAATAAATACACAGATAATATTTATATATGTTGCAAGCGTTTTAGAGATAGAGTCATATATGAAGTTGTGACAAAATGATGACATATTGTAGCTGTATATGGACTCTTTTAAATGATTCTTATTACTTTCTTTACTTTATTATATATTTTTGTTGACAAGGATGGGGAGGTCAAGGGATGAGAAATACTAGAGTAAAAATGATTGAGTGCAAATCCAAATAAACAATCATCTAATGCATATAACTTTATTGTGCTTTCGTAAAAAAAAATTTATACATTTATCGTGAGATAAGATTTGTGGCCTAGCTTGCCTCTTAAATGGCAAACTACATCTTTTTTTCCGGATTCTTTGGATTCCCAACAAAGCAGGCTCTTCATCAGCAGAATCCAGATCCATGAACTTAGGGTATGGATTATGGACTTCAACCCGGATACTCCAAAACTTATTCTGGCTAGACCTTTGGGTTATCGGACCTACAATAAAGATCTCGGGTTAAAAGTACGGGGTTGTTACAGATTGAGTTTATCATAATTCCACGGTTGTTATTTATGAATGAAAAGCTCATGGATTATTCTATATAATAAAGACAAAAAAATATCTATAAGGGTGGGACTAGATTAAAAATCTTTTACACACAGTGGGTAAGAGCCTCTTAGCCTTAGTAGAACATAAACGCAATCTTCTGCGTAGTATATAGAGAACTTCCCCAACAAACCTCGCCGCCCTGTCCCGTTTCCGCCCCTTTTGTGTTCGGCGCGTGGTTTGGTCCCGTCCTCCTTTTTTGGTTTCCGGTTTCGGTCTCTTTTTTTAAATAAATTAAGCAAATAGTCACTCCCTCAATGCAACACAAAACTGAGCCCATTCAAGTGGCAAATATCAATTCACGCTGCAAGTGGCATAAAAGAATAATTAATCTAGAAAAAATTTTTCCACAATAAAAACATGCTCTAATGAACAAATGCATGCATGAATGGCCATATTCATCTCCAGCAGATCCTAACCAGCCCAAAATAAAAGTATGATAAAAATTGATCGTGGGTGCCCATTTATGATTACTTTATCGAATAAGGAAAGACAAGAAGAAGAAAAAAAGCATTTATCATCACTATGCAGAGATATTCCATTTGTATTTTAAAGGTGTCTGTCATACAAGGAACATAGTCCAAATTAGATCTCTTTAACAACCAATCACTACGATCATACTTTATATTTTAAAGGTATTTTTCATAAAAGAGTTTAGTGAAGTCATGAAGAAATTGAAAATATGAATAATTATCTTTACATTATTTAGCAAACATTGAATGATTATTTTTCTCCCACTTTAAGAGGTCCTCTCTTGACCCTACGATAGAATACAAAAAATATCCTTTGTTGTGCATATTTCTCTGTTGTACACAACACTGTGTACTTATATGACAAACAAGTGACTAAGAAAACTTAAAAATTAAAAGAGTATTGAAAAAAAATATATTTAAAATTAAACATTTAATCACAATCTTCTATTTGGCCTATGAGTGCACTATTATGCAGAGTAGAGAGACATGCACAATGGGAAGGGGAAAAAATTCCATAAAATACCTGTATAGTTGTAATCCAATGAAACTTTTAATTATGAGCTGTTATAATTTCTTTGCTGCTTTTCTCTTTGCTTAAAGGGCAAAAAACTCATCAGTTTCCACTTGTGGCAAGTAAAATTATTTTAGATCTGTGTGCTGACGCCTGCTTTTTCATCTTCTCTAGGGATATATTTGAAAAATAATTTAGTTTACCAAGTGGTAAAGGCCCTTTATTAGCTTATCTTGTTGGACCAATGGTTCCACTTATTTATCGTCTTTTCTTTCTCGTTTTTAGGTTTGAAGGTGTTTTCAACATTTTAGTAGTTTTTCCATTGGAATATTCCTCTTGATGCAATTATTATATCCAAAAGAATTTCTTTGGTTTCACGATGTGGTATGTGTCTAGAGGCTTTTGAAGATATTCCTCATATTTTTCTTCTTTGCTTTTTTGCCCGCAGTTGTTGGTAGGCTTTGTGTTCTTTGTTTGGTTTCAGTTGGAAGCTTTCCTTTTCTCTTCAAGATAGTTATAAGTGATGGTGTCTACAGGGTAAGTCTTTGCCTTTCGGAAATATTTGGGTTCATGGTTGCTTCTTGATATTATATATATATGTGGTTTGCTCGTAACAAATATCGATATGAGGAGGTCCGTCTGTCTAAAGATTGGGTTTTGCGTCAGATCTTCTTTGATCTTAGTTGTCATGATTACATTCTTGCTAGCAGAAAGGTTTCTCCAGTGGTGTTTGCTCAATCGCGAGCGATGGGTCTAAAAATTTCTATTAAGAACACTTCTCCTCCTCAAGAAGTTTTTTGGGTTTTTCCTTCTGTAGGGTGGGTTAAGTTAAATGTTGATGGTTGTTCGTTGGGCAATCCTGCAGGTATGGCTGGTGCAAGTGATTTGTTTAGGAATGAATCATCAACTATTCTGTTAAATTTCAACACCTATTTAGGTATCAAAAATAATTTTGAGGCTGAAATGGAGGCCCTAATGCAAGGTATACAGTGGGCAATAAAGTTAGATATTCAACATTTATAGATAGAATGCGATTCAATGACAGTTGTGGTTTTAATTCAGCAAAGGAAGGTTCCATGGTTTTTTCTTGCAACGCTGGAGAGGTGTTGATTTTTTTTCTTGCTAGTCGTCCTTGAAAATTTTCGCATTGTTATAGGGAAAACAATCATTGTTATAGGGAAAACAATCATGCAGCTGATTTCTTGGCAAATCGGGCGGCGAGATGGGGCTTTTCAGCTATTAGTATACCCTGGATAGCATTGAAAAGAAGTGAACTTGATTTAAAGGCTTCTGGTCTTTCTCATTTCAAATTTTGATTCGTTATCTATGATTTTGTGAGTTGGATCCAGTGAGGTTGGGTGTATTTGGGGGCAACTGATGTTGCAGGTTTGAGGGATGGCTCTTTGATTGTATGTTTATAATTTTTCTTTTCGCTTTTTAATACAAATGATCCTTTTAGCGAAGAAAAAAAAATGGTACGTTTATCTAAATGAGAGTTTTGGTTTGAACTCTTGGAATAACAAGGGAGGAAAGTTTGAACCATAACTTTGATTCTTGACACATTGGATCTATCATCTTAGAGTTGAGAACTCCAATCCCCATTCATGTGATGCGAAGCTATTTTCTATCTCCTCGAGATAGCAGTTTCAGATTCATAAAATAGAAATTTTCAAATGACAAAGTAAAATTTTGAAAATGGAATGTTGGTGTGTGGTTGAAAGTATCATAGATGAAGTTATAAACAAATGGCATGTTGGTGTGTGGTTGAAATCCATATGGACAACTTTTGTGTATCCAATATTTATAAATATGAAGTCATATGAAAACTTCTCCACAACTCTATCAATCCAACATTTACCACAAAATCCAAAACTTTTGTTTGAGAATATACTACATAATCTAATTTCTCTTTCAAGATATTCATCCATTAGTGACAAATATGATAAAGAAAGTAGTGAATCTTTGCTGATTCAAGAGAGGAAAAGTGGGTTGGAGGCATGCCAAAAATGCCTTCTGGTTTTATTCTTTTGTAATGGAAGCACGTAATCATAGCAAATAGGGAGATTGAGACAAGGACATATCTTTTATTTTTGGACTAGCTTTTTTATTATCATACTATAAAATTATCATATGAGGATGATATATGGAGAGAAATGATGAAAAACCAATGAAATTTCTATTTAGTCAGCGAAAAGAAGAAGAAAACTTTAATGCGATAAATTAAGAGGAATTACATGTCATCACAATTAGATATATAATACCTATATAATTATTATTGGATTATATTGTCACACCAATTTGTAATTTTATCGAATTAGGTATACATGAAAAATCATCATGATGATTGGATAAATGACATTATTATTACCTGTCATGCATCCAAACATTTATAAGAATGGTTTTAAAGTATTTGCGCAACAACTTTTCTTTTTCTTTGTTTTTTTAGGGGGCATGGGGAGGGGGATCCAAAAAATTTTTTTTATGTTATGTAAGTCTTAGGAGATTTCTGCTTTAGGAATAGTATACTTATTTTTTGGTGGGTCAAGGGTGATGCATGTGAACTTAAAGTGGCAAATACATGTACAAAAGAACCAAAAAAAATTTCTATATTTTTATTATTTTGATCTTTATTTAAATAAGAAGATTTTTTTTCTAATCAAACAGTTTATTTAAAGTGGCAAATACAACCACTAATTTTTATTTAATTATTATTAATGTGCCAATGGGTAGAACTATGCAAAGCATACCTAGTAGAGGCAAAATGGTATTTCAGTGCACCTAAAACAACACTGAGGAGTACCTCAACAATACAGTGATTTCAGTAGGATGCAATGTCATACTATTTCATTCATTTTTCTCATTGCTGCACAGTATCCCAAAGGAGACCTTAGCTTGCTTATCACAAGATCTAAGTCTATTGTGCAACTCATCCATGATAGTGCAACTTGCTGATGATCTTTGTACTTTTGCGGTACCTATGCAAGCTTATGGTTCACTATTTTGTTTAGAATTCTACTCTAATATGGGAACGTACCGTACATCACACATAAATATTAGGTATCTACTTTTCCTTGAATATGAAATAACTTTTGCAATGATATAATTTTATACAATTTGCAAGCTGAATTAGAAAAAGGTGATACACTGAAATCAATACAATTGTACATGTATGAAACTTATGCATCAAAAAATAAGGCACATGAACATATAGGTCACAAGATTGATGAAACATGGTAGAAGCTGAATGGTGATATATTCAATAATAATGATTCTCTCAATTTGTCTCAGCAATTTATCAAGAGCTACAAATCTCGCTCGAATGTCACAATGCATATATCAATATGGAGATGGACATGGCACTTTTGATAATGACAACAAGAGCTGAGCCAACTCATTGTTATTTCAACCCTTACCTTTGTTAATGGATCTTTAAAAAAAGTGTCTTTTCTACAAGACCCCTTTGTAAATTTCTTTCCTCTACCATGGAAACAAAACGATAATGTTATATATGCTTGTATTGTTTTTCTAAAGATAATAACCGGTGAAAGAAAATCTGTAATGGGAAGGATTATTACGTATCCTCCATCAATGTACTCGTGACTATGTCCTTTTTATAAATTCCATTTTTTTTTTTTTTTTTAGTGTCTCACCAAATCAAATAAATTCTAGTTCATCAATTCCATGGTGTTATACTTTCTACCCATCTTGTGATTTCCAACAAGCTGAAGCATATTTGAATTATAGCATCTACCCATCTTATGATTTCCAACAAGCTTAAGCATATTTGAATTATAGCATACATGTTTTATGAAAACATATGCTGAGGAAGGCCCCCTTTTGGCACTGTTCATCGCTTAGATTAATTACTAAAAACAGAAGTTGGTGGCAAAATGTCTATAAAATGTATATTTTCAAAGCAAAGACTGAAAACAGAAAACCACCATTATCCCATTTATCACGTGAAATGTAGAGAAGAGTAAAATGCATGCACCGTGAAAAGTAGAGGATAAGGTCGAGATGATTAATATATTGAAAAAGAAAGAAAAAAATACAAGCACTCACTGTGACTATATATAGACCAACACTTGTGATTGTTCACATCAAGCTAATCAAATCCCCATGGCTCTTCATCTTCAAAATATCCTTTCCACTCCTTACTACTGCAATGCTGCTGGCTTCATCTGTCATAGAATTAATCTCCTTCAAAAACATTCTATCACCCATCCTTCCCATAATCATCAATGCATGAATTCATCAAACATCAAATCCCCTGATATTATTGAAACAACAACAGAGAGGAGATCGGCGAACTACCAGCGTAGCATCTGGGATTTCAATTTTTTACAATCTTTAAATAGTGATTACAAGGTAATTAGCCATATTTCTTATTCACTTTTCAATTTATTTTGTTTTGTCTTGACTTTTTAATCTTTTTTCCAATTGAAAACTTCATAATGCTTCGCTCTCTCACTCCATTGGCAATAAATTTATTCCACATGCAGCAGGATGGAGCCTATAAGAGCAAAGCTAAGAAATTGGAAGAGGAAGTAAGGCATAGGCTTGATGATGAAGGCATGGAGCCACTGGATTTACTCGAGCTGATTGATGACATAGAGAGACTTGGGTTACACTACCTCTTTGAAAAGGAGATCAAGAAAGCACTGAATACCATTGTTTGCATGGAAGATATGGAAAAGAAAACACAGGAAATTGATCTCCACGCTACAGCACTGCAATTTAGACTCCTTAGACAACATGGGTATGCGATGACCCAAGGTATTTAGAAGATCCCAAGAGTTAAAACAGAACCCTCCCACCCCCACCCCCTCTTCTCTTTTTTTTTCTTTTTTTCTTTCTTTCTTTCTTTCTTTCTTTCTTTATCCTATGCTTTAACCTAAAATTCTGGATCAATAGGGGTGTTCAATCGCTTGAAAGACAAAACTGGCAATTTCAAGAGTAGATATACAGTGGATGCAAAGGGATTGCTAAGTTTGTATGAAGCTGCCCACCTTGCTGTAGAAGGTGAAAGCATCTTGGAGGAGGCTAAATACTTCACAATGAAAGCTCTAAAAGAGATTAGTAAGAGTGGTAATATAGAACCAAATCTAGCAAAACAAGTGAATCATGCCTTGGCGCTTCCCCTTCACTGGAGGATAGCAAGGTCAGAGGCTAGGTGGTACATGGATGTCTATGAGAAAAAAGAGAACTCTATTCCTGCATTAATCCAACTAGCTAAGTTGGATTTCAACATCGTTCAAGCAATACATCAGGAAAACTTAGCTGCTTTATCCAGGTATACACATATCCTATTGAGGAAATAAACACACAAACAAACAGATCAACCATCCGTTCTATTTATGTGGTATTTTCAGTCTCATTTTACCTGTTCATTTTAGGTGGTGGGAAGATCTGGGCCTTGGAGACCAGTTGAGATTTGCAAGAGATAGTCTGATCCCATGCTTTATATGGACACTGGGTTTGCACCCTGAACCTCAGTTTAGTAATTTTCGGATAGATCTGACTAAGGTCCTCATGTTGGTAACCATGGTGGATGACATTTATGATGTCTATGGTACCTTGGAAGAACTCGAACTGTTTACTGGTGCTGTGGAGAGGTTTGCTACTTTGATTATTTTATCCTTTTCTCTTGGGTTATCTTTTTGTATTCTCTACTTACTAGCTAGTGACCTCATTAATAATCTAATGTTACTTCTCAGATGGGAAATTAAGGCAATGGAACAACTTCCAGAGTATATGAAGTTCTGTTTCTTGGCTCTCTTCAACACTGTTAATGAAATTGCCTATTATCATCTCAAGGGACATGGATTTGATAGCACACCTTTCCTAAAGAAAACAGTATGATTAATCACCACCATCCTTAATTTATTTCTTTATATTATCTTTCTAGAAATCAGGATTTAGGATTTTCTACTTAGATCAAAATTGTTAATGATACAGTGGATGGATCTATGCAAAGCATATTTGGTAGAGGCAAAGTGGTATAACACTGGTCATAAAACTAAATTAGAAGAGTACCTAAACAATGCAGTGACTTCAGTAGCAGCCAACGTCATACTCATGCATTCCTTTTTTTCGTTGCCACAAATCAATGGAGAAGAGGCATTTGATTGCTTATTATTACAAGATGAATTGAGTCTCTTTCGTTGTTCAGCCATGATAACTCGACTTGCTGATGATCTTGGTACTTCAGCGGTACGTATTAAAGATTAATTATATGTTAATTAGATACTATGAATTATACTATTAAAATTATTTGTTTCTGATATATGAAGGCTGAATTGGAGAGAGGTGATGCATTGAAATCAATCCAATCATACATGTATGAAACTGGAGCTTCAGAGGATGTGGCTCGTGAACATATTAACCATATGATTGACGAGACATGGAAGAAGATGAATGAGGACATCTTCAATGATAATGATAACCTTTCTTTGCCACAACCTTATATCAAGAATGCCATAAATCTTGCTCGAACAGCACTGTGCATATATGAATATGGAGATGGCCATGGTACTTTCAAAGATGAGAACAAAAGTCGAGCCGACTCTTTGTTGTTTGAACCTATTCCATTGGCGATAGATGCTTAAAGTGTCTTCTTTGCACATTGGCTTCAGCTCTTTTCACTCCCTCCTTGATACCATATGCTGTAAACATATTACTATTGAGATGGATTCTGGAAATCATGTCTTAAAAGTAAGCTGGTAGGGGTGTACTGCAAGGATGTTAATTGACCCCATATAATATATATAGAGTTTTCCTCTATATATAGTGATCTCTCTTTTATGTGTTTTATTTCTTCAATTCTTTTCTTTTTCTTTTATTTTTCTTTTTTTTTCTTTTTTTGAGAAAAAATCTTTTCAAGTTCAACCAATGGTTTTGGGTTTCATCAAACCTTGAGTTGGCAGTTACTGGTGTTATATTAGTGTTTTGAAAACACAGATTTTCTTAGATGAGCCTGTCTCTCTAAGTCAGCCTTTCACAGGGAGGATTATTGATTATTCAGGATATGCAATTATTGCAGGATCCTGAGAATTATGTGAATCTAACTCTATTATTGTGATGTTACGCAAAGAATAGACCATGCATGAGCTATCAATTCACATAAAAGTGGGGGGCCAACTACAAAGTCTAAATTGCAAAGCTACACCAGAAATAATAGAAAAACTAACTAAAAGTTTTAATAGTGGCATCAATCTTTCTAAAAGCAGCTGGTAATTGATAAGCCAAATCTGGAAAGTGAGGTCACCCAATCTGCATCTGCCTCAAATTCTTGATCTTCCAGTCTCTGTCATCTGAACTCTGAAGCATGATTGTTGATGATCAGAATCCACATCATTCACCACCATGAAAAAACCATCATTTGCAGATATATTGCTTCTTGCGCTGTGAATCTCTCTCTGCATGGTAATTATTTCAACTGGTTTAGGATTTCCAACGTGGCCAAATATCTACAACTTGATTGAATTTATTGAATCTCATATATGTATATCTCCTCATTCGTTTCCACTTTTGCGTTTCTCTTAGGCAGGGACATCATATACTTAGCCCGCCAAGAGAGAATGGCTTTTCCACTACCACGGAGCATCTCATCCAACGCTTCTTACATCTCCGAAGCTGCTAGCTTCCTCCCTCGTAGAATTGATCTCACAAAAAAAAAACTTATGATGATGATTCCATCAAGAATCATGCCTTGCTGCAATGACGACTGATAAAAAAAACGAACGACAAATTACCAACGCAGCAAATGGGATTTCGACTTTGTGCAGTCTATAAACAGTAATTACATGGTAATAATCATCCTTATTCTTCCTTTTTTTTTTTTTTTCAATTTTCCTTTTTTAGTTTTTCTAGAATGAAT
The DNA here is from genome assembly GCF_041222555.1 of Hakea prostrata. Classification (NCBI taxonomy): domain Eukaryota; kingdom Viridiplantae; phylum Streptophyta; class Magnoliopsida; order Proteales; family Proteaceae; genus Hakea; species Hakea prostrata. The sequence goes on along the minus strand of NC_142606.1, from coordinate 14,758,820 downwards.
AACGTTTGCTTTGCTAGCTTCTGTCCTTCTCTGTACTTCAGTAGCTATAGAATTTCGTTACAGGGGGAGTTTCATAAGAGCGAAACCAAGAAACTGGAAAAAGAAGTTAGACTTAAGCAAGGGTGATCAGTTGGGTCTGCTAGAGCTCGTTGATGACATACAAAGGCTTGGCTTTGGATACCTTTTAAAGAGGATATCAAGAAAGCCCTAGACACCATAGTTTGCATGCAAGATATGGAAATTAGTCTCCATACTATATACAGCTCTTCGATTTAGGTTTCTTAGACAACATGGCTATGAGGTGAACCAAGGTAATTAATTGAACTCAAAAATTCAAACCCATCTTTATCTTCTTTCTTTCTTCCTATAACATGAATAATTTATTATTGTCTATTAATATATAGATATATGTTCAACCACTTGAAAGATAAGGCGGATAATTTGAAGGCAAGATATCTAGCAGATGCAAGGGGACTGCTAAGTTTGTATGAAGCTTCCCACCTTGCAATAGAAGATGAAAGTATGCTGGTGGAGGCTAAGCACTTCACAATGACAGTTCTAAAGGAGATTATATATCAAGGATAAAAATATAGAATCAAACCTGGCAAAACAAGTGAAGCATGCCTTGGAGCTTCCCCCTCACTAAAGGATTACAAAGTTAGAGGTCAGGTGTTACGCATGGATGTCTACGAGAAAAAGGAGAACTCAATTCTTGTTTTACTACAACTACCTAAGTTGGATTTCAACATTGTCAAAGCAATGCATCAAGATAATTTAGCTGATTTATCGAGGTATATACGTAAGTTGCACTACTCATCCTAATATTAACTCAAGGGATAGAAACTAACTATTATGGATATTTCTGGAAAATCAAGCAAAACCCTAGCCGCCATTTCATCTCAAACTTATACCGTTATGGTTGCTTCTAAGAGTTCTACAGCTGATAAAACACTAGCCACTACATCCAAGAAAGTTGCTTCTAAGAGTTCTACAACTGATCAAACACTAGCCACCACATCTAAGAAGGTCGTTACAATTGGTACTCACAAAGACTCTAGCCAACCCAAAGAAAAATTTGATACAGATTACAATTGCTACAAAGCCCTGGTCAATATTTTATGTAATCTAAAACACCTATCTTCATGTAAATTAAATCCAGACATTGTAACTCAAGGTATCTAGAAATTCACAGCTACAAGAATCCTAGAACAGTGATGAACAAAGACTCTATCTCTATATAAGGAAACCATATACACAACTCTTTACAATAAACATCTGAAACTCTCCCGTAGAAGTAGGTTGAATACAACCAAACCACGTAAATCCTAGTGTCATTGTCTCTCTCTCTCACACACACTCTCTCTCTCTCTCTCTCCTTTTCCTTGAACGTCTCTCTCTCTCTCTTTCTCTCTTCTACGTTTTTAACACTAACCCATAAAAGTAACTCTTCTAATCCTTTCTCCTTTCACCTGTGCTTATTAGGTGGTGCTGTGGTGGAAGAACCTGGGAGTTTTATACCAGTTGAATTTTGCAAGGGACATTGGGTTCAAATCTTAAGCCTCAGTTCAATCATCTTTAGGATAGATCTTTCTAAAATCAACTTGCTAATAACCTTGATCGATGATGTTTACTATGTCTATGGTATCTTGGAAGAACTTGAACTTTTCACTGATGGTGTGGAAGAGTTTCGTTAGTTTCATGATCTTATTGTTTACTCTTTCATAAATGAAACTAATTAATATTTTAGATTATTATTATATCTTAGTGATCATTAATAGCAAGCTATAGTCACCTTATTAATTTACATAGAAAGTGGAGAGGTTTGTTACTTTCATGATATTATTGTCTTCAAAGATTTTTATGAATCTTTTCATGGGACTTAATTGTTTTTTTTTTTTTTTTCATAGAACTTAATATACCACGCATCACACACAAATAAGTACCACTCTTTTCCTTGAATATGAAATAATGTGTCCATTGATATAATTTTGTATGATTTGCAGGATGAATTAGAAAGAGGTGATACACTGAAATCAATACAATCATACATGTATGAAATTGACAAATGTCACAAATGTATATTGTGTATTCATCTATAATTTTGCTCAAATGTCACAATATATATATGCCAACACGGAGATGCCCATGACACTTTTGATGATGTTAACAAGAACTGAGCCAACTTATTGTTGTTCGAATTCATACCTTTGTTAATAGACTTTTAAAAACAAAATCTTCTCTACAAGATCCCTTCCTCATAGATTCCTCTTCTTTACCATGGAAACAAAATAGAAAATACTAATAATAGATTCTTGAATTGATGTTCTAAAAATAATAACCAATGAATGGAAATCTGTAATAAGGAGTATTATATATCCTCCATCAATTATTCAATTGTACAAGCTGCTAAGTTATTTTTACAAATTCCATGTTTTCTCAGTCTTCTTTTTTTTTAAAACCATAAAATTGATCCATCACACCGACAGATAGACTCATAGACCCACCATCCCATCTGGTGTGGACACATGTCTCATGGATATTTCCGCTGATTTCCATTTAAGAAGACAATTTGCTTGAAAAGGATTTAGATACATAGACGGATATATTCATCTGTGGCCATCTTTCTTTTCTACCAAGCAAGTGATAGAATTCTTTTAATTAGAGTATTAGAGAGCCAATCAAATTATTTATCTTCTTTTGAAAGCAACAGAACAACTTCCAGAGGAATCCGGATCTTCTCCTTGTCGGGGGGCACTTTGAGCTAGTTTTTAAGCTAGCAAGCCTGAAGGATGATTCTTTCATTTGATGGCTCAGGTGTTAATACAATCAAGCTTTGAACCCAAATCTTCAGATTGAGGTCAGAATCCAACCAGCGTGATTTTCCGTTATAAAAAATCCACTTGATACGATCAAAAAATCCCAATTGCTAAAACCATCATCTATTGATCTATTGTATCATGAACTGTGAATCTCTCCGGTTAAAAAAAAAAAAAAACGAAAAGCTGTGACTCTCTCTTTGCATGGTAAAATTATTTCGGTTAACATCCTCTGCGGCCCAGCAGAGGGTGGTAATCTAGCGACACCCAATATGTGAATGCCACGTGTACTTTTACACTTTCAAATCTTTGGATTATTGGGATAGATTTTAAAGTGAGTTTGTGTCTCTTGTTCAACTTGATAGGTATCTAAACAGTTCAACATTTTTAAAATGTGAAAGTACACGTGGCACTCACATATTGAGTGCCGATGGATTATTGCCTTCTCCTGGGCCGCAGAGGATATGTGAATCCAATTATTTCAACGTGGTCACATATCTACCACTTGTTGAATTTATATAATCTCATATATGTTTGTCTCCCTCCTCGTTGGTTTCCACTTTTGTGTTTCCTCTCAGGCACCGACATCATATGCTTAGCCCACAGACAGAGATGGCTTTTCCACTACCACAGAACATCTCATCCTACGCTTCTAATTACATCTCCAAAGCTACTGGCTTCCTCCCTCGTAGAATTGAACTCACAAAAGAACCTATGATCATCCATCATCATCATCGGTGGGTGATTCCATCAAGCATCAAATGCCTTGCTGCAATGACGACTGATCAAAGACGAACGGCAAATTACCAACGCAGCATATGGGATTTTGACTTTGTGCAATCTTTAAACAGTAATTACAAGGTAACTAGCTAGTTATCCTTGTTCTTCCTGCTTCTTTTCATTTTCAATTTTTCTTTTTTATGTTTTCTAGAGTGGATAACGTTTGGTTAATTTGCTAGCTTCGTCTTTTTCTGTACTTCAATAGCTAATTAATAGATAGAATTAATTTCCTTACAGGGGGAGTCTTATAAGAGCGAAACCAAGAAACTGGAAGATGAAGTAAGACTTAAGCTTCATGCTAGAGCCAAGGGTGATCAGTTGGGTCTGCTAGAGCTCATTGATGACATAGAAAGGCTTGGATTAGGGTACTTCTTTGAGGAGGATATCAAAAAAGCCCTGGACGCCATAGTTTGCATGGAAGACATGGAAAATAATCTCCATGCTACAGCCCTTCGATTTAGGCTTCTTAGGCAACATGGGTATGAAGTGAACCAAGGTAACTAACTCCAAAGATTCAAACCCATCTTGGTCTTCTCTCTTTCTTCCTGTAACATGAATAATTTACTATTGTCTGTTGATAGATATGTTCGACCACTTGAAAGACGAGTCGGATAATTTCAAGGCAAGACATGTAGCAGATGCAAGAGGACTGCTAAGTTTGTATGAAGCTTCCCACCTTGCAATAGAAGATGAAAGCATGCTGGTGGAGGCCAAGCACTTCACAATGACAGTTCTAAAGGAGATCATTAAGGATAATGATATAGAACCAAACCTAGCAAAACAAGTGAAGCATGCCTTGGAGCTTCCCTTACATTGGAGGATAACAAGGTTAGAGGCCAGGTGGTATATGGATCCCTATGAGAAAAAAGAGAACTCAATTCCTGCTTTACTCCGACTAGCTAAGTTGAATTTCAACGTTGTCCAAGCACTGCATCAGGATGAGTTAGCCGACTTGTCCAGGTATACATGTCTTAGCTAGCCATTAATACATATCATCCATCAGACAACTCGTAATGTGTATCAACTCAAAGATCGAAACTAACGCATAAAAGTAGTTCTAATCTTTTCTCCTTTCACCTGTGCTTCTTAGGTGGTGGATGAAGTTGGGCGTTGTAGACCAGTTGAGTTTTGCAAGGGATAGTTTGATCCCATGTTATTTATGGACACTGGGTTTGAATCCTGAGCCTCAGTTCAGTAATTTTAGGAAAGATCTGTCTAAGACCAACTTACTGATAACTTTGGTCGATGATGTTTATGATGTCTATGGTACCTTGGAGGAACTTGAACTCTTTACTGATGCTGTGGAGAGGTCTGTTATTTGCTTTATGATCTTATTATTTATTTATAGATTATCATATATATATACTAAATTACTAATGATCATTAATAGCAAGCTACCTGGCTACCTCATTAATTTACTCAAAATATGTTCTTTTCTAGATGGGATATTAAGGCAGTGGAAAAACTTCCACAGTACATGAAGATATGCTTCTTTGTTCTCTTCAACACTGTTAATGAAATGGCCTATTTTCACCTCAAGGAACGCGGAATTGACAGCTTACCTTTCCTCAAGCAAGTGGTATATGCATATATGTCAACCAATTTCATTAACCTATTCTAGTTGCGCTTAATCTTTCCAACAACCACTAATTTCTATTTAATTATTTTTAATGTGTCAGTGGGTAGATCTATGCAAAGCATACCTAGTAGAGGCAAAATGGTATTACAGTGGACATAAAACAACACTGCAAGAGTACCTCAACAATGCAGTGATTTCAGTAGGGGGCAATGTCGTACTATTTCATTCCTTTTTCTCATTGCCGCACACTATCCCAAAGGAGACCTTAGCTTGCTTATCACAAGATCTAAGTCTATTGCACAACTCATCCATGATGGTTCGACTTGCCGATGATCTTGGTACTTCTGCGGTATGTATGCGAGCTTCCGATTCATTATTTTGTGTTGAATTGGACTCTAATATGGGAACACACGATACATCACACACAAATAGCAGGTATCACGCTTTTTCTTGAATATGAAATAACTTGTGCACCGATATAAATTTGTACAATTTGCAGGCCGAATTAGAAAGAGGTGATACATTGAAATCAGTACAATCATACATGTATGAAACTGATGCATCTGAAGATAAGGCTCGTGAACACATAGGCCATATGATTGGTGAAACGTGGCAGAAGCTGAATAATGATATTTTCATTAATAATGATTCTCTCGGTTTCTCTCAGCAATTTATTAAGACGGCTGCAAATCTCGCTCAAATGTCACAATGTATGTATCAATATGGAGATGGCCATGGCACTTTTAATGATGACAACAAGAGCCGAGCCAACTCATTGTTGTTTCAACCCATACCTTTGTTGATGGACCTTTAAAGCAAATGTCTTTTCTACAAGACCCCTTTTTCATAGATTCCTTTCTTTCTATCATACAAAACCCTGTTATAGATGCTTGTAAATAATAACCATTAATGAAAGGGAATCTGTAATAGAAAGATTTATTACACATCCTTTATCAAATGTTCTCGCAGCTAATAGCTTTTATAGGATCCATGTTTCTTTTTCCCTCTTGTTTTATCTCATGATAAATTTTTAATACTTTAATGAACATTGATCCATTATAATTCCCAACCCGCCCATCTGGTGCCTGTATGACACCATCCCATCTGATGCTTGTATGATCCAACCATCCCATGCGGTGTGAACCATGTATGACACACCTGATAGAGTGTCTACATTTGTCATTTGGCTTCAATTCTCCGCAATTAATTCACAGCTTTGAATTCAGATGTAAAGTGGTGGTCGATTTTGTTTTTTCTTTCCTTTTTTGGGTTTCAGTGGTATAGTTCCAAAAAGGAAAAAACCAAAAAGACGACCACCAGAATTGATCTGGACCACAGGCAGCTCAGCTCAGTATTTGCATTAATTGTGCATTACTTAAGCTCAGCCCCCCGATTTGTCCCATTATGGTCTCAAATATTTCCACTGATGTCCATTTCAGAAGACAATTTGCTTGAAAAGGACACTCTTGGCATGGTCTGCACGTACATAGACGGATTCATCTGCAGCAGGGATTCACCTGCAGCCCAAATATTTCAGCCATCTTTCAACCAAGCAAGTGATAGAATTCTCTTAATTAGACTATTTGAGAGCCACTCGAACTATTTATCTTCTCGTGAAGGCAATGGAACAGCTTCCGAGAGTATATAAAGAAATGATTAATGCCTTTGGCGACACACCCTACCCTACTCTCTTTGCATCCGCGACTTTCGATGATAGAGGGCCAACCTCATTAATTAAGTTGGGAATTGGGATACATAAAATGCTGGAGCACTTCAAATACTCCTATTCCAGTGTACTGGCTTGTTCACGATTTTCCGCCCGATACCAGTCTGACTGATCAAAAGATTGCCAAAGGCCATAGGCTTTCCATTAAAACTCTCCATCTACATGTAGCTAACCAAATAACATAGAGACAAAGCTTGATACTTCAACGGTTAATTAAACACAGAAATTCTCAGAAAAAAGTTTCAGTCTTTAAGCAAGCCTGAAAGATGATTCTCTCATTTGATGGCTCAGGTGTTTCCAAGTTCAACACAATCAAGCTTTGAACCCAGAATGTTGGTGCAATTTATTGCAGCTGCTTTATTTGGATTGGGACTATATTCCCATTCTACAGAGATAGTGAGATCCAGAACAATTTTCACTGGATCTTGGGCGCTTGATTCACATTATTCGTATTAATGTATGAAGCACAATGCCAATGATAACATTCCATATTGGTATCGATCATTTTCATTTTTCAAAGTCACATAGGATTTCAATGTAGTGTTAAAGTTTAGAAGCATCTGCTGTGATTCTTCTGCTCAGAGCAATTGCTACCTTTGACCCAGATGTGCGATTTAAATGCCTGCTGATGAACTCCCCAGCTGACATGAGCTTTTCAAGATCAACGTTGGTCTTCACCCCAAGCCCATTAAGCATGTAGACAACATCCTCAGTCGCAACATTCCCAGAAGCACCTTTGGCATATGGACAGCCTCCAAGACCAGCAACTGATGAATCCACTATATTAATCCCCATCTGTTACAAAATTTAAAAAAGAATAAAAAAAAATGCATCAGTGGGTAAGATGGAATAAGCAGGAATATTTGACAATCTTGCTTGTGGCTCATAAGGTGCAACAGGAGTCAAGCCTATCCTGCTAATTGCTGGCTTCAGTTAGGAGCCCCACCTTGTAGGAGTTTGATATTTCAGGCATAAAGGATTTTGTCTTGAGCTTTGGTCACATCATCCTGGGAGGGGTGTAGGAGTGGGGTTGGCCCTTGGCTGTAAGCGTTGGTTTATACTTTGTCGCTATAAGGTGTCGTTTCAGAACAAGGTTCCACTTCCATCACCTTTGGCCTTTCTGCTCCTCTACCTCTCTTGCCTTTTCCATGGAGCTTGGCTCCTAGTTGTAGTTCCTACTATAATTTCTTTTGAGTTAAATACTTGAATCCTGTCTGTTGATTTCCAGTATTAAAATTAGTATTGATTCTCTATTTACTTTAAGCAATTCAATTTTCAAATAAGTTTCCTAGCCAATATACAAGGAGTGGGTTTCATTGTCAAGCATTCAAGTCTTTCTGGAGAATCTCCTTAGATCTATCACCAGCAGACTCAGTTGGCAACAAACTTGGTGTGACCATCTACATTGCCATTCATGCAGTAATTTCAGTATGAATACAGTTTGCTCAAGGCAGATAGGATTAGTCAACAATCTAGTGAACTAATGACGAAATCACAAGCATAACAATGTAGTAGTATATGTTGCTTAATTTCATTAAGAATGGGTCAATAGATGCAAAATGTCAACACTCCAGGAGTATCCTAATATCCACCAGAAAAATGCCAAAAATCATGTCTTAACATGGTAAAATTAGCTAATAAGTAAAGGCCTCTCTTGATTGCCAATCCAGGAAACATGTCTCTACACATGTAATACTAGAATGAACCGACTCATATTGGCAGATGCAACCATAGTCTGCAGGTTTAAGTTAAATTAGGGCCAGGTTATATTATTTAGCATTGAACTGACTGTTAAACTATTAAGAATAGGGTTAGGTTTCCCTCAGCCCACCAAAGTGGTGCCCCAAGTTCGTCCCCTACTAACAAAGAGACGGTTAGCTTCATTTTCAATCCTACCACCAGTGTCACTCAATTAAGAACAGAATTTAAAATTGATGCTCCCTTCTTTTAACCCGCAATTGAAATCATTAAAATTTGCTTACTTGGAGGGAGACCAAAATATTAGAAAGTGATTGCCCATAAGTGTCGTGAAAATGGACGGCAAGCTTCTTGATAGGGACAACAGCCCTTACAGCTTCAAGCATTGGAACAACAGAACCTAAAGACAAAAGGTAATCGAAAACAGAACATAAGTGCAACAATGAACTGGGGAAAAAAAAAGAGATGGAGGCCTGAAATGGAAAACAAACTAGATCTGCACCACAAGAACAAGTTTTATCATTAAGAAAAACATAGACTAGGGAAATGTTGAGATACATGCCTTTGTTAAAACCTGAACATAGAGAGGTTAATGAAAATACTAGTTTCTCTTTTAGATTTGCCAAGCAAACCAACTGTTAGCTGTATAATGCAGTTCATTGTTCTTTCTTCTTTTTTTCCCCCTTTTTTTTGTATATGTGCTGCATAGAAGTCACTTCTGAACCTTACATTTTGTTGCTGCTTGTACATTTTTTTAAGGCACAAACAATTAGATCCATAAGAAGCAGAGAATACAGCATCTGAAATAGCGCATTCCTGCTATAAATAACAAAATGGAGCACCATGTGTTTGTTCACAGTACTTTTTGTCCTATAAATGATTTTTAAAAGATATTCAACACACTCAAATCCAGTGCTTTGATTACACAGAGATATACAGGCGATTAGCTGTTTCAGTAAACATTTAAGACATTTAATGAATTAATCTGGAACTCTGGCATGTAACGTCACCATATCTACCCTACCAGAACAGATCCACTGGAGAACAGTGAATACATGACCACAACAGTGAATATAGATGGCTACATAATGGAATGCTTACACAAGAGATGAGCGTCAACCATGATACACTGGGTGGTAGCCCTCCAAAAGGCAGCAGTAGCCCTTTTGAAGAGAACAACTGTCTAATTACTGTGGGGTGGTTTTAACTGTCCACCATGCACTGATTAAAAAGAGAATTTGAAATACATGGGGAAACAAAAAGGTGCTCCTAGTAATAAACTGAAACAAAAACTACATGCATGGCTGGGAGGGCTTGCCTTGGGCCTGAGATGGCATCTGATGAAGAATCTATTAAGCCTTGGCTGAGGGTCGTAAAAGCAGCCCCCAAGCATCCAGCATCAGTTAGGCTTAATTTTGAATGCCCAATGGGTTGTATGGCCATTAGCTTAGTATTTGGCTTATATATTTGTTGGATTCTAATAGGAGTTAATTTAGAGTTTGTATTCATGTAAAATTCTATTCCTTGTAATAGTGTATTTTCCACTTAATTATAAATAGAGGGCTTGAGCAGGGTTCCTCGTGTCGGCGATATATCGCCGACACGAGGCGATATGTCGACATGTCGCTGGGGGGCGACACGACACCCCCCAGCGACACCGACATTACCAGAAGTCGACGATATATCGCCGATTTCCGGCGACATATCGCCGACGATTGAAAAGTCGACGTCGATAACATCATCGCAGGATCGGATTGGGTTGTGCGAGGGAGAGGAGTATGGAAAGGAGGTGGGTTGAGGTTGCGTGGGAGTTGTGTCCAGTGAGCTCTGCAAATGGGGCAAGTAACGCTTCCATGGCAGACATTGGAGGAGATACAAATACAATTGAAGTGAAATGCGTGTGAGCACTACGCCGTGAATATAGCCTGCCCAGGGCTGCCGACAATCGTGCTGTAAGTTGGAAGTTCGAATGGTTGTCGGCGGAGTTTGAGTTGCTGTTAAGATGAGAACAAGATCCCAAAGTAAACCTGCAAGCAATGAGTCGTCTGGAGCAACTGGTCGGAATGAAATCGGAGATAATCGCATAGCAGTTCAGGCTGTTCAGCACAAGACAGTAAATGAAAAGGATTGTTCGCTGTTCATTCACACAGCTCAAGCTTGCAGCTGCTCAAGTGCAGAAGTGCTCTGAACCTAAAATCGAACAGCTGAGAAATCTGTTCGTGACGACGAAGGCTATAGCAGAGGCCAGGCGATTTGTGGAGCATAACGATCTTTCGAGTGCTCACCACATGCTCTCTTCGTCACGCCGTGGCTGATGCAGTCGAGTTCCATTTCCGCTGCAAGTGCTCAACAAGATAAAGCAGGAAGAAGAAGAAGAAACAAGGAAAACAGTCCCCCCGCCTTGCTTTTGTTCCTTCCTCGGCTTTTTTGGTTTTTGAGGAGCTACAGCGATGGAAATCAAGAACTGTAAAAGAAAAAGGCAGAATCAATGGATCCTCTCGATCTGCTCTGAGCTTCTCGATTTTCATTTTAAGGTAATCGGAAAAGTATGAGCCCTAAAGTCGACAAACGAGTTACAAAAATCGGGCGACATGTCGCCCATGTCACCCGTGTCGACCATATTGCCACGGTCCGACACGGCGACATGGAGCGACATGTCGGACCTTGGGCTTGAGATCATTGATCAAAAATCCATTCTACCAATATTAAGGAAGGGAAGGGAAGAAAAAATTCTCGCTGAGGAAGACCTACCTCCATTGCCGAGACATCTCTCTAGAACCCATCGCCTCTACTTCCGATTAGGGTTGAAACGGAGCCGTGTGAGTTCAAATCGTTCATTGTTGAGTTCGTGAGTTATAACGAGCATCTTCGACTCTGCTTTCAGTGATTTGAGAGAGTTTTTTTCAGATTCCATCTCCTTCTTCAACCAAAAAAAAAACTGCAACTTCCGCCATCGCTAGACTCAAACTCTACTTCGGTCGCCATCCCCATCGCCTACTTCCGTCACCATCGCCTTCGCCTGCTTCCATCCCCATCACCATCGTCTTTCACAGGTAACCTACGATGCTTCTAAAATCCTATTAAAACTCATCGTATGAAATAGACCAAACCAGAACCATATTTTTTTTCTTTTTTTCATTGGTTCTATTAGCCAAAAACCAATAGACCAGACCAGATTTTTTTTCTCTGGTTCTATTAGCCAAAAAAACTAGTAGACCAGACCAGATTTTTTCTCTAGTTCTATTAGCCAAAAAACCAGTAGACCAGACCAGACCATCCATCCTTTGACCAAACCATATTTTGATGTCTCAAGGGTTGGTTTATTTGTAATTTCTTTCATAGTTTTTGCACCTTTATAATAATAATAATAATAAAATGTGTTCCTTATATGTATTTTTGAATTGTTTGGGCTGTTCGACTATTGCATTCTACGACGTTTCAGTTACTTCGAAAGGGTGAAGACAGAAGAATAGCAAACAATTTTGTCAACATGACAACTATTGATGGTACTCCTGCTCCCACTGGCTCCGAACATTACCCCACTCTTCATTCTCTTTCCATGAGATTTGATGGAACAAATCATTTGATCCAATCTCGCTCTGCTTACCTGACTATTGCTAGAAGAGGACTAGTTGGACACATTACGGGCACCACTATCAAACCTATTATCGCAGGTGTTTTACAGGATAAATAGATATCAAATGACTCTCTTATTATGTCATTCCTTTTGAATTCCATGCATCCAAATATTGCCCGGGATTCCCTATTACTTGATACTGCAGCCCAAATCTGGAAGGCTACTACTGAAACCTATGGATAGTTGGGGAATGATGCACAGGTTTATGAGTTACGAAAGAAACTTCATGAGACTATCCAAAAGGAACTGACTGTGGCCCAATATTATGCTAAGTTGCGCTCTCTTTGACAAGAATTGGATCATTATGGGGATTATCACCCCACTAATCCAGATGATTTGACTACTTATAGGAAGCACATCGATAAGATTCGGGTATATGACTTCTTGGCAGGTTTGAATGTAGAGTATGATCAGATCAGAGTGCAAGTATTAAGTCGTTCTCCCTTTCCTACACTAGAATAGTCTTATGCACTTTTTCAGTGTGAGAAAAGACGTTGATTAACCATGCTTCATGCTCTTATTGTGGAAAAATCAGCCTTACAGTCTGTTAGCACTAAATTTGATTCAACTAAGGAGATTGTCAAGTGTAAATACTATCACAAACCATATCATACCAAAGCCAATTGTTGGAAGCTCCATGGGAAGCCTGCTGATTTTGAGAATAAAAGAGCACAAAAAAGAGGAAAACCGAAACCTCATATTTCTGAGACAGTCTCCACAACACCCTCTGCAGACGTTGGTCTTTCACAAGAGGAGTTAGCAACTCAGCGACATTCTGCAGTCTTCTACTGCTGGTACAGCCTCTACCACTACTTCCTCTACTAACCAAACCAACTCCTACCTTGCTACTTCAGGTAAAACTTTAACAAGCTTCCAAGTTTCTTCAGTTTCTACTCCTTGGATAATTGATACAAGAGCCACAGATCATATGACAGGTTTATCCTCCTTTTTCTTACAATATTCTCCAACTTATGGAAAGGATAAAGTTTGAATTGTTGATGACTCTTATTCTTCCATTGCTGGAAAATGGACCATTCAACATTCTCCATCCCTTTCTTTGTCTAAAGTTTTACATGTTCCCTCTTTCTCTACTAACTTGCTCTCTATCAGTAGTCTTATACATGACTTGAATTGTAAAGTAACATTTTTCCCATCTTATTGTGTCTTCCAGGATCTGGTCACCGGGAAGGAGATTGGACGTAGTAAACTAGACAATGGACTTTATTTGCTCGAACCGATTGAAGGATCTACTTCTGCTCTGACTACATCTTCTAATCAAGTCCATTCGGTAATATAAGACCTTCATCAGTGGCATCGTAGGCTAGGTCACCCCCCTCTAAGAACTCTTAAGAAAATATTTCCTGATTTAGTTTCTTCTTGTAATGAGAATGATTTTTTTTGTGAAGCCTACATTTTTACGCAAGCAGACTCATTCTACTTATTTGTCTTCTCTTCATAATAGAAAAACTATTCCTTTTAAGCTAATTCATACTAATGTATGGGGTCCCTGCCGACGTGTGTCTATTACTGGCCATAGGTACTTTGTTACTTTTATTGATTATCACTCTTGTTCTACATGGATTTATCTTTTAAAACAAAAAAATGAGGTTTTTCGATGTTTTCGTGATTTTTCATAATATGATTAAAACTCAGTTCAATGCCACTGTGAAGATCATTCGCAGTGACAATGGCACAGAGTATATTGATGGTGAATTTTAGAGATATCTCTCTGACTCTAGCATAATACACCAGACCAATTACGTTGATACGGCTGCCCAAAATGGGGTTGCCGAAAGGAAGAATCGACATCTCTTAAAGATAGCCCATTCCATTATGATTGCTATGAATGTACCTGACCAATATTGGAGTGATGTTATACTCACTGCTTCTTACCTTATAAATAGGATGCCCAGTAGGATACTTGGTTTTTTATTATTCCCCCAAAGATTTTTGTATGTGTGTTATGTCAGAATCACCGCCCGCGGCTACACTGCATATTTTTGGGGTATTCTACTACTCAGAAAGAGTACAAATGTTATCATCCTCCTTCTAGGAAAACCATTGTATCCATGGATGTAATTTTTAATGAGTCTTGCCCTTACTATACACCTCTCTAGGGGGATAGTCCTAGAGGAGAGGTGTTCTTTCCGACTCTAGATTTTCCTATCACACACAAACACAACTTAAGAGTCCCAGAAGAATTTCCTGACCAAGGGGAGACTTTTGTCAGTATACCTGAGGACTCTAATCCTCCCCCTTCATTGTTTGAACCATGTGAAGAACCTAGGCAGGGGGAGACCACTCCTGTGAGACAAATTGTTGAGGTCTTTCAAAACCAGATTGACCAGAATAAGGAGGTGCAAACCCATCAGAGGAAGAATTACAACCGGCTAAAGCAGGTGGAGAAAGGTGATACGTTTCCACTTCAGTCTCTTGCTCCAGAATCAGATTCTATTGTTCCCCTTAAGGTATCTTCTTTTAATCTTTCTATTGTTGTTAGAAAAGGAGTCAGATCTTGTACTCAACATCCCATAGCTAAATATGTTTCTTATAACTCTTTGTCTAACTCCTATCGTGCTTTTATATCCTCTCTGTCATCTGTATATGATCCTAAAAGTTGGCAGGAAGCCTATGCTGATTAGAGATGGAAGGCAGCTATGGTAGAGGAAATGCAGGCAATGAAGAAAAATAACACTTGGGAGCTGGTTACACTTCCTCCAGGAAAAAAACCAGTGAGCTGCAATGGGTGTTTGTGGTTAAACAAAATAAGGATGGATCAGTCAACAAGTTGAAAGCTAGACTAGTTGCAAAGGGGTTTACCCAGACCTATGGGATTGATTATCATGAGTTTTGCCCCTGTTGTGAAACTAAACACTTCCAAAGTTTTGTTATCTATAGCTGTAAACAAAGACTGGAACTTGCACCAACTAGACGTAAAGAATGCCTTCTTACATGGGGAGTTAGCGGAAGAAGTCTACATGGAAATCCCACATGGTTTCTCTGATGACAATACTACAAGGAAAGTTTGTTGGTTGAAGAGGTCAATTTATGGGTTAAAATAGTCTCCTAGATGCTAGTTTGGACGCCTCCTGAAGGCAATGACTTCTATTGGGTACAAGCAAAGCAATGCTGATTATACACTATTTGTCAAGAAGTCAGGTACTAACAATCACACTTCTCATTGTCTATGTAAACGATATTGTCATCACAGGGAATGATGGTGAAGAAATTCAAAAGTTGAAGGACTTTCTTGGCAAAGAGTTTGAAATTAAAGATCTAGGGAAGTTACAGTATTTCTTAGGGATTGAGGTGGCTCGATCAAAATAAAGGTATATTCCTATCCCAAAGAAGTATGTCCTAGATTTATTATCAGAAGTGGGAATGTTGGGGTGTAAAGCAATTGATACCCCTATTGAAGCTGGAACTAAACTTAAAGAAAAATAGGGAGAATCAGTAGACAAAGGAAGATACCAAAGGCTGGTAGGTAAGCTTATTTACTTGTCCCACACCAGGCCAAACATCGCTTATGTTGTTGGGATAGTGAGCCAATTCATGCATGATCCATATTTAACTCATATGAAGGTTATTACCAGAATACAACAATATTTGAAGGGAACTCCTGGTAAAGGAATACTTTTGTCACCCACTGATAATCTAAAAGTAGTAGCATGCACTGATGCAAACTGGGCTAGATCTCCAGACAGGAAGTCAATTTCAGGTTACGGTACCTTTGTTGGAAGTAATCTAGTTACTTGGAGAAGTAAGAAACAAAATGTGGTAGCTCTATCTAGTACCAAAGCTGAATATAAAACTATGGTTTGTGGAGTTTGTGAGCTACTATGGTTAAAAGGTTTGCTGCAAGATATTGGAGTCCAAGTTCCAAACCCTATGATGTTATGTTGTGACAACAAGGCTGCTATTAGAATTGCTAATAACCGGTGCAACATGATCGAACTAAACACATTGAAATTGACAGGTTTTTTGTCAAATGAAAGATGGAACAAGGGCTTATCTGCATGCCTTTTGTAAGATCTGGAGACCAAGTAACAGATGTTTTCACTAAGTGTTTGAAAGAAAGAGATTTCCTTCCTATTGTAGGCAAGTTGGGCATGACTAATATCTATGCCTCAACTTGAGGGGGAGTGTTGGATTCTACTAGGAGTTAAATTAGAGTTTGTATTCATGTAAAATTCTATTCCTTGTAATAGTGTATTTTTCACTTAATTATAAATAGAAGGCTTGAGATCATTGATCAAAAAGCCATTCTACCAATATCGTGTTTCTCAACAATATTAGTTCTAAAAAAGGAACACTCCATGAATAGTAGTGGTCATCTATACATCACAATTTTCGGAAAAAATAATTCATGCAACTGCAACTAACTGCAGAAGGCAAGAAGTGGGGAAAAAATTTGTTAAACAGATGCTGGTCATTCATTCTTAAGACCAAGCAGAAGGTCAATTAGATAGTATAGGCCAGCAAAAATGGTTTACTAAGCAAGTCTACCTAGGCTGTGGCGACTTGGAATAGTGACCATGAGCCACAAGCACATTAACAACCAAAAAGTACTGATTCTGGGACCCAAAATAATGAAACTTGACCTTTAACCTTTAACGAGGAAAATTGTAGCAATCATCATGCATGTTAAACGGAAAGCATTATAAAAGGGTTTCAGGAGGTCTTCATTAAGAAGGCAACCATATGGTTCAGTATACCCAATTTGTCATCCAAAATATTCACATGTGTAGGCACTTAACATACAAGGGAAAGTCACAAACTTAATGTTTTCATGGTAATAAGATATCAATGTTAGTATGGAAGTAATACAACTACATACCACTTATTAAAGCTCTCTATGAAGAAGGAAATTTATGGTCCAAAGGACAGTTCCTAGTTCTATATGTCAGTGCCTCTACCAGTAATGAAATAGGATGTTTTAAGGGAAAAAAAGCAACATGAAATATTACCTGGTGTCCCAACCCCAATTGTATCACCAAGGGAGATCTCAAAGCAACCCATTTCAGAAAGCTCCTTTGCCACATATGCTACATTTGATGGAGGAATCGGTCCTTCCACAGGGCACCCAACGACACATGATACATAACTATTGAAAAAGAAAATCAATAACTTCAAATCAGAACCCCTAGGCAAGATACTGAATGTGCTAGTGCACTTTAATGATAAAAACAATAACAATAAAAGCAATAACGATAATGATAATGATAACAATAGCAATAACAGTAAAGTAACAGTACCAATAGAAATAACGATGATAAGCTCCCCTACGGCTAGAAAACAAAATCAAATCAGTAATTGAGCATTACATAAAAATGTCATTTGAGAAGACCAGCTGGAGGTCATCTGGCTGTCCAACACAAGTTAATAGTGCGTTGTGCCAATGTGGGCACAGTCTTATACCTAATACGTGTGCTTGAGGACCCATCCAATCATGTGTTGAAAACACAAGCATTATATAATGTACAATTATATATGGATAATTCTTTTTTTTGTTTGTTTGGTATTAGGAATACATTGACTGAGATTAAGCTAATTTTTGCGGAGTTGGCAGATGTATCATAGAGTTACAAAATTGAGAAACATTTATGTTGAGAAACATTTATGTTGAGAAACACTATGTTGGTAGAATGGATTATTGATCAATGATCTCAAGCCCTCTATTTATAATTAAGTGGAAAGTACACTATTACAAGCAATAGAATTCTACATGAATACAAACTCTAATTTAACTCCTATACAAACTCTAATTGAACTCCTAGTAGAATCCAACACTCCCCCTCAAGTTGAGGCATAGATATTACTCATGCCCAACTTGCCTACAATAGGAAGGAAATCTCTTTCTTTCAAACCCTTAGTGAAAACATCTGCTACTTGGTCTCTAGATCTTACAAAAGGCATGCAAATAAGCCCTTGTTCCAACTTTCCTTTGACAAAAAACCAGTCAATTTCAATATGCTTAGTTCGATCATGTTGCACCGGATTATTAGCAATACTAATAGCAGCCTTTTTGTCACAATATAACATCAAAGGGTTTGGAACTTGGACTCCAATATCTTGTAGCAATCCTTTCAACCATAGTAGCTCACAAGTAACTAGATTACCTCTAACAAATGTACAGTACCTGAAATTGACTTCCTGTCTGGAGATCCAGCTCAGTTTGCATCAGTATATGCTTCTACTTTTAGATTATCAGTGGGAGACAAAAGTATTCCTTTTTCAGGAGTTTCCTTCAAATACTGTAGTATTCTGGTAACAGCCTTCATATGAGCTAAATATGGATCATGCATGAATTGGCTCACTACCCCTACAGCATAAGCGATGTCTGGCCTGATGTGGGACAAGTAAATAAGCTTCCCTACCAGCTTTTGGTATCTTCCTTTGTCTACTGATTCTCCCTCTTTTTCTTTAAGTTTAGCTCCGGCTTCAATAGGGGTATCAACTGCTTTACACCCCAATATTCCCACTTCTGATAATAGATCTAGGACATACTTTCTTTGGGATAGGAATATACCTTTCTTTGATCGAGCCACCTCAATCCCTAAGAAATATTGTTACTTCCCTAAATCTTTAATTTCAAATTCTCTGCCAAGAAAGTCCTTTAACTTTTGAATTTCTTCACCATCATTCCCTATGATGACAATATCGTCTACATAGACAATGAGAAGTGTGATTTTAGTACCTGACTTCTTGACAAATAGAGTATGATCAGCATTGCTTTGTTTATACCCAATAGAAGTCAATGCTTTCAGGAGGTGTCAGCATCTAGAAGACTGTTTTAACCCATAAATTGACCTCTTCAACCAACAAACTTTCCTTGTAGTATTGTCATCGGAGAAGCCATGTGGGATTTCCATATAGACTTCTTCTGTTAACTCCCCATATAAGAAGGCATTATTTACGTCTAATTGGTGCAAAGTTCCAGTCTTTGTTCACAGTTATAGACAACATATATCCGACAGTGTTTAGTTTCGCAACAGGGGCAAAGGTCTCCTAATAATCAATCCCATAGGTCTGGGTAAACCCCTTTGCAACTAGTCTAGCTTTCAACTTGTTGACTGATCCATCCATATTTTGTTTAACCACAAATACCTATTTGCAACCCACTGGTTTTTTTCCTGGAGGAAGTGTAGCCAGCTCCCAAGTGTCATTTTTCTTCATTGCCTGCATTTCCTCTACCATAGCTGCCTTCCATCTTTTATCAGCATAGGCTTCTTGCCAACTTTTAGGAACAGATACAGATGACAGAGAGGATATAAAAGCACGGTAGGAGTCAAACAAAGAGTTATAAGAAACATATTTAGCTATGGGATGTTTAGTACAAGATCTGACCCCTTTTCTAACAGCAATAGGAAGATCAGAAGAAAATACCTTAAAGGGAACAGTAGAATCTGATTCTGAGCAGGAGACTGAAGTGGTAATGTATCACCTTCTCCACTTGTTTTAGCCGGTTGTAATTCTTCCTCTGATAAGTCTGCACCTCCTTATTCTGGTCAATCTGGTTTTGAAAGACCCCAACAGTGTGTCTCACAGGAGTGGTCTACCCCTGACTAGGTTCTTCACATGGTTCAGAAAACGAAGGAGGAGGATTAGAGTCCTCAGTTATAATGGCCAAAGTCTCCCCCTAATCAGGAAACTCTTCTGGGACTCTTAAATTGTGTTGGTGTGTGATAGGAAGATCTAGAGTCGGAAAGAACACCTCTCCTCTAGGACTATCCCCCTGGAGAGGTGTATAGTAAGGGCAATACTCATTCAAAATTACATCCATGGATACAATGGTTTTCCTAGAAGGAGGATGATAACATTTGTACCCTTTCTGAGTAGCAGAATACCCCAAAAATATGCAACGTAGGCCGCGGGGAGCCAGCTTACTCGGTGGGCTCTGATTCTGGCATAACACACGCATCCAAAAACCTTTGGGAAAAATAACAAAAGAAGAGGCTCCCTAAAGAATCTCATTAGGACATTTAAAACCAAGTATCCTACTGGGCATCCTATTCATAAGGTAAGAAGCAGTGAGTATAGCATCACCCCAGTATTGGTCAGGTACATTCATAGCAATCATAATGGAACGGGCTATCTCTAAGAGATGCCGATTCTTCCTTTCAGCAACCCCATTTTGGGCAGCCGTATCAACGCAATTGGTTTGGTATATTATGCCAAAGTCAGAGAAATATCTCTGAAATTCACCATCAATATACTTTGTGCCATTGTCACTGCGAAGGATCTTCACAGTGGCATTGAACTGAGTTTTAATCATATTATGAAAATCACAAAAACATCGGAAACCTCATTTTTTTTGTTTTAAAAGATAAATCCATGTAGAACGAGAGTGACAATCAATAAAAGTAACAAAGTACCTATGGCCAATAATAGACACACGTCGGCAGGGACCCCACACATCAGTATGAATTAACATAAAAGGAATAGTTTTTCTACTATGAAGAGAAGGTAAATAAGTAGAATGAATCTGCTTCGCAGCAAGGCTTCATAAAAAATATTATCCTCATTACAAGGGAGAACGACTTAATACTTGCACTCTGATCTGATCATACTCCACATTCAAACCTGCCAAGAAGTCATATACCCAAATCTTATCGATGTGCTTTCTATAAGTAGTCACATCATCTGGATTAGTGGACTAATAATCCCCATAATGATCCAACTCCTACCAAAGATAGCGCAACTCAGCATAATATTGGGCCACAGTCAGTTCCTTTTGGGTAGTCTAATGAAGCTTCTTTCATAGCTCATAAACATGTGCATCATTCCCCAACCGTCCATATGTTTCAGTAGTAGCCTTCCAGATTTGGGTTGCAATATCAAGTAATAGATATCCACGGGCAATATTTGGTATCATGGAATTCAAAAGAAATGACATAATAAGAGAATCATTCGAGATCCATTTATCCTGTGAAACGCCTGTGGTAGTAGGTTTGATAGTGGTGCCGTAATGTGTCCAACAAGTCCTCTTCCGGCAATAGTTAGGTAAGCAGATTGGGACCAAATCAAATAATTTGTCCCATCAAAGCCTACCAAAAGAGGATGAAGAGTGGGGTAATGTTCGGAGCTAGTAGGAGCAGAAGTACCATCAATAGTTGTCATGTTGACAAAATTATCTGCAGTTCTTCAATCTTCAACCTTTCGAAGTAACAAAAATGTTGCAGAATGCAATAACCGAACAACCCAAAACAATTCTAAATAATGATAACACGTGAACAGTATCTCCTCAGGTTACCTCCAATTAATATATTGTTGAAACAAAGTACACCAAGAAAGTACTTTAATTCAACATTATACTAATTGAAGGTAACCTGAGGAGATAAAATTTTCCTAAACATGCACTTAATCACTCAATATACATTTCCAGGATACCTGAAAAGCAAACAAACACGGTCCAAAGAGCAATGGGTCCAAATACCTTTTTTTTTTTTGGAAAATGACAAATACGTCCCTAACAAATCTGAATTTATAATTAAGTCCCTGTAATTATGCTAATTTACACATGAGTCCCTAAAACTGTGTAAATTTGCAAATAAGTCCTTGAAAACTTATAAATTTTCAATTAGGCCCCTGAAATTATGTGTATTTACACATAAGCCCTTAAAATTTTATAAATTTTCAAATAAGCCCCTGGCAATATGCAAAATTACCAAAATATCCCTAAACTAGTTTAAATTTACAAAACCAAACCCCTCTAACCTACGATTGTTGTTCCGTGGAGGAGAAGGGAGGAGAAAAAAACTTGGTTCGATTCAAAGCAAGGCAGCTTCTTCTCTTCTACTTGCCTCTTTTTTTCCTTCTACTTGCCAGC
Source organism: Hakea prostrata (assembly GCF_041222555.1). Taxonomy (NCBI): domain Eukaryota; kingdom Viridiplantae; phylum Streptophyta; class Magnoliopsida; order Proteales; family Proteaceae; genus Hakea; species Hakea prostrata. The sequence goes on along the minus strand of NC_142606.1, from coordinate 14,736,755 downwards.
AGCAAGCAGCGGTGAGTTTTGAGCAAAGCAGCAAGCAGCAGCGGTGAGTTTTGAGCGATGCAGCAAGCAGCGACAAGCAGAAGCGGTAGTGCTTCTCTTCTTTTCTTTCTTTTCTTCTTCTTTCCTTCTGATTTTTTCTTCCCTATTGTGGTAATCAAGGAGCTGGTTACATAAAGTTTTTAGAAAAGTGAAAAATTCTGCAACGGTGGTTGCAGAAGAAACCGTTGCAGAATTCAGATAAGAGAAATTCTGCAATTAGTTTTGCAGGAAATCTGTGATGGGTTTTGCAGAAGGAAAAAAAAAGATTGTTGCAGAAGAAAGATAGAGAAATTCTGCAATTAGTTTTGCAGGAAATCTGCGATGGGTTTTGTAGGAAAGAAAAAAAAAAAAGATAAATCCTAATTGAACTTAGGCTCTGATACCATGTTGAGAAACACTATGTTGGTAGAATGGCTTATTGATCAATAATCTCAAGCCCTCTATTTATAATTAAGTGGAAAGTACACAATTACAAGGAATAGAATTCTACATGAATACAAACTCTAATTTAACTCCTATACAAACTCTAATTGAACTCCTAGTAGAATCCAACAATTTCATTTGTTAACAAAAATAAGAATCTTCCTTAGATTTTCATCTCACATGTATATGAATGCAAGACTGGAGTATGGTGCAGATAAAGTCAAGAAAAACTCTGTAAAACTCTGTTTGTTAAAGAATCTGAATATACGGGAAGGGAAAAATAGAAAGATGAAAGACCACTAACATACCCACGAACAGGAATGGTAAGTGATCTTGCAGCCTGAACAACAGCTCGATAACGCTGAAGACTCTCATCAATGCTGCAATTAATGTTTGACTTTGAAAAGGATTCAGAAGCAGAGGCAAAGACTGCAACCTCCTTAGCTCCAGCTGCAACTGCAGCTTCAAACCCCTGCAAGCACACAAAATCAATCAACAACTTGCTCTTTAATATGAAATTCAGCATAATTTGCAATATGGATTTCCAATCCTTATAAGAAAGTTACTTTAAGGTTAGGAGTCAAAACAGGTAATCTAGCACTCTCCACATTCTGTATTCCTGCCATCACATCCTTCGCATCTGCCAGCTGAAACATGGATGAAATAATTCAAAGATGGTTTCATTTATTTCAACAAGAAGTAGTCTTGTCCCAACTAAATGGGATCTGCTAAGTTTCATGAATTTAGTTTTGATAAATCAAACACATAATGTCCCAATCAAAAGGAAGCACGAAATTGAGAAAACCACCCAAAAAACAAAGCTTTTAGCAAGCAACACAAGGGAGAAACAGAATTACAGACCAAACAAGCTGTAACCAGTGTAATATATTGAAATTTTGACTGTCCTTAGAGGGGCTTAAACCTTCCTGATGGATGAAATTAAAACAAAGTGTTTTGGGTGAAAACCTAGATCTAAGAAAATACCAAAATCATTTGCTTCCAAGAAAATTACAGGAAACAAAACTAATCAGAGGATTAACATAATGACAATAAAAGCAATAGTTCACAAAACATAAATAAAGATCAAGAATAGTGTAAATGACAATATAGATTTTAAATGAATTTCAACAAAATTAATTTGAGTTCTGCAAAAAGCATAAATGTCTTCCAAGAGGTTGTCAATGCAAAACATTGAATTGATGATAGATATCTCAACTGGTTAGGCAATAAAGGGAACTGAAACTCCCAGGAAATTGAATCATGCCCTTAAATGACTTTTAGAACAAGAAAGTTTTTCAATATCAGTTAAGACTTACAAGAAGGGTCACCAGCTGAAACCTGCATTAAGAGATATATTCTCATCAGCATAGCATCTTGCTAATTTGTTTATATAAATCTAAGTCAAAGAAAATTTATTTCGTTCCTACATGAGGTGTCTGGTAGCTACTAATGAGATTCTTCAAGAGTATGACAAACAACTAAAATAATGTTCGGTTACTCGTAACTCTTCAGGGTCAACATAATCCATGAATCAAGTAGTTCAAATGCCCTGTCAAGGACCTTGGCATGACCTATTTTAGAATTTTCCAACACAATATTATGATTACCAATCAACTAAATTCTTACATCCATGTCTCTGCTTTATATCTAGGGTGAATATATCTGACAATGTCCATGTCTACACAAGTTACATATGCGTGTCGAAAGATGGCAGAAATAAATGAAGGTGCTTATTTAGGAAGGTTGGTCCGCTTCTTCTGCAAGATAATGAGACTCATCAGATAGGGTATGAATTTATGATACTCTAGGCTTGGCTATCCTCTCCCCCCCCCCCCCCCCCCAAAATAACAAAGGGGGGAAAGAAACCAAAACAAAAAAAATAAAAATAAAAAGTAGCAAAAGAGAAAGAAAAACTATAGGCATGCTGGAAACAGCCAAACACACAGACAGAAGCAGGTGTTCTGGAAGTAAGAAAAGAAGGAGAGAAATAATCGTAAACTACCTGTGGTACCCATTTTGCCGAAACAAAACTCGTTGCCTCAACAACAGGCAATCCAGAAGAAACTAATCTTTGTATCAATTCAATCTTTACAGCTGTAGGCACCATATTTTTCTCATTTTGCAATCCATCCCTTGGCCCAACTTCGACAATCTTTACATAGTTTGGGATCCCATGCAAAATCTGCAGATTAAAGCACAATCAGGTTCTAGATCACCTATACATATCAGAAAGAGAGGACTAAAGAAAAATGTCAACAGGAGTTTTACGTGCGGTAAGCAGACTCCGTAATTGGCTAGACAAAGCTATGCATTGTTGAATATGGGTATACAGCTCAGGGATAAAGAAATTGTTCAAGTCTTCAAATTCATGCATTTAAATTAAGAATAAAAACCAGATGCACTTCGAATTTATGCAGTAAATTTATGAATTTTAAAAAATATAAAAATAATAATAATAATAAAAAGAAGCCAAAACCAGAAGGAAAAATGTGCAACCCACCCAAACAAAAAAATTTATTTGGATTCCAACAATTCCAACAAACCTGAACATTGCTCGTTACACCCCTTACACCATTGCCACTGCAATCAGAATAGTGACGATTTGGCACATACGAATCACAGACGCCTCCAAATACTCTATGGTACCGGTTCTCAACCAAACTTAAAGTCCGTTTTGAGGAGCCTCCATGCAACCCATACCTGGTCTGCCTCCTCCTTGGAAATGTATCTCTTGTATAGTCTTCACTGTAGGAAAAATCCAATTGTGAAGTTTTAATAAAGATACAGTTTGAAAGTAGAATACAGCTACAGCCTAACAGACTGAGAAACGAATTTTCATAAGAAATTTCCTTTTAGAAACTCCTTGCTGCATTTCCAGACATTTCTACAACAACATAGAATAAGAAAGAAAATGAAGCTAAAAGAAAGGCTACGTCCTTTTCTTTGCAGTGTTCTAATCTTAACAGTAGCGAAGCAAAGAATACAGTTATCTCCCCTCCCCATGCTGCTTCTGAATATGAAAAAGAAACTTCTCAAATGACCAAATTCCTCTAAGACACGAACTCTATGAAAACGGCCAATCATCATCATCACCATGAATAATAACCATCCACCAAGGCAACATGAAAAGTCAAGATCACAATTTTGTGCACAGTTAGGGCCATGGTCTCAAAAGACAAAAAATGGTTGCAAACATAAACACTGAAAGTACAAGAGGAACTTCCAAACAAATGAGGATCAATTGATTTAATTTAGCTACGAACCGTTGTGACCAAATGGTCCGAGTCTTAAAACAGCCGCTCTATGGAAGCAGGGTAAGGCTAAGTACATTATGACCCTCCTGCAGGGATAACAATCTCATGCATCGGGCATGCCCTTTTCACAAAACCTGGAAGGTGCGCAATCCAGACTGTACCATAGCCATCCAACAGTAAGCATAGCCATAACATCCTTCCACACGGCACCACTAGCAGTGCCATCAAGAAAAGGCTTCCTCATGGCACGCAAAGAGACTTTTTCGGACAATGATTACAATGATATAGACAATTATTGCTGATGGCGAAGAAAAAGGGGCAGTTTCTTGCTGTCAATGTAGGTTTGAGTATATTATTATCAAATAAAATTTGGATCGATAAAGAAGCACTTAATAGTATCGTTCTTTTTCACTTCTTTTAAGAAGAAAAGAAAAAGAAAATTGTTGTGGGTATGAATGTATGAAAAAAAAAAAGCAGAAAAAGAGTATCTTGCACTTACTTGTAACCGTTAGATAAGCTGCAACCTCTCTCAATCCAGCGATTTCCCATTGCCATATCATCTGGTATCGACCTGCAAGCAGTAGAGGAGACCCTCCTGACCCTATCAATGCAGCTCGGGTTTGGCAAGTTGTCAAGACCCAGTGGTTCCTCCAAACTTGACATTGTGGCACCCGATGCCAAAAATGGAACTGGAACTAATTTATGTGACAAGTAGGTTCTCCAGCACGAACACTTTAAGGCTTTAGTTGCTATCATTATATCAACAGTTGAGGGAATGATAACTCATTCCACTAAAAGACCGTCCAATTTCATTCTAAAAAAATGCAAATACCTGATTTCATCACAAGCAATATATGTCATGAGGGATGTAAGTAAGTGAACCATGAAAGCATAAGTCATAATATACGAAATTTTAACTAGCTTCTGACAGGAACTAGGACAGATTCTTGATATACACTTAGGGTGTGTTTGGTAACGGGCCAAGGAACAGGTTTTGGCATTCTTTTCTTCTCAAAACGTGAAAAAGTGTTTGGTAAAATGGATTGTTCTTTCATTTTCAGGAAACGAACTGGTCCAATTTTCTTGTCTGAAAATGCTTTTTGAAAAACAATTTAAACTTGTTTCATCGTTCTCAAAAACAAAAAGCACGTCAAAAGGGGACACTCAACCCAAACTTCATTCACACACAACTTCTAACTCCTTCCCACCTTCATAAGTATTTTTTTTTTATAAGTCTCCATTGTCTCAAGTGTTCTCAACACAAATTTTACTAAACGGTCAAAATTGTGCTCAGACCATCGTTCTTTAATAAAAACGCTATAAAACGATTCTCGCAAAGAACTCCGTTCTGAGAAAAGACTGTTACCAAATGCACACTTATGTTTATCCTATTCAACTTAAGCTGATGTAACAAACCAGGTAGAAACACACTTAGAATCAAAGCACATTTAAGGAAAACAGAACTCAGATAAATGCACATCTAGGAGAGGAATTAATGGCAGCTACAAAATATGGATCCAACTGATCACTGATCTGCTCATGACTGACACAGTGACACCTCACAACAAACAATGCCGTACAAATGCATTAACAAATTCCAGGAACTAAGTTCTTCAACATTCATGGGGGGAACAAAAGAAAGAAATCTTAAAGTCATGCCATGCCAAAACCATCCAATGCAATCTATATCCAGCACACATGAAGAAAGCAAACTACTTTCATCAATATGATCACTCATGTAGATCCCCTTTCCTGTCAGACAGATTTAAGAGTTTTGACACCGAAGACTTTTAACCATTGCCTACGGACTTCATATTTCTTGGTTAGCAATCTGGATGAAAAGATCCTACCATAAACAGGAGAAAATAAAGTACAAAACCATTTTTGCCTTTTCATATGTACTGCACAGGTTGTCAATAGGGTACAAAACTTTTAACATAATTTAAGAGGGATTTCGTGCAGTTTACTCTTCTAAAAGTGAATTAGAAGAAGTCCTTAATATCAAGTGGAGGTAGCATTATGGAGTTCGGATAAGGACTGCAACAAAACCTGAAAGAGGACCATGAAACAAGATTGATTATCACCTTTTATGCTTTCTACAACCTGACAAACCCCATTTAGGTGGGGTAAGACTATTTTGTATTTTTCATTTAACATAAAAGGTAATCTGCATTAAGAAAGAAAATAGAGCAAAGTGCTAGTATACGCTCTGAAGTTTGACAAACTACCTCCCTAGACCCCTCTTCCCAACTTCAGCAAGGACACAGCAGGGAGATCCAACAACATGAAATTGTAAAACCTTTTACCTAATTCTGGAACGAGGTCTCCGTTGGGCAACCCATTCCAAATTTGATAAGGCTGTTTTGTTGTTGTTCTACAGTTTTGACGTCCTAAAAAAGATACTCCCAAAGAAAGAGAAGCAATGCAGTATAGAGTACGATGAAAAAATGAAAAGAGGAGCCGTCACTACGACACCAATATTGCAACTAAACAGACAAATATAAATAAATTTTAAGCTATTCAAATTAGAACCAGCTTATTTACACATTAAGTTTGAAATGTAATAGGCGAGATAAAATTAATGCCCTAAAATACCTAAAGTAAGTTTCATTGCAGTCTGCAGATGAGATTATCGTCCACAAATTGCACTCGTAGAAACCTATAGAAACCAAAATTGAAGGTGAAGATACTCTCGTGCTAAGGGTTTACGACAACACAATGTTAAATCTCAAGTCTCAAACATAAATCTGCAACCAAAGCCTCAAAACAAATCGGAAATTTTGAGTTTTACCAACAAAAAGAAATCCGAAATTTGAGAAAATCCCAAAAAGCAATACAACGAAAACTCCATCATCGCAACCCTAAAGTTTCTAACAAGAAGAAAAACAAAGAATTAGAGCAGAAATAGGATTCAACAATTCGAAGATATGGACAAGTAACAGATGAACGAACCATAGATGAATCAGCTCCTGCAGAGAAGACGAGGAGAGGGCTGTTTCCCTTTCTCCAGGTTTCGATTTGATGATCAGATACGTTTCAGATTTGGGATTCAACTTTAATTCCTTGAGTTTTTTGGTGCGGGCCGTGCGTCCAGATGCAACATGGGCAAATCCCGCCAAAAACAACTACTGCCCGGTGACGTAAGGTTGTTATTAAATTTTTATTTTAACTTTTTAAAATGATAATGGAAAATGTGAAACATACAGCCACTGACCATTGTTGGAGGCAATTCTTTTGAGTTTTGACCATTTTCTCCGAATCTGGTTCATCTCTTCTGGTGCATTATAACCAGAAAATACAATGGGATCTATAAATAGAAAAATGATTTTTTTTTTTTTTCACTTGTGGGTCTCACTCACTGTATTTTGTGGTTTTAAAGCTGTTGGGAACACAAAATGCTCCCCATACAGGTAGCAGATCCAAACTCATTTTCAATTGACAAATGAAAAAAGAAAAAACAATTAGGGGGTAGACAAATGAAAAACGAAAAAAATTACATAATTAATTATTTTTATATTTTTCTTTACAAAATAGTTACTCAAAATTTCAATTTATTAAACTAACAAAAACTGAGTTTAAGTTTACAAAATTGACAAAATCATTGATTTTTCATCTTCTTTGGACATTTTTATTCTTAACACTATTCACACTAAAAAATAAAAAAATCAATATTTTATTCCAAAGGAAATTTTCCTTTCTTTTTTTCATCCCCATGCCAGTATGATCCGTTTTAGAGGTAGAAATGTTCAAATGATTAAAAATCAATATTTTTGTTAGTTTTATAACTCAAAACTTAATTTTAACTAATTTTGCTAATTTTTTTAAGATGAAATTTATAAGTAATTAATCATGTAATTTTCCAACAAATTTTTGTTTAGTAGATTATTGTTGGTTCAAGATTCGATTGATTATTCAAAATTGTGATTTTTGTGCTTTGTGGTCCCTAATTGAATCCATTGATAGAATAAGGGGTTATATTCCAATGTTCTATTCCATTTTCCCTTTTATGGGTGTTTAAATCATGTAGGCACCATTTATTTGAAGAATATAAAGTGAATTGGAAAAAAAATTATATTTTTATTAATTCCTAAAGCATGATTTGTTCCGTTTAATAGAATGAAAAATGAGTAAATAAGTTTGTTTGTTGATAATTGACAATTCCCTTTTCCCTGTTGGGTCAAGCGATGTAAAATTGGCTGCCCTAATCCTACTTATGGATTAGGATATCCCTTAATGATGGCTCGATGGGGATAATCATTATTGAAGGGATAATCATCCCAGGTCCAAGGTTATCGGAGTCCTCTACTAGCCCAAACTAGTAGGTCTATTGCTCAACGGATCTACCGATAAGATCCAACGACTACCCGAAGAGGCTCAAGTGCATCCAACGAAGGAGATTCGAATGTCACTCTATATAAACCTCACTCCATCAAGGTGAGGGGATCGAAAAAGGATACTATCCGAGACTCGGGTGGATACACCGATAGACCTAAACTACGATCTATCAGATCCCCTTCCCGGTTCTTCATTCCTTAAAGCAGAGCCGTTTGTGATCAGTTCATCAACTAACTAGCCTCCGGGGGGGACTCCGACGGTCGGGCCACATCACGCTTTCGTTTGTTGAGACATCATGAGGAGATCTAAGGGTCCCCAGATTTGTGGACGACACCCACGCCATCTCATTTGAAAGTCATACATATTTTTGTGAGACTTTTGCAGGAAATAGAAGATAATGATAAAGGTGAGACTCATATTTTTTATTTTTTTCACAAAACCCTTTGAATGTGAATCCCAAATATATGTTTTCATTTTTTTATTTTTTTTTCAAAATAACAAACTTGTATAATTATACAAGAAAAAAGAAAAAAGGAAATCAGATGATTAGTCAATGTTTCAATTAAAAAAATAGTTAAAACTGAGATTGAACGTCCAAATTAACAAATATAGTGGTTTTTCATCTCTTTGGCCGTTTTTTCCTTAAAACTAATCATACTGGCATCTGATTTGAAAATGTTCAAAATAAATGAAAAATAGTGATTTTTTTTATTTAGATAAAATAGTGATTTCCATGAAAATTTATTATTTTGATTAGTTTTGTAAACTTAAAACTCGGTTTTAATTAATTTTGTTAATTGAAATATTAAGTGTCTATTTTTTTTTAAATAATAGTTTTTTTCTATGAAACCCCTTAAGTGCAATAAATCACACGACGTCCCCCTTACATAAAGTCTAATATTTCAAGTTACCCTCTTAACTGTCAAAACACTTAACTGTTAAGTTTGGTTTGTTAAAAGTCTAATAAATTCCTGGTAGTGTGTAAATACCAAATTACCCCTCAATTAAACTCCCTTCATTTTGCTCCCTATGTGGGTGAAGGGACCTATCATCATCCTTCATCTCACAGGAAACCCAACCACCGCCCCTCCCTTGCCAACGACTAATGTCTCTCCCCTCCGGTGACCACCACCCCTCCTCCTATTCGAAAAACCATAAATGGTTATTGGTTTCTTAAACTAGGAAGTAGGAACCCAATCACTTCAATTTAAGTTTATGGTGAAATTGTCGAACCCTAAAACCACACTTGAGATTCAACTCATCCTTGATGTGTATCTGAAATCGTTGAGTCACATATGTTCTAAATCCTTCAAAACAAAATGCTTGGTCACATGGGTTTGACATTAGAAGTTACAAGAAAGAGTCCAAAATCGACTTTGGAAGAAGCATAGTGGTGGAGACGACAGCCTGTGTTTTTGGTATTGAGGTGTTGATTGTCTTCCTAATTCTATTTTGCAGGTCATTCAAATAAAAACCAGAACATTGAAGTCACTTTTGAACTAAAATCATCAGCAGATCAATTAAAAAATTTCCATTAATAATCTGCGAAGAAAGAACCCAAAATTTTGTTAGGCACGTAAAAAAAAAGTGTAATGTACAGAAATAGATAACTCATTTTATAACCACTACAATGTTGCTTTCTTTTGCTTTCGATTTCAACTCATTTCTATGACTCTTTTCTTATGGCTATGGCTCATGGCTGTGGTCATAGCTGTGGTTACTATCATATTCTCAGAGAGGGGGAGGGGCGGTGGTGGAGTTTTCAAGGAAACAAATTAATTGAAGGATAGTTTGGTATTTACACAATCAAAGATATATTAAACTTTTAATAAACCAAACCTAATTGTCAAGCATTTTGACCGTTAAAGAATATAACATGGAATATTATACTTTAGGCGAGAAGTACGCCATATAATTTATTGCACTTACTAAAGGGGTAGTTTCTAATTTGGCACCCACTTAAGAGTTCGGATCAGCAACCCGACGCTTCCTGACCACAAAAACCAGTGGGACTCACGATAAAAAACACTTTTTAAAAGAAATTAAATTTTTTTTTTACCACTGGGACCCACTGATTTTTGTGGTCAGGAAGCCATTGGGGGAAAGTGCTCCCCCACTTAAGGGCATAATAAAAAAAACTCTTTAAAGAAAAACTGAAAAGTAATTAATCATTTAATTTTCTCAAAAGTTGTATTAACATCCATTAAAATATTTTACTGTCTTTCTCTCCCACTGTAACGCAACCAATAATTTATTAATTTTCTTTGATGATTTTAAATTATGTAATCCTTTAAAATTTATTATAAGAATAAGATAAAATAATGAAAGAGAAAGCGTGCGGGGAATGAACACGTGCCGAGGTGGGATTGAGTCATGATTCACATTTTTCATAACTTGGCCGGTCAAATATAAACTCCCCGCCCTTTGTTGGATTCTCGCTGGTAACGGGTAACGACGACCTGCGCGGTTGGCCGAAACGGCAAGACAACACTTCTTTCTCATCTCTCTCCCTCTCCCAACTCCCATATCATCACCACCTCGACTGCTTCTTCGTCTCAACCTTCCTTTAATTTCCATCAAACCAACCAACTTGCAGATTATTCAATCACTGACACGAGGTGAGATTCTTGAACACGAAATCTATTCTCTCTCAGTTTTCTGTATCTGAAATCATTTTTCTTCTTCTTTTTAATCTGAGATGCTTGGATTGAATTACTGCCTTATCTCCCCTATCCAGTTAATTTTCTCTGAGTTTTGTTATGTTTTAGCTTCAACATCTTCGTCTCAACATCATTAAATTCGATATATGGTCTAATCTCTACTCTTTCGACGGATTGACGCAGCTTTTTCCCTTTTTCATCTTTCAATTTCATTTATTGTTAAAAATCTGTGTCTCTGAATTTTCGCTGATTTGGTATACTTGTTGCCTTTGAATTTCACTTCTCATAAATTTTTATGGCTTTTCTCAGAACCTTTCCACCCAACATCTAGTACAGATAGAATTGAAAATATTGGTACCTTGTGCTGGGTTACCAATTCTCTGCAAGGATGGGCTTACCTATTGGAAACCCAAAATAATATCAAATTGGAAGATCACAATTTGTTTAGTTGGTAAAATCTGTGAAAGTTTGTTACGTGGGCTTGGGTTATATTAATTAGGTGGTTTCTTATTCTATCCCAGCCCCCTTCAATAGAAGAGGTAACAGTAAATTCATAGTTATATTAGTCAACTATGCTTTCTAATGATTTCTTCTGTGTTCTTTCTATGTTTTGTCTATGTCATCTCTGGCATTCAATATATGGCTTCCCAATTATGTACCAATTTCAATTTAACTACAGTTTAGAAGGTAGCTAATAAGCATCCATAATCCTTCACACAGTGGAATTTGATGACTGAATGGATAAGAAGCAGCATATTGCAATATTTACTACTGCAAGTCTTCCATGGATGACTGGAACTGCTGTTAATCCTCTATTTCGTGCTGTATACCTCACAAGAGATGTGGAGAGGAAGGTTACTTTGGTGATTCCATGGCTGTCTTTGAAGGATCAAAAGCTAGTTTATCCCAACAAGATAACATTCACGTCTCCCGCAGACCATGAGGCTTATGTACGTAAATGGGTTGAACAAAGAACAGGATTTATATCTAGTTTTGATATAAAATTCTATCCTGGAAAGGTAAATTAGAGCTTTACATCTTTTTTTTTTCTTTAGTAACCCTTTCCAACATAACTTATGGATGGTTCAGATTCATTAAATGTATGAATTATTTGTCATCTGGAGGTTTGCATTTAGTACAATGCATAAGATTCAATGCACAGTGTTGTCCTATATTGCTTTATAATTATTTTTTCACATGCTAGATGGAGGACCTGCCAATTTGCGTTGCAGGGTCTCTTGCTTGAAAGATTCTTTTTCTTCTTTTACTTGACGTTCGATCTTCTTATGAACTTGCAGTTCTCTACAGATAAAAGAAGCATTCTAGCTGTTGGAGACATTACGGAACTCATTCCTGATGAAGAGGCAGATATTGCAGTCTTGGAAGAGCCTGAGCACCTGACATGGTATCATCATGGACGTAGATGGAAAACAAAATTCCGATTAGTCATAGGGGTTGTTCATACCAATTATTTGGAATACGTGAAGCGAGAAAGGAATAGGATGCAAGCATTTCTGTTGAAACAGATGAATAGCTGGCTTATCCACATCTACTGCCATAAGGTGCTTTTTTTTATTATTATTTTTGTAACTTTAGAAGGCAGACAGTGATTAATGATTTTATACACTGTAACTTAGTTAAGCTAAGTACTCTGCTAACAGTGATTCATGTTTCATACCCATTTGACTGAAGTACAATATTTATTCAACTCTATGAGTCTGCAATTCGTTAGTTTTTCTTGGAATTGATAATGGCAGCATCACATATTTTTTTTTCATCTCGTATTTGGTATGCAGAAACTCTTTGCATGCTGTTATGTTTTCATGTGCAAATTTTAAATTTGTGCTCCTTCAAATTATGTGATGTGGCTTATATCACATTACATGGTGAAGGTTGATAACTGACTATGAATGGCATTAGATAATTTTTGCCTTTAGCAGCTGCAATGTCGCTTTCAGAGGACAAACAGATCCTGTTAATTCAGTACTGTATTAAAGCTAATGAACTTGTGGTCAAGTTATTGTAATCAGATTTATTAAAGGAAGGATTGTGGAATAATGTGGTCAAGGGTTTGAGTAATTTAATTTGAGAAACAGAGTTTGTAGGGAACTATGGAGCACGAATCAACTAATCAGTTGCATAAACCAAGGCATTTAGGCTTCTAAAAAATATGCAACAGATGGGGGTGGAGGGCTGGCCAGTTGGTATGATAATTGGAAGTCTTGCTGATGATTCATAAGGCCGTCAGCTCACACGTATCATCAAAGGTTTTCAGTGTTTTGGTGTCTGTGCAATTGGGAACTTAGAAGGTGGTGTACAGTACTGGGAGAAAAAGAGGGAATTTTTTGCTTTATTGGAACCTACATGTAACCTTCCTCAAACCTTATTTGCATCCTATTCCAATCATTTGCAGCCTTTTCCCCTATACCTTCATCTCGTTTAAGAACCCCTGGCCTGTGTTTCAAAGGGAAGTTCCCAAACAGGGGTGTGCTGGGATGCGTGAATAGCAGCACCTTACGATGTTCATGACCAATCGGATCCTGACCTGGCCCACCGCCTTTCCTATCGGCTTGGAAGCAAGCTACCTGTCGCCTATCTCACCCCCCCTTAGACGTAAAGGGAAAACGGAAGTGCGCAGATGCGCACTTCTGTGTAGAAAACAACAGGGGTGGTCAACGACCAGAGATTGATTAACATTCAGGTTGTCAAACAGTAGACCTGGACAATATGATATTAGTTTGAGCAACCTTACAAGAAAGAAAAAACATGGATTTGTCAAAGAAGTGGGTGTCTGACTGTCTGGTATGCACATTTTTTCTGATCATCATGTAAGCAGTGGGGCAGCAGGAGTATGATGCAATTTTGAACTCAAAAACTTGAAAAACTTTTACTAATCCCCTTTTCCATTTCATTTCCTTTTTAGTGCTTCTCATGGGTCAGGATGCTATTTCCTGGAGCAGTGAAGCATGTAACTAGAATTGAGAGGTGACCTTATTCTCTCTCCTGTACTCTTGTACTGATGTACTCTGTTAGTACTTGGTATTCTCTCTAAAATTGTCATGGTGTATAGGTGTTCCTAGGTATTGGAGGTTTTTATTTTATTTTTTTTTTTTGGGGGGGGGGGAAGCAAGGGAAACCAATGAGGTGCCTAGGTATCGCTTTGACAATTATGATTCACGCTCCCTGTTCCTCTCTGAGTCCTAAATGCTCAGTAAACTAACTCTCTTTCTCTCTCTCTTTTCTTTTTTTCTTTCCTTCTCTTTTGGTGGATAGCTCTTCCTCTTAACAGTTTTCAGGTTTTGATAGTCTGCAGGCTTGCTCTTTGAATAATAACTCAAACTGCTATTGCAAGTGGAAAAACAGAAAGAAGTATTTTACTTTTTTTTTTTTTTTTTTTTTTCAGTCGTCTGTGTTTGAATGCTTCATAATTTTCTGTTTGGCAATCTTGGTGTTCATGGTTAATGGTTGAGGAATATGGTAAAGCAAGGGGCATGTGACCTCCTGGAAACAGCTGGAAAAGCATCTCGTCATTCTGTGTCAGAGTTTTGGGACCCACATTTTTTATGACACTACTCCTACTGCTACTTAACTTTGTTCTTTTAAGCAGCTTTGAGCTCCTTGTTTTCCCTGAGATGCTTGCTTTGGCTGCACAAACTGCTTTCCATTCTGTGAAGGTGAGATCTGCTGTTAATTCATAAGCACTCATCTCTCACACCACCAAATCAGCCCATCCACAAGCAAAACACACTCACAACAAGGAACTTACCGTGGTTTAGAAAAATTCCCTACATCCACACGAGAGAACAAGAGATTCCACTATTTCCTAAAAACCTCTCCACACAACTCTCCACCTTACAAAATGTTATCCTTTGCTTGCTTTCTAGGTTATCTAACAAAGACAATATTTATAGAGAAACCCACTACTGTAATCACCATATAATTAGAACTCTACCCCTGTATTGGTAATTGACCTAGAAGCCATTCCAACTACAATTATAGTCAAACTCTAATTATATGGACCCGAATACAACACATACCCAAACCCAACATTATTGTCCTTTAAAAGTTATTGGTGCTCAGTATTTGACTACAACAGTTTCAGGTTTCTTTTCTTTTTGCTTTTCTTTTGCTGTGTGGTTGTTCTTCCTCCTTCTTCTTTTGGGGGGGGGGGGGGGGTTGGGGTTCGTGGGAGGTGGGGTGCCCGGGCTTCCTCCTTTCTCTCTTGTCCCCCGCCGTTGCTGTCTCCCTTGTTCCTGCCCTCCGCTCTCTGTGCCTTCTCCTTTTCCTTTGTGTGTGTCTGTCCTTGCTCTTCTTTCTTCTGTTTGCTCTTGCTTTCTGGGTCGGCTCCGGTCTCGCTTGGGGTAAGGCTGTGCAGGAAACTGCCCCTGGACTCTGCTTGTGCAGAAGCCTTCGGCACTGGTTTTGCCCTTCTTTTTCTTTCTATAATCCATGTACTATCCTGCTCCAGCTTATGCCTGCCCATATGTAGTTTATCTCATTAGGTTCCACTGCTCATTTCAAACACCAGAATAAATAAATAAAATGAATCCTGTGGTGGATGGCACCATGTTAATAATTTGGTCTTAATTTTCTCAGAGAAATTATGTTGTGAAGATCTTGGATTGTTGGGTAGGTACATGGAATTGGCATGACACCAGAATTTAGAGAACTAGGCTAGTGTTGACCTTTATCTCTTGAAATCAATTGAGACACAAACAGCAGGAAAAACTGTTTAATAGTGGTCAGCAATTAAAATCAGTTTTACAGGAATAAGAGAAACATAAGTTACATAATATGGCATTGTCTGTGAGACCTCAAAAGAAGATATCTTGAAATGCCCTAAAATATAAACCCAAGCAATTTGAAATGGTTCTAACATGTGCTGGCAAGATTATTGTATACGCTAGTGAGAATATGTGATGAAATTACATCCACAGAGTGAATTCTCTAGGTTAGGTGTCCTGGTGGACCCAGGTGGACCAGTTAGAGTTCATCAGCCAGTTTGCTTTTTAATTTTGACTGACTGATGTAATTTATTTTCTGTTCCTTCTGATTTGGATGGAGATAAAGTATCTTCTCTGTATATGATGTAAGTTAGAGGTGATATTAAAGGACCAGGGAAGTCTGAAAATGCCATGAGTTGAAATGGTGATTAAAGAGTATAGTTCTCAGATTTGTCTGTTCAACCTTGAGTAGTTCAGGACAAGGTTAGTGGGTGGAGCTTGAGTAATCATGTCTTTTTCATGTTCATTATTTTAGAAAGTATTCTCCATCCAGAACAGTCTTGAATAATGATACCAACTATTGGCTTTCACTAGATTCACTTCTCTTTGTTGTTAGATAGAATTCATGCACTTCATCTATTGTTCCTTATAGCAACTTGACTTCACTTTCTCTGATGAGCTTTTGAAGCTTCAACTTTTTTCCTGTGTCATTCTTGGACAGTTTTCCATCATGATCTCTTTCACATTTACAATTACTAATTATCTTACGGGTTGGTTGACAATCATTTTTGTGAGAAAACCAAGTCGGAGATAAATCAATGTATTTCCTTCAGTCCCCTTATGCTTGATATTTGACATAAGAACTGGCTTCTTGCATTACAGGTCATAAGATTATCTGCTGCAACACAGGATCTTCGAAAATCAATTATATGCAACATCCATGGGGTTAACCCTAAATTCCTTGAAGTTGGCAAGAAAAAGCAAGAGCAACTAAAAGATGAAACCAAGGCCTTCACCAAGGGTGCATACTACATAGGGAAAATGGTGTGGAGTAAAGGTTACAGGGAGCTCCTTGAACTACTTTCTGATTATCAGAAGGAGCTAACAGGCCTTCAGGTTGATTTATACGGAAATGGGGAGGACCACGATCAAGTTGAAGCAGCAGCCAGAAAATTAGAACTCACCGTCAGGGTCCATCCAGGTTGTGACCATGTCCACCCTTTATTTCATGAGTAAGTTCCGAAAAGATAGCTAGTCTTCAACCTACAGCTTTCTGATGTTGACTTCCTCTTTCTTAATCTTACCACACCTTCGTTCAGTCCATTCTTGGTGAACAGGGGAGAGTTAAATTTTACTCTGTTGTTATTGTTTCAGAGAGAACCAACTAGTAAATTCTGGGTAACACACACAATGCACAGTTTCGGTGATTGAAAGACACCATAGAGCTTGTCTAACCAGCTCATGGGTTTGGGTCAACTGATTAACAGGTCCTGCATAATGTGATTATTCCTGCAGTTAAAGTCAGCCCTATGGAGGAGTGTAAATAGTCAACCAGTGTGCATATGTCTTTCCCTGCCCCTGTTTTCTCCTCTTCCCTCTGTCCTTTTTTATTTGGGGGAAGGGGTGTCAGGAGAAGGGTCAGATCATAATGTAATTTGACTGGGTAGATTATTAGCCTAAGTAATCTCCAGGCTACACACCTAAACTGGTGGTCAGTTTCACTGCATCCATTCTTCTGTCAACGTATGCTTAATATGCCTCTGCAGGAATACTCTAACATATGTCTTAACATTCTTCTTTCCATTTTTTCCTCAAATTAAATTTATCTATTTTGTATACCAGAATGCATGAGGTTGCTATGATCAAGTTCGTTTTCCTTGTTTTTTCAGTTATAAGGTTTTCCTAAATCCAAGCACAACAGATGTTGTCTGCACAACCACAGCTGAAGCACTTGCAATGGGAAAGATTGTCATTTGTGCCAACCATCCGTCAAATGAATTTTTCAAACGATTTCCAAATTGCCATACATATGATGATGCTGAAGAATTTGCCGAACTAACACGCAAGGCTTTGGCTGAAGAGCCAGTCCCACTGACTGATGAACATAGACATGAACTGTCTTGGGAGGCTGCAACAGAGCGGTTTCTGAAGGTAGCTGAACTCAATCAGGCCTCCACAAGTAAACCAAAGAAAGCCCCAACAAAAAGTTTTAAGTCACTTTCATTGAATTTGAGGAGGAAGATTGAGAACGCCTCTGCATTTGTGCACTATACGGCTTCTGGAATTGAGGTTGCACGTAAAGCATTTGGTGCAATTCCTGGAAGCCTCCAACCAGATGAAGAACAATGTAGAGAGCTTGGGTTGGCTATTCACGATGGAAAGCAAGGCTGAAGACACTGATACACTGGATGTGCTCTAGTTCTATTATAATAAATAAAAAAAACCCACTCCCAGTTAAGTCCTCTGTGGCCAAGAAGTTTCAAATGGGATGTCAGTATTCCATGTTTTCTCTTGCTTGGTGTTGCTGTAAATAATCATACTAACAACATGTATAGTACCCATTTAGCCTGCATGTATCATGTATGATAGCAATTGTCATTGAAGCAGGATGTCTATTTTCCTTTGTGTTACACATCTCTCGCAAGTTTCATGGATAGCTTCTTGGCTTCTCAATTAGTCTATCTCTACTACAAAGTATGGCCTGTTTCTTGTTAAACATTTGTTGGTGCGATGGATTTCTCTTAAATTGTTTGAAGGTGGCTGATCCGGAAATTACTTTAGGGGGCATTACAAGAGAATTTTGTGCAATGTCAGGATTGATGATTGGATTTCTCTTAAATTGTTTGAAGGTGGCTGATCCGGAAATGACTTTAGGGGGCATTTTAAGAGAAATTTGTGCAATTTCAGGATTGATGATTTTACAGCATGGATTTCCTGTGCCAAGGATTTGGCTGAAGCCTGGGACAAAGTTTTACTTGCCCCTTTCTTTTGGGGTAACCCTCAATTTAGTGTCAAGGTAGAGGAGGAATTTCTTTTCCCAGCACAAGAGAAGAGTTTTCTTTACTTAAAAGGATGGGACCATTACATATATTGTCGACCAGACAATGGTTGAACCCATATTATTTTTATTAAGAAATATAGGTCTTAACTACTTTACCAATCTTGTATTGACTGAGGAACGAGATGGCAACCATTAGATGCCAAGGTTGAAGCGGAATCAATCCGTTTATAAAAATGGAATCATACCTTTTTGTCCTGCATTTGTCACGCCAAAGGTGGCATTTTCCCTTGTAAAATAGCACAGTATTGGATTATCATTGGAGTTTTCCATAATTTTTATTTTCTGGGCCAGAAGTTCCCTACTTGCAGTTGTCCGGTAGTGTGCTCAGCACCTACCACCTAGTCACTGATGGATATTTGTTGAACGTACCACAATTTCTGCAACACTTTCTAATCACCATCAGAATCCAATTCCCACATTTAATGATTGATTCCCCATCGATTAATTTGGGAGATAATAAGGCGTGAAAGTATGAACACTAAAAAGACACGCAACCCCTGTTCCATGGGATCATGTTGGGATTTCTCTATTCGTCTAAGTTCTCATCTTTAAAGAGGGAACGACAAAACCTGCAATTTTTGTAACAAGTTATGGGAAAGGTTTCTCTTTTATGAGTTGGCCTCTTTGATCCCTTCACTGTACGTCTTCATCTGCCATCATCTGATTGAGTTTGGAAGTTCGGGATTTGGGATTTCGCAGAAACGGTATGCACTAATCTTGATGATGTGCCAAAAACAAGCCCATTTGATTGAGAACCTGTCTGGGAGAGCAGAATCAAGAACCCAAAACAGAGAAAAGATTCATTATTATTTTGTGCTCCTTTTGGGAAATTATTCTATGTGGTTGATGTGTACGCCACGTAATTTGCAATTAATTAGTGATGGGTTCCCAATGTATACCCGTCTAGAACACACCTCTTTTAACAGCCATTGGAAATTGGGTAAGCATTGAATTTCATATTAATTGAAACCAACTTAATGACGTGTTAGATCTTGAAAACATGAACATAAAAGTATAAAACCAACTCTATGGACTTCATATTTCAGATTGTTCTACTTATTTAAGTTCTGGGATTATGAGTTTTTTTGTATGTCAGCACTTGGGGTTGTCTGCAGATTCTGAAGAACCATCAAGAGAAGTTGTAGAGTTTTTTTTTTTTGGGTGAAAATTGTAGAGTTTAATGCCTCAAGAAATAATCAAACAAAAATTGGATAAAACCCGATACTATTATAACTTTATAAGGTAATTTTTCAACTTGACTTAGGCTGAATAGGGTCTGAACAGAGAGAAAATATAAGTCTGACATTTCATTGAAAAGTTTGTTTTCTTAAATTATTATCTTATGCTTTCATTTCAATTTTACTTTTAGGTGGGTATCGGCTTCATAATCCGATCACGAGTTTGTTACCCTCTTCTTGACGAAACCATCTAAATGTACGAGGAGCCGTCTGATCAATCTCCCTAATTTAAATATTGGCGAAGTGGAGAATCAAAAGCTCTCTCTGCCTCCACTTTTGGATTCTCTTCTCCAAATTCCTACTTCCTTTTGATATTCCTCGTGTTTCCTCTGGCTCTGAAAGTTTATTTTCAGTGTTTTGATGTTAAAAGTGTGGGTTTTTATCTTTTTAAAATTTTTTTTTTAAACTTTTTCTCTTTCATCTGAAAAGCATTAGAGACGACCTGGGCTTCACTCCTTGTCTGCCATTAAAGAGGCCATGAGTATAAAAGTCTTCCCTTCCTCTAACAGGTCCTAGCTCTAGTTACCTCTTTTTCAGGTTTTCAGCTTACTGGTAATTTGCCCGGCATTTAGGTGACCTTCGTTACTAGTTCCTTTCTTTGAGGCTTTGAGCTCATAAAGTTCTCATTTTTTCAGCGTTCATCTCTCACTGCTTCACTTTGCTTGGACTGATCTGTGCCGTTTCTTTACTGGGTTCTTCATTTCTGTCCTGTTGCTACCTAGGTAGGTTTCTCGCTGGAAACCTTGTTCTTTATGGCATTAACTGGGCCACTTAGCTAGTATGCCTACTCTGTTGTACTGTTACAGCTGAACACCACCACTGGTGCTTGGGTCTCGAGCAAATAAAATCTGGGTTCTGTATTTTACAACTTCTCCGCACCAGGGCGATTGATTGTTTCCCTTTCCATTACATATCACTGGGATTACCTGGTAGTCTCTGCTGTAAAAACAGAGCCTGCTCTGTTCTCCCGTGTTCTCCCGTTCTGAAACAGATTAAACCTGGGTTCTGTAATTCACTTCATCTCTTTAATCAGGACATCATTGTTTCCATTGCAAAATGATCTCCGGCACCGATTTGTATCATGTCCTCACTGCGGTTGTTCCGCTATATGTCGCAATGATTCTTGCTTATGGTTCAGTGAAATGGTGGAAGATCTTCAGCCCTGATCAGTGTTCGGGTATCAACCGTTTTGTGGCTCTGTTCGCTGTCCCTTTGCTCTCCTTTCACTTTATCTCCACTAACAACCCATTCACCATGAACCTACGCTTCATAGCAGCCGATACACTTCAGAAGATCATAGTTTTAGGAGTTCTCGCCATCTGGTCTCGAACCAGCTCTCGAGGTTCTCTCGAATGGTCGATAACCCTATTCTCCCTCTCCACACTCCCAAACACCCTCGTTATGGGTATCCCTCTATTGAATGGAATGTATGGAGGCTCATCAGGGAGCTTAATGGTTCAAATCGTCGTTCTTCAGTGCATAATTTGGTATACTCTAATGCTGTTTTTGTTTGAATACAGAGGAGCTAAGCTCCTTATTGGAGAACAGTTCCCTGACACGGCTGGCTCCATCATTTCCTTCCGAGTTGATTCTGATATCATCTCATTGGATGGGAAAGAGCCTTTAGAAACCGAAGCAGAGGTTGGTGAGGATGGGAAGCTTCATGTCACAGTGAGAAAATCTACAAGCTCTCGTTCTGAGATCTTCTCGCGGAAGTCTTATGGGCTAAACTCAGGCGTTTCGTTGACTCCTCGGCCGTCGAATTTGACGAATGCAGAGATATACTCTCTGCAATCTTCGAGGAACCCGACGCCGAGGGAATCGAGCTTCAACCATACTGATTTTTATTCAATGATGAATGGGAGAAATGTGAGCCCAAGGCAATCCAACTTTTTGGGCACTGATAGCGACACTGGCATGAGTGGGTTCACAAATCAAAACAGGGCAAATGGGATCTTTCCACAGGGGAATTCCGTCATGGGAGGTGCCTATCCGGCACCAACTAATGCCGGAATTTTTTCTCCTGTGGGAGGACCTGGAGCTAAGAAGAAACCCAGTGGAACTGATGGAGGCAAGGATCTTCACATGTTTGTCTGGAGCTCAAGTGCTTCTCCGGTCTCTGAAGGTGGGATTCATGTATTCAAGGGAGGAGAGTTTGGGAATGAACGTGGTGGGGTTCCTCATCCTGTTGACATTCGCCCGAAAGGTTTGAAAAACTAGAACACTGTTGATTTGGTTTTGTTAAGTTGATTTTTTTGTTATTGATCCCTTTGCTTGATTAATGACCATCCACAAAACAAACTTGGAACTTTTCTGTCTGATGCAACTATATTCGTCCTGTTTTGATCTCTTTCTGAGGGAAGGAACCTTTCTCTTTTCTGATCTTTGCAGAATATGAGGAGTTTGGACGAGATGGGTTCAGCTTTGGGAGCAGGCAGGCTAATGGAGGTGGTGACAGAGATGAGCCTAGTTTGTCCAAGCTAAGGTCAAGCTCTACTGTTGAGCTTCACCCAAAGCCTGGAGCTAATGGTGGCTCCAAGCCCACATCAATGCCACCACCCAGTGTAATGACCAGGCTCATTCTGATCATGGTTTGGAGGAAGCTCATCAGGAATCCCAACACATATTCCAGCCTCATTGGCCTTATTTGGTCTCTTGTCTCCTTCAGGTCTGCATAACCCTTTCAATTCTTTCTTCTATTGACTGAGAATTTTTTACTCCTCATTGATGGATGGCTTGCTTTGCAGGTGGGGCGTTGAGATGCCAGCCATAATTGATGGTTCGATTAAGATCCTCTCAAATGCAGGGCTTGGAATGGCTATGTTTAGTCTTGGTAGGTTCTGATTGTAGTAGAGTTTGTTGGTTGCATTTCAAGGTTGTGAAACTGACTTTAGATTTTAACTTTGATGCGCGACAGGTTTGTTCATGGCTCTACAGCCAAAGATGATTGCTTGTGGTAATTCAGTTGCTGCCTTCGCTATGGCTGTTCGATTCCTTACAGGTCCAGCAGTCATGGCTGCTGCGTCTATTGTTGTCGGTTTACGTGGTGTTCTCTTGCACATTGCTATAGTTCAGGTTAAGTGAAAGGAAGCTCAGATAACTAGTTGTAATTGTTTTTGAACTTCTTAACAATTTTTTCATAATGATAAACAAATCTCAACTTCTCACATCAAATCTTCCAGGCAGCTCTTCCACAAGGAATTGTTCCCTTTGTCTTTGCTAAGGAATACAATGTGCATCCAGACATTTTGAGCACCGGGTTGGTATCTGATAATCTTACACCCCAATATACTTTTTCCAACTAATGAAGTATTTGTTGTTAAATTTAGAACACCACCATAAGAGCAATCAAGAGAGGGTTTTCATTTCTCATCATCTTTGCTTTGCTATTGTTGTTGACAGGGTTATATTTGGGATGTTAATAGCACTTCCCATAACACTAGTTTATTACATATTACTGGGGCTTTGAGGCCAGAAGCAGAGGAGGGCCAACCCCATTCAGAAGGCTATGGTATGAGTGAAGTTTCACTCTCTTTTGAGGGGTTTTCTACATCTCCAACAAAAGGCTATGTTATGAAGTGTTTCATTCTCTTCTAGGGGTTTTTTTTTCCTTCTCCATCTGAAAGGCTGAGTTCTTCAAAGCCAGAGAAGAAACACTCACAGAGGGCCTCTGAGCTAGCTTCACTTCAAAACGCAAACACTAGATGAGGAAAGAGGGACATGACCGTTGGCAGTAGAATATTTGAATTTTGTCCATTTCATTTTGGTTGGTTGTAATGGTTACATTTCCTTTTTCCTTTTCCTGAAAAGTAAAAGCTTGTGGGTAGGTATGGAATTTTGATGTTACTATTGGTTGGTGGAAAAAAAGTTAAAAACTGAAAATTACAATTATAGATTCACTTTTCTTGCCCCTTTCAGGAAAAGGTTGTTGGCTTTCACCCATCTCTTTGGGCTTTTTTGATTTTTTGGGTCAGTTGCTTTCACCTACCTTTGTTTTGCCTCCTCTGGGGAGAACAGGCTTTTGGCTTTTCACCTATCTCCAATGTGCTACTTTCAGAATCTTCAATGAGTCGATTGAGGGGATGGCTGACATCAGATTGGAATAAACTATCAACCCACCTAAATTCCTCTTTCATTGGATACCAATCTGATGGTTAAAAAATTGAAAAACAGAAAGGCACAGAATGTTAACTGGTCATGCACCAGGTTTGCTCCCACATTTAGATGCAAAAGAGGATCCAAAAATCTCTCAGCAATGATCATGCTTTCTGAAATGTTTAGTGTAAAGTTGAATCAACCTCATGGTGAATGAAAAATTGAGAAAGCTTAGCACTAGAATCTGTGCTGGACAAAATGATCAAGGAGTGCTAAGGGACATAAATGCTTGGCAAACATGGGTGATCAAGTAAGATTGTTATTTTCAATTAAAAGATTTGAGTGGGTCCATGAAACTAGTAAAGTTTCAGGCCTCACGGCTCATCATACTCCACTGCTATGAGAAGACCACAAATCTGACAAGAAATGATAATGTTTGAACAGAATCAGACTGAAATAATGAGTAACTCAGATCAGTTGCTAATTTAATTATAGAAAGTGAGTTAAGCATCCATGCCTGCACTCTGAGAGTGAGTGGTGGTCTGAATGATGAAACTACATACTTTCAGATGATCAACCAGACCACAACCAGGCACATCACATGTGTCTTTCAGGAACTTGTTCCCTCAAATCTTTGTTCAATCAGGCACCCTTAGAATATTTGTTTGAAGAATGCTGGGATTACTTTATAGTGATTATAATCTGTCTATGTAGGTGGAATTTACTTTAATCTCTATTCTTAATTACATATCTATCCAAGACTTCATATATAAATACAACTGAAAGCCAAAGTGGGCAACCAACACTATATGTATAAACACCAGATGCAAATTTAAAAAGGGAAGGTTACACAAATATGGCTTTCAGTTTAATAACCCATTTGATTGCCAACAGTGTTTCCATCAACAGTACAGTAACTCTGTTTTGATGATCTTCAGATCGACTAGTCTTATTTTATTTTTTAAATTAGGATAATTACTGTTGTCCCTTATATTATAACTTAATTTTTAAAAGGGCCCTGCTCTTTATGATAGTACTATTTCTCTCCTCAGTTCTAAGAGTGTTACGAGACCGTTATAGTTGAAACAATTTCATTTCATTTTGTCCTTCTAAAATTAAGAAGCCAGCAGACAATATCATGCTCATTTTAGAAAGAAGAAAAAAAAAACAAAACTTATGAAATACCAAGTTTACATTTATATTTTTTAATCATTTTAGATTCGCAAGAAAATACTTCTTATATTATGTTTTATTTTGTAAAAAAACGAACTTTCTAAAATGATAACGCTAAATTAGAGAATAAATAAATAAAATTTATTGAAAGTAGGAAATTCTTAAAATTGATAACATCTAATTGGAATATTAGTAATACAAAATTAACACTCAATTAAAAAGTAACTATATAAAAGCTAAAAAAATAAGAAGTTACCTTTTTTTCTATTATCTTATATTTTGACTCTTGATTTTGGGGTTTTACCGAAAGTGAGGAAAGAGTTGGGTTGAAGGTCAGGAAGATGAAGAATTTTTCTTGTGTGAATAAGTAATATAAAATTTTAGGGTTATTTTAAAATTTTAAATAAGTAAAAATACCACATCATCATGTAACTAAGTTTAAATGGTAGGGAGGCAAACCAACGGGGTTGGTCCAAGTGGTAAGCAATTTGGTCTGCTTAAGCAAGGTTCGGATATCGAAACTTTGTGGATGCAAAAATTCCCTGCTGGGAGACTAACCCACCACAGCCAGGTGTGCGACCCGGGTCGAACACCGGATTAACTCTGGATTAGTCAGAGCAAAGCCTTGGAACCGGGGTTGGCAACCAAATAAAAAAAAAAAAAATGGTAGGGAGGCAACAATAATTAAAGGAAAAGTCCAAAGTTGAATTAGTAATTCAAAAAATCTAGAGAATAAAATAATAATTAAACTATAGTTCATGAGGGTAATAGTAATTATCCCCTCTAAATTTTGTCATATTTTAGTTTCTTTTATCAGGAATTGACAGGCAAATACAATAGAGATCTTGCTAGGCTAATGCGTTTGACATGGTGATGTTTGTGGTTCCTAGCACTGGATGGACGGCACAAAGACTCCATTAAAGCTCAACGGCACAAAAAAACAAGTGCAAATTATACCAATTTAAGCCATTCTTTTGTGTGGCTAAGATTTAATGAAGTTCACATAATGTTTATCAGTGTAACATATGCACCACATCAGAGTACCAGTGTAACAAGATCCATGCAATAGTATATTAGCAGGAAGAAAAAAAATAAATGGGGGCATTCCGAGAATTGAGAAAAAAATAAATGGGGCATTCCGAGAATTGAACTCGGGACCTCTCGCACCCTAAGCGAGAATCATACCACTAGACCAAATGCCCACTTTGATTCTTTGTTTCACAGAAGGAAATTGTAAACTTTAATAGATGGTGTAGCCATTTTTTTGTCTTCTTTTACATATCTGTCTTCTTCTTCCCCACCTCACCAGCTCCAATCTTTCTTTCACTGTTTCACACTGCAAGAGGGAAAGGACAAGAAGAAAAGTATAGAAAAAAAGAACACATCTGACCCACCCACCTTGGATCAGGTTTGACTGGATCCACTCATCAGGTTTTCAAAGGACTACTGTTAGTCTGTTACTGTCCTAGTGTCGTAAAGCTATGGCTCAACTCTAGAAACTTTTTCCTTCTACTTTTTCGACTCCATGAACAAATCCCAAATCTCTCTCTCTCTCTCTGAATAGGCTACCAAGTTACAGAAGCGGAAACTAATTCCTTTTTTGGGAATCAAATCCATGGAAACCCAGTAAAAGCCTTACTCAGTTACTCTCTTGGTGATACAGTCAAACTAAGCAGTTCAGTTCAGTCATCTCCATACATGCAGTCGAATAAGTCTCTAGGAAGTTCAGAACTTCACCAGATTGTTGCCGGAGCTGGTGGGTTCGAAGTTGGGACTCATGGGTTCCCGACAAACTATGAATTCTCGTCAGCTCCAAGCTTTTCTGGCTGTTCCCAGTCTCAACCCTTGGAAACGTCTGGGATTACAGAATTGGAGCCACAACCGAGAGCTCTCGCAGCTTCAAGGAATCACAAAGAAGCTGAGAAACGAAGGAGGGAGAGAATTAATTCACATCTGGACAAGCTCCGTAACCTCCTTCCCTGCAATTCCAAAGTACTCTCTCTCTCCACGCACACATATTCTCATCCTTAAAGTTCAGCAGCCTTAGAAAAGTTCTTATCTTTCTTTGTTTTTTTGGGCACAGACAGATAAAGCTTCACTGCTGGGGATGGTAATTCAACACGTGAAAGAGTTAAAGCAGCAAACCTCAAAGATATCAGAACTCGATCTTTTCCCCACTGAAACCGACGAAATCGCTGTATTTTCAGGGGACTTGTGTGGAAGATCGATTCTGAAAGCTACAGTCTGCTGCGAAAATCGATCCGACCTCTTACCTGACTTGATCCAGACATTGAAGTCGCTTCATTTGAGAATTTTGAGAGCAGAAATGGCGACATTTGGTGGAAGAATCCGAAACGTTCTAATTGTTACCGGAGATGACTGTAGTAGCAAAGAATCAATCGACTTCTTGCGCGACGCTTTGAGAGCTCTCGTCGAACGTTCCAGTTCCACTGAGCTCTCTAAAAGGCGGCGTCGCATCTGTGAAACAAGATGGTGAAGGTCGATTTTCTGTTCTTCAAGTGTGATGTTTTATTCTTGTGGGTGGATTTGATTTGCATTCCAACTCTTGTAATATACAGTTCTAAGTAATGGTTTCAGTTCTTCTTTTTTTGGTAACCAATGGTTTCAGTTCTTCGGTGGTAGTACATTTGAAGTCCAACTTATTTATGGCAGATATTTTGATTCCAAAGTTTATAAGCTCTGGTTTTGATCTGAAGGAATCTGTACTTCTGTACTTGTCGAAGCAACCGTATAATGTCATAAAGAAATAATTTGTGGAAGGAATTTATTTGACAAACAATGTAATGGCCTAATGGGTACAAGAGGAATAGAACCCATGAAACACAAATGCTCTGTCATTCTGAAACCCATAAATCCTAAGACAATTAGATCCTACTCTCATCTGTACAATCCTCTTACAGCTTAATGCACAAAACAGGGGGAAATTATAAAAACAAAAATTACAATCGCACTTGAGAATATGCCAGACATGGCTTAAACCCCGGCTCAGGCAAGCATCAGCCCCTTTCTTGACCCAGTTGCTCTCTCCGGCAAGCCTATGGGGTAGACCCAAACTCTTTTCCTTAAACAACACAAGCATGCATCTGATTGAACTTCCCATGAAGGAGAATGATAAGGAGATCACAGTAAAACTTGCTACTAGCTGGCGTTTGATTTCTGCAATGCCCGTGAAGACAGCCCGTGCAGAAGTCTGACAAAGCCCAAGAAACTAAGCTTCCCATCTGAATGTCTTATCCAGTCTTGGAGAACCACATGAACAGGTACTGATGGGCTAAGGCCAAGCTCCTGACATATTATGAAAGGATTGGAACTTTGTTACAACCAAGTGGTCAAAATAGGGCCAACAGGGATTCAAATAAACATAAGAAAATGGTGGAGCTTTCCAACTACATCCAAAATATAAAATCAGCATTTAAATGTCTATGAAACTTCAAGGACACCCCCATGCACTATTGTCCGATAACAAAAGGGGCACATACTTAGTTTTGCATTGACTTAGAGCCCACAAAGGACACCCAGGCATACAAGCTTGGAAGGCCCATAAAGTGCTGGCAATCGAAACAGCCGAAAACAAGCTTTTAGCAGTTACTTGGAACTAATCTCACCCAACACTAACTGAAAACTCTGAGCTGTCTATTTTTTGGGCCTGGCCACCATAAAATCTAGTTGAAACTTGGATAGTTCAAAGGAGGCATACAGATGCTCCAGTAAGGAGTGGTTTGATTCAGATTGAAGCAACTAAAAGAACCATGGATGTCACTAAAAGAACCATGGATAGACCTAGAGTTACCAGAGTTGCTGAGGAAAGTCATGCTTAGCCTTGTCTTACCATCAAGTATCACTTCAAATAGAGCTGATTGGAGGGCAATGACCCTTGAGGCCAACCCATTTACTCGGGATAAGGCTAAATCCACTAAGGCTCTTTTTGGTATCAATTATCATTCCAAATTATGAGAATTTTCATTATTTAAAATTGTTTGGCATCTACTATCAGTTTTGTTTTTATTTAAAATAATAGAAAAGCCTCCAAAATTCATAATAGACTAAAAGTCTATTTTGGATTATGGTGAGAAATTCATTCTCTTCACTTATGCAAAGGTTTACTTAAAATTGTATAGTTAAGATGAGGGTAAAATAGTCAACACATTTTTTTATAAAAAACCATACTTTTTTTTTTTTTTTATCTTTTATCTTTTCTCACTTGTTCACTATCGTTTTCTAACAATCTTTTATTTTGACATACCAAACTTATTTTTCATTCCATAATTTATTTTTGACAAAATTCACCAAACCATTTTTCATTGTTGACCAATAATGAATTCTTGTACTTATTTCTTTTAAATAGGCATAATAGAGAATAAGAATTGATACCAAAAAGAGCCTAAGTGCCTTGGGACACACACAGGCACTGCCCAATAACCTGTACATGTCTGACTTCAGAGAACCCAGTTTATTATTATTCCTAAGCCCAAATAAATCCAAAAAGTAAGTGGTTATCCTATATATATATATATATATATATTTAATGATGGTCAGGAAAAATACTATCTTATGCTTTTGAATGCAGGGTCAGTGGTCACGAGAAACAGGCACTCCATTCATAGATAAATGCACACTGCATGGAAAGACCAGAAAGTTAAACATACCGAGGCAAGTTCCTCAATCATGATTGGTCTATTCCCATCCTTCTCAAAATGTTCATATGCAGAACGTGCATGTTGTTCCCAGGTCTCAAGTCCTTCCAACTGATATACACTAATGGCAGCAGCACAAAATTCTTCGAAGTCTAATTTTCTATATTGAAGAGAACTGACCTGCAAATGGACGTGAATGTTCAGCATTTTTTTACCAATTTAGGGGACCCACAGATTATGAGCCCAAAAGTAAAACAGCTGAGAAACCTGTGATCGGTACCATATTAACATAATCAATAACCCGAGAATCCTTCATGGCATCAGTGGAGTTCTTCATCAGGGCCTGGCAATTGTAGTATCAATTAGAATGGCACAACTAGTGAAACAAAGAGTTCACTCCCCCCCCCCCCCCCCCCCCCCCCCCCACCAAAAACAAAGAAAAAAGAAAGAACTAGTGAAACAAAGAAAAAACAAAACCAAAAATAGATCGGAAAAGAGGACTTACTGTCTTAAAGTTCTGCATAGAAATAAATCCACTTTTATTTGGCCCCAACATTGTGAATTGTTCACGCAGATAGGCTAGCTGATCCACCGTCAATGTCTTTGAAAGAGCCTGTCAGAGTAGCTGAATAATATTCAGTATGAAATTCTTTTGAGGATAGTTTGAAGAGTACTATGCTATAAGCATGACTAACAAGATCCACCAACCCTGTGCAAGTCCAAGGGTGCATGACTAAAAAGATCCACATAATAAGGAAATAAAAAAGATCAAAAGGTATTCTTTTACTTGTTAAGAGGATTTTGAATAGTATTCATGAGATATCCACACAAAAAAATGTCAAAAACTCACAAACACAAAAAATGTAGCTATACTGAAACCATTTATTTTGCCGTGTTGAAATCATTTATGTTCATGATATCTTGAAAATTATATTACTTATTGGCAGTTTCATTTCTTTTCTCAATAACCATATATTCCTCATAAAAAGAGAGACGTACCCTCAAAGCCGCTTGCCTGAGAGATGATGAACATATATAAGCTTTAACAAGCTTGAAAACTAAAATATCCAGAGGGACCCTTATATCTTGATGATTGGATAGCCATGGATGACCTAAGCACAGAATCAGGCAGCAAGCATCAGATTTTTGAAATCTCAAGAATAATTTTCAAAGAGTGCTAAGGGTAATCCTTTTACTTACTCAAAGCCTGAGCTGCAGTGAGTCTTTTACGATAATCCTTGTTCAGCAATCTCTTGACAAAATCTTTTGCTTCAGATGATAGGGAAGGCCAAGGGGCATCTTCAAAGCTGGGATCTGCTTTTAGGACAGCCCGGAAGATGCCAGATTCTGTTCTGGCCCAAAAGGGGCGGCTCCCACATAAAAGAATATATGCAATTACACCAATACTCCACATGTCTCCCTCAGTGCCATATGATCTATGCAGAACTTCTGGAGCTACATAGTATGCACTTCCTACAATATCATTCAACCGTTCATCTGGAAAAGGCCAAACAAGTCAGACTAACTCAAGTTTAGGACTAGAAACAAAGAAATCGACATAGGAAAACAAACCTGGCTTCACAAAGTCTGACAATCCGAAATCAATGGCCTTCAGAGGAGATTCCTCATCTTTTGTACTAAAAAGAAAATTCTGAGACAAGAAATAATGTATCAAGTAAAAGGTAAGTAAAAGCACCATGATAGAAGGTCGATACTCCAAAAATAATATTTTTTTTGAACCATTTACATAGATGATTTGTCATTTTTTAAGATCACCAGCAGTAGATAATTGTCAGTTAGGGTCATGGATTTCAACTACCACAACCATAAAACAGGTAGAATATGGATAGGATTAATCCAGTGTCAAGAAATAGAGTTGAGTTTATGACATGGGAGTGGAAACACCCTCCTATTTACGTGGAGATTTTTAATAGGGCTGCAACTGGGCCGAGCTGTTGCAATCCCAAGCCCAGCCCTATATGTTCTAATCTGAGCCCATTCCCGCCCTGACCCTAGTTTAGGGCCAAGGATTATTGTCCCTGGCCCTAAGCCCTACAGGGCCAAGCCAAGCCCATTCTCGCCCTAATTGGCCCTAATTGGGCCGGGTCGGGATGGGTTGGCCCTGATTGGCCCTGACCCTGATTGGCCCTGTCCCTAGCCCTGATTAGCCCGGATTGACCCTGTCCTTGACCCTAATTAGCCTTGTCCCTGGCCCTGATTGACTCTATCTTGGCCCTAGCCTTAATCGGTCATCTTCTTGGACCTAAAATAACAAATGTAAATTCATAAAATAATAAATAAAAATAAAAGTATCATAAGTAAACTATAAATAAAATTCATAGAAATATAAGATGATTCAAGCTCATACAAAATGATAAAATAGTCAATAAGTTGATAGTGTTGTTTTAAACATAAATAAATTCATACTCCATAATTCTATATTGATCTTTGAAAGTCTCTCATTGCTTTGATGATGGAAATTGAAAACCTCTCCCATTACTTTGGTGATGGAAATTGAAAACCCCTCCCATTGATATCCTTATTCAACAAAAAATAAATAAATAAATAAATTCAAAACTTTGTTAACAAGTAAATCAACGATAATTTAGTATTGATATTTTTTTCGTGGTTAAAGAAAATTATATTTTAGTTACAAACATAGCTATCTGTCCTTAATAAGCTTTTTTTTTTTTTTTTTTCTCTGAAATATCACATTGGAGGCAAAAGAAAGATGTCAATATTCATGATGAGAAGTTGGGGTGTAGATTTGTTAGATATTAATTCTCTATATACTAGCTTTTATTATTTATAATATATTATCTCGCCTTAGCCTAAAAAAAAATCAATGACTCTTTGGAACTAAAAATGACTTAATTCAAAAAATAAAAATTATCTTAAAAATAATATAAAAAGTGAACTCATAGTCTAATATTATCAAAATGACTGAAGGTCAAAGTCAAGACTTAGAGTTATATCAATGTTAATGTGAAGATTGGGGTAAAAATCTAATACATAATCAGGGTCAAATTAACATTAAGACTAGAGCCAAAATTAGGGTCAGGATTGGGCCAAAATCAGGTGGATGCTTACTACACTGGTAATGAAGATATAATTTATTTTTATTAATTTTTTTACAAAACACGATAATGTTTTTAAAATTTGACAGGTGTCAAATAATCACCCATATGGATTATAATTAATTCCTCTCCATATGGGTGGAGAATCCAAACTCAAATCAATGCCAAAATCATGGGCCTAAATCAAGGCCAAGATTAGGGTCAAAATCAAGGCTAGAATCAGGGTCAGAATCAGGGCCGAATCAGGGCCAAGATAAGGGCCAAAATCAGGGATGGGCCCGGGATGGGTTGGGCGAGCCAGAGAGTAATCCCAGGCCCGCCCTTAGGGCCAAAATCTTTAACCCAAGCCCTATTTGGGCTCAGGGCCGCTAGGGCCAAACTTGCACCCCTAGATTTTAATCCCTACACTGGTTTGAATTGGAAAGAGAGATAAATCTGCAAAATTCATACAGCTGGCCAAATTTACAGGATTCAATGTAGACTAAAACAATTCTTTACAGTTTGGATAATGATTCAAGGACTTAAGAAATTGCAACGGAGGACTTTAACTAAAGAACTTTCTTGGGAATGTGAATCAAGGAACACAATAGCTTGGACATCCGGATGAGAAAAAGGGCAAAGAGATTATGCTAGCAATATCAAGCGCTTCTAGAAAGCTATCACCTATGGGAAAGTTCACCTTGGTCCCTATGTTGACAAGATCTACCGGCTACAAAGGTTACAAGATTATCGGCATTAAGTAATCCTAATATTCCATTTTAGGTATCACCGCACTTATTTTGAAGCCTCTGTCTCCTCCAATAATTAGGATATTAACAGTTTATGTTCTTAGCTAAGTGGTTTAGATAGATTCTAACTGTAATTATCTTTCAGTTTCCCATCGTGATTTGGCTTAGCCATCTAAGAATTCTTCCTAAATGTCCATTGCAATCCACTGGTTCTCTAAGGTGCGAATATCATCACAATTATTTACCAAACAAAATAAATTTGCTTTTTGTAAGCTTCTATTTGTTCAGGAACAGTTGTAGGGAAACTATGTTTCACAGGATGTACTAAAAGAATAGATCTAAGGTGGTATTAACAATGATGAGATAGGAAGAAAAAAAGCAGGATCAAAAAGAATTTTTTGTGGGATGTACAAATGCTGAAAGGGTTTCTTCTATGACATTGCAGCCAGTCTAGGACCCCTTCAGTTTAATAATATCCCACAATTAAAATCATCATGAAAAACACTTAAGTACAAAGATTCCAAAAAGTCAAGCTATGGACAGTTACCTCTGGCTTGAGGTCACGGTGAACCACGCCTTGGAGATGACAGAAGGAAACAACACTTAAAATCTGAATCATGATAACCTTAGCATCTTCCTCTGAGTATTTCCCACCCCTGAAAATTATAAATGGAATAATTATTTCACATTGAAAATGGTTCTTTCTCAGCGCAATCTTAAGATTAACTCTTTTCACAGTTCAAAGTACCTTGATAGTATCCTATCTAAGAGTTCTCCCCCCTTGCATAACCTGAAAAATATTGGACAATAAGAAAGGTTAAAAATTAGCTGCTAATTCCAGAATATGATTCCAGTAATTCAAAAGCCTACAAAATTGCAAAAACCAATATGTGATCTCTCACATTCCACTGAGTAAAAGGGTCCAGCCATTACGAACGTCAAAAATTAACAGAATAGATGGCTATGAAAAACAAGAAAAGTCAAACTCCATCTATTGGTTTTAACACAATTTATTATCAACAAGTGTTAAGAATCAATTTCTTTAACAGTTTCAACTGGCCTACAAACTGAAGTCTTCCCAAAATGTCTTCATGTTCCAGGAACTCCAACAAGAAATAAGGTGAATCCAGAAACAATCAAATGAGTGAATGATAACAGGATTTATCCTCCTCTTTCTGCCTTGTTACTTCTTACTCTTTCTGTATATTCTAGTTCTGCAATTGCAGATCTAGCTCTTTTCAAGCTTATGAGATTTGAGAATTCCAAAAATATTGTCATGGGTACAAGTGGGAAATCCTGGAGAGTAAGCAGTGCCGGAAGACTGGGGATGAGGGACAAATGGAAAATGCCGAACCGATCTTAAACCTAATACATAGCTGTATGCACTACCCGGACCCCCAAAAAGTGTGTTGAGATTGCCAATCCCCATGTTTACCCTCCACAATCCCCCCCCACCTTCCATTTCAATAACATAACCTTCTCCTTTTTTTTTTTTTTTGGGGGGGGGGGATGTTGTAAAGAAAAAAAGAGAGAGAAAGAGAGAGAAAAAGAGAGAGAGAG
This sequence comes from Hakea prostrata, assembly GCF_041222555.1. NCBI lineage: Eukaryota > Viridiplantae > Streptophyta > Magnoliopsida > Proteales > Proteaceae > Hakea > Hakea prostrata. The sequence goes on along the minus strand of NC_142606.1, from coordinate 14,701,733 downwards.
TTGAAGCAAGAAATGGTTCAAATTTAAAGGGTACTAATATAGAACAATAGCAAAGCTGATAAGCCCCTTGTATCACGAGTCTACACTCGTAAGCGTGGCAAGGGGATCCACAAGATATAACCAAGAAGGGAAGGAAATGGTTGTGAGATCTTCAGATTCAGACTGCCTTATAGGCTGAGATTTGGGGTGATTCTATTAGATTTGGGGAGATTCTATGGTGGGATATTGTAGGCAAGAAATTACTATTAATATTAGGAAGGTAGAGTAGGTTTGCAAGCTTTTGAGTTATCAGGGAAATAAGGGAGAGGGCGATTGCTCTCGGGTAGCCGAAGGTACGCCTCCTGCTGGTAGTGTGTTCTGTTTTGCTTCAGCATTTAATCAAAGTTCATTATTATTATTACTTCTTTGTGTCGTTCTTCCATTGATTAAGTCACTCCATTCGGGTACTTAACAATAGCTATCCCAACTAATGGGGTTGGCAATGTGGATCCTTGCTTTCTAATCAGCTCTATATGAAGTCAAACATGATAAGAAGCTTAAGCTAAGAAAGTCTTTCCTCATTAATTTCCATTATTTTAGATCTGTCCCAGCCAATTAGGGCCGCAATGTGGCTGAATATACAAGTGTTGGTGGCTGTGCCTAACTGAAATACCAAGAAAATATATGTATAAATATATAAAACAAAATAGAGTATAAAGAAAGGAGCACCATGCGCATCACAGGGCACATAGAATGGTCTTAAGGGGGGGGGGGGGGGGAAGGTCCCAGAAATCGTGTGGACATTTAGAAAGGTGCTAGTATAATTAATTTTGAGAACAATTCAGCAGAAAAGGTAGAAATCCATCACAATTGTCCTCTTGATGAGACACAGGCAACTGAAAAGAAAAGGCATTAAAAGGGAATTTCTTTCCTACTTTGAAAAGCCACAAACTGAAACCAAGTTTTAATCCTTGAGAGATCCCTGCAACCAACCGCAACCGACCACTTTTTTGAATTTATTGTATTATCATGCCATTGGAAAATTCTACACCTAGAGCATCAGATATAACCATAAAACAAAGCTGTAGCACTGAAGGAAAACAAACTTACTCCATCACTATATACACATTATCATCATCTTCATAAGCATCATAGAATTGCACCAAATTCTTATGTCCTGCTAGAGCACGCAAAATTTTCACTTCTCTTCTTACATCCTCTATAGCAATAGCTGTGGTCATCTGCAAGAACAGCACACATACTATATCAGATAAAAGCTGCTCTCAGTTTCTTCCTAAACCTGTTTGCAAGAATATTTATGCATATTAAGAAATGGATCCTGAGGCAAAAATTGGATATACACACACAAATATATATTAGAAATTTCTATCTCACTAGATCGGTAATTAACTCCTCCTGCGCAACACCAATGAGAAGAATATTATCCCTTAACAGAATAAAAAATTATTCTAAAGGAAGTTCTTTGAGGGGGAGTAAACTGGCCACACCTACAAAGGGGGGCAAAATGACTGCCCCAAGAAAGGCAGAAATCCTGACACTGATGCCACAGTGCATGCAGTCATGAGCCCCTGTGCATGTGCAGGAGCCATGCTTCCCTAGAGAGAACACCAACCTTGATTTATATGGGAAATCTCCCAGATCCACCAGATAAAATAATAATAATAAAAAATAAAAAATTTATATATATAACCTCATCAAGTAGGTTTTAAATTTGTTTTGCATTTATTAGTTCTAATTTGGAAAAGATTTACTCAATCCCAGAAGTTAGTTATCAGTCATGCTGCCAAAATAAGAAGATAAAAGTGAACTTCTTAAAATATCCCGACCTCGCTTATTGTTTGTAACTGCTGAGGTGGAATCTCACATTGTGTTCAAAATCTACGTAATCCAACATACCATTCTCAATAAATAATATTTTAAAATCACAATGGGAAAAGAAGCTAGAAAATCCATGCAACAAAAAAAAACTCATATATAAGACTGAATTTAGAGGACCTTGAATTTTCTACCAATATATAGAAGACTGAATCTAATTAGAGACTTTTCCACTGATATCACACATGTTAACATCTGGAAGACACAAGAAGAACTCGACCTCATAAAATTGCTTTAAGATGCAAACTTAGAAACATAATGCAGTTCATGGTGCAGGGAGTAACACGGAGGAACAGTCAAATGGAGAGAAGAGATGATGAAAAGGGTTCCAAAGAGGTAGCCATCAAGTAACTAGTGACATATGCAAATAACTGGTCCATTTCAGAGATTCCAATCATGTTGCGAACTCCTGGTCTTGAGTCTTGACTACTCATATACAAGGCTTCCAACTCAGACAACAATACCACAAAGCAAGTCTTGAGAGAGATACCACTAATGCCAGACCTGGCTGGGCTTCCATTACAAGATTCTTATTGGCATCAACAATCAATCCATTCAACAAATAAGCTTTGGTGTAAAAGGGACAAAAATAATCAGAAGAAATGAAGAGGAGACTAAAAACAGATGTTGGCAAGACATGGTGGTTCTATCAGGCAAATCATAGCCAAAACTGCACAGTTGCACTATTTTAAGTTGCATATGGTTTTGATTTCTTGAGAAGGGCACAGTGGATCTTGGAATTTCAAAATATAATAGTAATGTGACACCCCCAACTAAACAGTCATAAATGATTGCTTCACGTTACTTTCTTCTTAGGAAGCATAACTAATTACTAACTTTAGAGATTATGTAAATCTTTCCAGAATCATAAATTTAGAACTAATAATTGTAAAACAAACCTACATGTGTAATTAATTTTCTTATCCAGCGATTCCCCACTTTCAAAACTCAGAACAAAGTAACAAAACAACTTGAAATTTCATAACCGTAATAGTTTATCACCACAGAAGGCAGGCCATTCAATAATAGGTTGCTCATTGTGACCAAACAGGTTTGAACCAGCTTCTCCATGAAAGCAGGGGTAAGGCTGCATACTTTATGACCCTCCCCAGACCCCCACAATGGGAGAAGTCTCGTGCGGTAGGTACACCCTTTTTTGTAAAGGGTACAACCGTCAGTACAACCATATTCAAGTATTAGTTGTCAAAAGAAATGGAAACACACCATTTATCCCATAACCCTACTCTCAACCATTGGATCCTGGAGAAAGCACAAACGAAACATAACTGGCTAAACACAAACTTCCTCAATCTTGAAAGAAGATGACTCCCACAATCCATAATAGTACCAACATGATCCTAAACAGTTAAACAAAAATGCAATGCAATGCAAACGCTAAGCAATACCGGAACGATTTAGTTTAACAGTCAAAATCAGAAAAATAGACAATTAACAGATTTTACCAAAACAGCAAAATCATTACGTCAAATATGATATAGTAGGTGAACATGAGAATACAATAGAAGTGAGATCTTCAAGAACCAATATTGTACCAGAGAGAAAAAAGATGAAAAAAAAAATGTTCAACAGAACATCGGGAGGCTGAGACAATTCCCTACCAAAATTACTTTCAGAAGATCAAACTTCAAACCACAAACAATTGGATAGACAAAATTACCCAGAAGCAAGAGTCACCTGCTCCTATGGTAAACAGAAGGAATTCAATGGTTACATACATTGGGCAGACTTCCAAAAACAGGAGATAAGCTTCCCGAATAAGACCATTAGGTTATGCAACAGAAAAACATAACAAACCTTTGCTTTGGAAATGACCTTGACCGCAACTTCTTGCCCCTTCAATTCCCCCTTCTTCCCCTTTGCGGTACAAGTATAGCCGAAATGCCCACGACCAACCTCCTCTCCAAGCTCATATTTTGCGGTAACCTGCTTCAAGAACCCAAAATTCCTATCCAACCCAACTTCACATTCACTTCCTTCAGGGATTGTGGCTTCATTCGGCTTCACAGAGCCATGCCTGCGAGCGAGCAATGCTTTGATGTGCTTCGCAGGGGAAGGAGGAGGGAATGGCCGCTTGAAGATCCGCAAAGGGGTTGAACTCACACTAGAGTTCGCAGGCGAGTTCTTGAATCCACTAGGCAATGGACTTGGGCTGTAAAAGGGAAACTTTGAAGTTTTTGCGGGTTCAGAATTGGCATCAGGAACAGCATCTTCAGGGATTATAGGATTATCTAAATCGTTTAGAGGGAGGGGTCTTCCATGACAGAGTCCCATGGAAGCCAAAAATCAAGAGACGAAGAAAAGAAAGGTTACAAAGCTAACAAATCAAAAACCAAGAAAGGACGAATCAAAATTTAGGTGAATCCTTAACGCAACAGCAGAGTGTGAGGAAATCCACGAAACCCAGAAAGGACGAATCAAAATTTAGGTGAATCCTTAACGCAACAGCAGAGTGTGAGGAAAACCACGAAACCCAGAAAGAAAAAACCCTCAAACCGAAAGCAGAAATTCAGCCAACCCTAAGTTAGAGTTCTAAAATTTAAACCTCATCAAAAAAAAAAAAAAAAAGCACCAAGAAGAGAAGTAACAGACTGATTCTTCTACACTAGATATAAGCAAACAAGGGAATGAGAGTAAAACTAAGAAACAAGAAAGAGAAGAGGAAAGACAAAATTCACTGCCAAAAATAATTCAATTTCTGTGTGAAACCTTAAACCGACAAATGACCACCCCACTATAACTCCCAGAGGATTCCAATTTAACAGTCAAAAACTTGGAACCAAAAGAACTGAAAACTATGGAAAATATAATCGAATTTAATGATCAAGCTAATAAAGCCGAAGAGCAGGAACCCAATAAAAATCTCTGACAAAGAGCACCAGATTCAGTTTCAGCAACAGAGACAGAAGCCCAGAAGCTTACAGTAAGAATAAATCCAACAAGAAAGAAGAAAAAGAGAACTCAAAGGTAAGGAGGGTGGGGGGGAAAAAGAAAGATGCTCAGCAGAGACTGCAAGGAAAGCAAATAAAGCAGAAGCCCGCAGCTTCTTGCTTTTAGCTTTTCTGAAGGATCTTGGCTTCTTGGGTGGAAATTTTTTAGCTTTATTACAGTCCCTCTCTAATAATGTGTGAGCTTTGAAGTGGATGCTCCTCCTTACCCAGAAGAGGAAAAAGGAAGAGGAGGAAAAAAGAAGGAGAGAGAATGCTTGTCCAGCCTGTCACTTTGATCCTCAAAGAGAACCTCACTAAGGTTTATATCACAGGTAGAAACCGTAGAATCCCTTAGAACATTATATATCTTAAAGCTCCATCTTTCTTCATCTCTGTAGTCTCTCTATCTTAAGTTTGACTTGCTTTGGAGCTTGAAAGGTGCTTTCTTACTTGGAGGATCCTATTTCTGGTCGATACCCTTATATCATAAGGCAGAGTGTCTCTGATATTCAATTTACCCAAAAAAAAAAAAAAAAGGATTTACTAACTAATGAATAAGATCATTGAGAAGAAGCAAGATTTTTCTTCCCTTCATAATCAAGTATATCTCATTGTCTATCAACATTGACTAATAAATACGATTTCACATGAGGTAGACAGCTAATCCTTCAAGGAATAAGCAAGAATTTTTCATTCACCAACATTAATGATTATAAAAATGTACTCTGATTGATATCAATTTTAAGCTTATGTCAAATAGTTGCCCCAATGGCTAGTTGGAAAAAGGAAAAAAACTCAATTTAGCATTGAGATGACGACCCAGTCTTCTTATGAATGTAGAACTTTTCAGAATGGTTTTCATTTAAAATAATTGATGATGAATTCATATTTTTTTTCATTTTAAGTTTAATTTAATATATTCATTTATTGCATTAGCAACCAACTAATCATGTTATCTCCCAACTAAATAAGATGCTAATGAATAGTATGCAAGGACTGGAGGTGTGTCTATTAAGCAGTGAGGTATGCATTTCTGTGCAGATTGGGACTTAATTACCTAACTGATTCAGATAAATGGGTCACCTACAAGATATAGACAGGTTAGTTAAACAAGGCCAACTTAAGACTCTTGAGCATATCTTAGTAAATAAAATAACTCAACAATGATTGGACCCTAAAAGATGATTTCTATGGTGGTTTACCTACTTAAGATCCTCAATGCATGATTTGTGCTAAAAAATTGTAGAGTAGTTGAAGTTGCACTTAAAATTGAATTCTGATTTTCAAATTTTTCTTGCAGCAAAGTGTAGAGATTCTTCGAGAAATCATATGGTTCTTAACATGACATTATGCACAAAATTACTATAAATATACATTTGATACAAGGGCTATGATATGCATGTCTTTCATCGATGTTTTCTTTAACATTATTCTTAAATTACTAAAATTACTGTAAATATATTAGGTGTATGGTGATGTAAAATCAATAAGAACATAAATGAGAAAAGGTCTGTTTAGGTTGTTAGTAGAGCAAGATGAATCCAAACCAAATTTCAAGACAAGTAGAGAAAAACACACTTCAAACAGACAAAAGAAAATAAAAGACAAACAGATATGCAAAACCCTAGAAATAATAATCCTTACACAATGGTAGAGACAAATAGATTGAAAAATAAACATATGAACTATATGATCAACATGAGCATATATAAAAGGATTTCTTGCAAGATGTTCTTGTTTTGGCCCCACAAGAAAGATAGGGAACTCTCTAAAACTTTCCTTGTCAACACTGAAAAAGCACGATTCCTGTTTATGAAAGATTGACAATAGTGGGAGATAAGGAATTCAATTCTTTGATTCCTTGTTCCCTCACCACTACTCCACCATAAATTTTTCATATTACTTATTTCCATGGAATAGAGCTAATAAACAAATTAAAGGGTAGTTGAGGACAAAAGAGAAAAATAGTCTCCCTCTTTTGTAGTTGTACTTGTAAATTAAATTATTCACTTGAACATGCATGAACATGGGATACAGGTGCTTTCTTGCTAACGCAATGAAATCCTTTACTGTGAACTCTCAACAGCCATACAACGTTGACGCAAATCATGTGTAATCTTTCGCTTATTATTGGGCTAAGATTGATTTGGAGAGATTTTTTTATATTTTTCAATGATTTTTCATTTGATTTTTTCTAATGTGACATTAGACCTCTACAGGCTCCAAGGGCGTTGCCTCCACACCCCACCCGGACTCCCGCCCACTTGTGTTCATTGGCAACATAATGTGAAGATGGACTTCAATACTTCTCTTCATTAATTATGTACTTGTGTTCTTTTTGCATGTTTATAGTAGTTTATATGAGTTTTTCAAATTTTCAGTTTTACCAGCATATAGCCATATATGTGTCAATCATAAACTTTATATTAAATAATATTTTAGGCCAAAACAATGCCCCCAATGTATTTATTGACATCAAAGTAGGCTACACAACAAAATTCAAGCCAAAACGACTCTAAATACCTTCCCAAAAATTAGAGGTTGACCTTTCATCGACATTCTGCTAAAAGTCGTTGACATGTCGGCAAAATGTCGTCGTATGACTGATGTTGCACACGACATTTTGCCAACATGTCGAACCTTGGATTAGATTACACAATTAATCTTAACTCTGATCCTCATCTTAATCCCTACTACAAATAATAATAACAAATACCTAATTCTATATTATTATTCAATTTTATATATATAGTAATTATTCAATTATAATCTGGTGGTATAGTTAGACCGGATTGGCTTTAGTCAAACATTCAACTCTAGCTCACATACTTCTTATTATGAAGAAAATTGATTTGAAGGTTTTAATGACAAACGTTAAGTTTCATCTGATTAATTAATTAATTAACAGAAAAATCATAAAAAAATATTGTAAGAATTTTCAATTTCCGTATACATCTATCGACATCAATATGAACGCCCAGGATTTTACAATTTTAAGTTTGAATAGTTAACATTTTGTTTTGAATAGGCGAAATTATGTATGAAATCACAAAGATGGTTGCTTTGAAAATACATATTTGCTTCATATGTTAGTATGAATGGAGATAGTCACATACTTTACAGATTATAGATGAAATGTCACTTTACTTATTAGGTGACCCACTTTAGCCAATGGTCTTGTGTAGAGAAGTTCTAAGAAAAATCTAAACTTAGAAAATTAAATAAATAAATAAAAAATTATGCAAATTTGCTTCTTTCAATGCATTGATTATTCGACGGTGTTTTCAAATGGGTATTAAACATAATAGTGTTATCAACTTCAAAATGTACGGAAGTAGAATGATCAAGATGCTTCACCTATCGATGAAAAATACGAAAATGTGAAGTAGGTGATCAAGATTGTCAAGAATAGTAACAATAGGGTTTTAGAGAATATAAGAAAATTTCTTTAAAAATAAATAAATTCATATTTGTTAATTTTTCACATAGACTTTGCTTGTGAGTAAGCTTTCAATACGGAATTCACCATAACTTTCATCTAATATGGATGTAGAGCGGTAAACACACAAGACTCTCTTATTCACTATAACATTACCTCACATAACAAACTTACATTTTTTTGGATCCGAGGTTCATCCGAGTTAGCTTGTGCACACCACGATTAAATCCTCAGGGGAATTTTTATATAATGAATATAGAAGGGACTTCGCCCTTGGCCTCGAGGAGATTTGAACTCTGACCTCTTATGTGAAAGCATTGGTCTTTTATTAACTGAGCCACCCCTCGAGATTAAGAAGCTTACATTTCCTTTAGCATAGTTTGAATGGACTTGAATGGCCCATTTGATAATTGACCTAATATCTATCTATTTTGTCAAATCTTCTCCAACAATAACTCTGCAGCAGCACTATATATAAACTACAACAACCCCCTTTGAAAATCAATCAAAAATTGGACCACCCATTTGATTTCACTAATAAAAAATTAGTAATTTTATATTTTTTTAACTATCTCTTTTTATGTATCTCTTTAAACTCAATCTTAACATGCTATGCACTTTGCTTTGAATTTAAATTTGACTAAGTAGAGGTTTCAACCGGTGGGGGGAGATATGAGTGTTTAAATGTCCATGGTTGAAAACTTTGACAAAAAAAATAAATAAATGACAAAATCTATAGGCAGATCAAAATAATGATTTAAGTAATTTCTTTGAAATGGTTTTAATTAGTCTAATACATTTTCAAGATGACAATAGCGAGCTGAGCAACTTTTTTTTAATTCATGAGTACCCGATGGACTTAGCTGGATGCAATAATGGGCCTGGCCCACCAGTGGATGGGTTGGGCTTAGTTCAGCCGATGCACACTCCACACAGGCTCATGTGTCTCTTGTACCTGGCTGACCCATTAACTTCATAAATAATTTATTCTTTTCTTTTAGAGATTTTACGTCTAGGTCCCTTAGTGCAATATATTATATATAAGTCCTAACCAGACTAACACCGTTAGTTACGGTTAAGTATATTCAAATTTCAAACATTGATGCGACCAAAATGCTCTTCAGGTTATTTAATAAATTGTATTATTATAAAAAAAAATTTGGTATATATATTTTTGAGCAAATTGCACTAACACAAAAAATGGAGGCTTTAAAGCACTAATACCCCACTTTATGTTTAAAAAGCATAGAGACCCAAAATTTGATTTTCATTGGATATATTTGTTAAATTTATCATTGGAAACAGTTAAATTACTGTTTATTTTAAAAAATATCCCTATAATAAACAGTGTCAGAAAGGTTTTCAGCGACAAATTAGATAAATATATCAAATGAAAATCCAAAATTTGGGGTCTATGTGTTTTTTAAACATAAAGTGGGGGTTTCATTGCTTTAAGGCATCCATTTTAGGGTGCCAGTGCAATTTGCTCTATATTTTTGCTTAATGACCAATTATCTTTTTTTTTTTAAACCATACATTAACACAATGTATTAAATAACTTGAAGGGCACTTTTGTTCATTCATGTTTGAAATTTGAATATATTTAATGGCTATTAACCGTGCTAGTCTACTTTGGGATCTACACGTAATATATTGCATTAGACGGAGCCCAACATTAGTTGATGGTCCATTAAAGGGACCCGTGGGTAAAAAAAACTCTTTCCTTTATTTTACCTTGAAACCATGATTCCAAATTCTGTGATCCTGGGGTTGTTGGAAATTGACTACAAAGTTCCAAAAACAAAAAAGAAATTTTTTTTGAAAAAGAGATCCTATAAACCAAAATGATTTAGATTTGCTACCCTGAGATTTCCCTGAGTGGCTGTTTAGCTAATGGCACAGCTGCTATGGCCCAAGTATTTCTGCAGTTGTGGATCAAATATGACAGACAAAGACAAACACTTGGGGTCCTCCTGCATGCATAATTTATTACAAGTCCATAATTTCAGGAACTCTGAGTATGATCTAAAGCTAATGATAAATTGTCTTAAATGTCAACTATATTAATATTTAACACACCCATGCCATCCCATATTCTAAGAAAATTTCTGATTTGTTTAGTTTGCTCTTTTAAATGTAATGATAAGTGGGTTTTTAATTGTGACCTACCTGAAATTAAGGATCCCCCCTTAGATTTGGAGTAAAATGCGCTTCATTCTGTCTTAATCTCATCACTAATCACCAAGCTTATGGGGGGGGGGGGGGGGATTTTGAAAATTCAAACTAAAAATAATCTCCTTAAGCAATCTGTGTTGTCTCATGAGCTCATATGTAAATGAAGCTTCTCCTTAGATTAGGAGCAAATTGTGCTGTACTCAATCTCCTTTCTAAGCTTAAGCTATTCCTTTTTTTAAGGCTTTGCATAGTATATAGCTATAAGAGAGTTTCTTGTCAGAGTAGGATCAAAATGTTCTTCAACATTTCTTTCCTCAGAGTCTAATTAGCTTCACCATCAATGGGTTTGGTCTCATATGAAAGCTTTGGTGTTTCTTCATATGTTAGTGCTCCAACCAGTCCTGGGAGAGTTATTTTGAGCCATGGTGTTTACTTCTACAGTGAACCAACTAGTCCCACCCTATTTGATTTGGAATTAGAGCCAGAAACTGATGGCTTTGAATTCAGAACTAATCAGCAGCAGCAGCAGCAGAAGCAGCATCAACAGAAGGAAGAACAGATATGTGGGGAAGATCCTTCTGCTAAGAGTATGGCCTTTGCAGATGAACTCTTTTGTGATGGTAAGGTGCTACCAATGAAACACCCTTCTCATGCTGAAGATGAAGCACACAGTCAAATGCCTCCATTGAAACTCCCACCACGCCTTCAACAAGCTGAGAGAGGGAAGTTTAGCAATCGAAGCTCAAGTAATGCTTCTTCCCCTAGATCATCCCCAAGTTCACTTCTAAGGCGCCCATTTTTGTGCTGGAGCCTCAGGAATGAGGATTTTGATCCTTTTATGGTTGCTCTACAGCATGTTACAGGGGAGAGAGATAAAGAAGCAGTAACATCAACCCAGAACAGAACAACAACTCCTCACCAACCTGTGCAGCAACAAGTATTAATTTCACGAGAGCCCACAGAGATAGTGAGACTGGTTGGGCACTCAAGGTCGAGCCATGGTGGGTCTAACACAGCTACCTTCAGAACATTTTCTGCTTCAACAGAGATGAACAGAAGTGAGTCCATTGGTCAATTTATTGGAGGATCTCATCATAAGGTTTCAGCAAAACGTAGGATCAAAAATTTTCTTTTCAACTCCTTTGAAGGATGGGTAAGCAAAAAGGAAAAGTTAAGAAAATCCAATTACTTCGGAAGATTCAGCTTTAGATCGATGTATGCAACTCATTACACTGCAAAGAAAGGAGCTTATGAGGAGCTTTAAAAGCAGCATCAAAACTTACAAAGCCATTGGATCCTAAGTGTAAATCATCCGATGCCCAAAACCTTGTGTTCATGCAAAAATTGAGTTGGGTTGTTTTAACTTGTAAGTCCTGAGATATTCAGAATTTTCTTATGAAAGAACTCCCAACCGTTCATCTTCTTTCATTTTTGAAAAATTCGTAAAACTCGAAATTTCGAATAAGCGAAGAACATAACCGATAATTGGATCTAACGGTGAGGATTAAAAGAGCGGTATACTTGCAAATATGAATCTTTTATTTATATTATAGTAATTTTAATTTCTGAATTTACCATTTCAAGTCCTTACTGAAATCCCTTTCCATCTCGAGAGAACCCTAATTCGAATTTGGGTTGAACGAAACCATTGGATAGTCGCTGCCTCAGAAATTTGCTTGGTTGAGTTCTCCACCGGCAAAGGGTAAGCCATTACACCAGAGAGGAACTGAGAAAAATAACGCAATTCGATTCATGATCATTGCCTAGCGATGAGGAATTCAAGGAAGCATCGTTAGGGTTTCGGGAGAATCATAGGCTCTCAACCTCAGGAGGGTTTCATGTTTCCTTTGTTTGGTTGTTTTTTACTTTTATCCTTCCTCTCCCTCTTGGGTTTTGAGATGTTTGCAAGATCTAATTTTTAGGGCTTTGAACTTTTGATTACTTTTGTTTTGTTTTCTATATCTGAAGAGAAAATCTCATGTTCACTTCAATTATCGAATAAGATTGGTCATGTTGCTTTCAAGGCAATCCATAGTGAAATCCATGGTTATATTCCGTCCTCTGAATTTGTGGCTAGAATAGAGTTTGAGCCAAGGGCTCGGTTTTGTAAATTTTAAAACTAAAAGTATTAGAATGTAAAATAAAAACTTCATATTTATACATATACCCCGCCACACGAAATTTTCCTCAAAAGATAGGAATATCAGATCAACCCAGTCCATCGAGCTGGTCGAACGAGGTATCTTCAACCGTCAAATGAACCGGGTTGAGAGCTACCGCACTGCCATCGGACCAGTTCACTGTGAGATGCAGGCTCTCAAAGCTCTTCAGCTTTCGCTTATTTTTCCTTTCTGTGTTGTTCAAACTCTTCTCTCGCCAACCACAACAATGGCGATTCAGAAGAATCCGAAGTACAATAAATACAAACCCAGATCTCCAGTTATCATACTAATCATCTCTATTGCTTCCATTTTGTCTCTCTACCTTCTCTCCGCTTCAATTTCTATTGGTGGGTACTCCTTCTCTTCTGCAGGATCCCTAGCCCTAGGGAAGCTCGGGAAGAATAGTCACAGGCATCATGTATTGGAGAAGTACTTATACTGGGGTGACAGAATCGATTGCCCTGGTAAACACTGTGATTCTTGTGAGGGTCTGGGTCATCAAGAATCTAGCTTGCGTTGCGCTCTTGAAGAAGCCATGTTCCTTAAGAGGTAACTCCATTAGGATTTTGGTTTTCTTTCTCTTTACTGCTATTTCTTAAATCTCTAAGTGGAACATGCGGATTCTCTTTTTGACTTGTAGTTAATTGCTTGATCTGAAGTAATAGAGATCGCAACCCATTCCATGTTCGCATACTATACATTCTTTTTTTTTTGCGTCGTAAGACCATAATTTTCCGTTTCTATTTCCACTGTGTAGAATTTTAGTCATACTTTTGTTAGAGCTGCTCGATATTGACATTGAATGCATGTAGAATAGAAAAATTTACTGATCCTAAGGTATCTGTTTTCCTTTTATTTTTTTCCCCGTCTCCTTTTCATGTAAGTAAAGTTAATATTCTTTTCTGTGGCAGAACTCTCGTTATGCCCTCGAGGATGTGCATTAATGCAATACACAATAAGAAGGGAATCCTTCATCAACTCAGTAATGGGAGTTTAGAGGAAGGGTAGGTTTCGTCAGAAATCTCTTTCACTCTTTATTTTTTTAAAATCCTGAATTGAACCTTGTATTAAGAGCAGCCTTTTTCGAATATTTTCCTTTTTGGAGTCATTATTTAGTTTTTTTAATCTATGCTTCGATGTGGGTCATTTTCTGGGATCTGAAGCTTTCTCTTATCATGTGGTAGATGGACAGCTAGCTCCTGCTCTATGGATTCCTTGTATGATTTGGACTTGATATCTGAAACCGTGCCTGTAATCCTTGACAAGTCAAAAATGTGGTACCGGGTACTCATAACAAGTATGAAATTGGGTGCAAGGGGCGCGACTCACGTGGAAGGAATAAGCCGGACTGAACTGAGCAGTAGACAATATTCAAATTTCTTGCTGATCAATCGAACTGCAAGTCCTCTTTCATGGTAAAGTATTAATGGTTCCTTCCTTAAAATCTAGCGGTTGTGGCTATTTACAAGATCTTGACTGTTGGAACATCAGTGCTAGATTGTGGCTATTTACAAGATCTTGACTCTTGGAACATGAGATCACTGATTTTGTTGTCAGTTTTGATGATCATTAATTAACTTATTCTTACTTCTTTTTGGGTAAAATTAATTAACTTCTAGTTACTTAAGTCACTTTGACACTTTTAACTTATAATTTTAATTTGGGAAAAACTCACTTGGGTAGGCTGGCCTTGATATGCTTATCAAGGTACTGGTGGCCCATCTTTGTTGCTCCACCTGGAAGATTGATGTGGCAATTCAGACTGTCAGATAAAGAGAAGTTGGTTTTGGTTGATTGCTATGTAAGTTTCAGTTCATGTATTTGCATCTTTCTCCTTATATACCAGTGCATGCCAACCGCAAGTTGTCACCAACCACTACTCTGCAGTTACCTATAATCCTGAGTTTTCAAATCAATTTTTTCTCATGTGGTAAACCCTGTGTGTGCTGTAATTCACTTTTGAGCTGGGGACTTAGGATCTACCTGCCAAATTTGTACCCCTTCCGAATCTGTTAGCTAATAGATTTTTGGGTTCTCCTGATAAGTTTATCAAAGTGGCCTGTTCTAAAAAGGTGTACCCAATTATGTTCAACTGACTGACGTGTCACTTGTGGTGGTTATGGTGCTTTCTGTAGACTTGTTATGCTGATGATTGTCAGAACTCTGGCTGTGACAAGAGTCGGTTTATTCTCCCTATGCCTTCATAGATTGTAGATTACTTTCTAAGATGCTAAAACATTGCTAATTCTTTAATTGGCCTTGATTATGGTAACCAACCAGGTTTATGGAGTGCAAAGATCGAAAAAACCATAGTGCTGTAATGCTGCCATACTCATTTCTTCCTTCAATGGCCGCTAAGAAGCTAAGAGATGCCGCAGACAAGGTGTGTTATCTTGAAACCAACTCTGAAGTTCTAATTCAGGAGTTGATATAATCAAGCATAGTGTATTTGGTCCTATGGTCGTTTGTTCTTTTGAACCTTGCTGTTAGGTTTTTGCTTTACTGCCGGTCCAATCCTATTTTAACAAATGAAATTGATTTGGTACTGTATTATTAATGCTAAAGTTTTCAGTTTAGTTGGGTTTGTTTCATGTTTATTTCTTATAAATTTTCGTTCATTCGATTTGTTGTGGATTGGATGATGGAAAAACCAGCAAGCAGCAAGCGGGGCAATGTCAAGTTAAGCGCGAAAACCTAGTTATAGACCCTGATGGACACATGATGAATGTGAGAAGCATCGGCCCGGAGAAGGCTGGATCGTAGGAAGCGAGTGAGCATAATTTGAACTTTTAGGGAAAACATCCAAAATCTTGTGATTAACCACTTTCGGGATGCTGTAAATTAAAGAGTCAGTCGGTTGGTATCCCAAAAGTGTGACAAAGACTTCGCCATCAGGCATAAAATAACCCCTTCAGGGCTTTAGAGATATTCTATTCAGTAGTTATCCAGAATCTTATTATTGAGAACTGAGGTTAGTCAAGGTTTGGTTTTATTAAACAGTTTAAGTATATAGAAGGACCTAAATTAGCAAAATGTGAATTTCCAGATCTGGACACCCACTCATTTCAGAATGTTACCTGTGAAAGCCATTTCCAAGTTTCTGCTGATTGCCTGTAAGTTGTCTTTCATGACTGAAGGAGCTAGATGTTTTGGTGCTTCCAGAAATATCATTCTTCAATGAAGAAACATAATGCCTGTAGCTTTGCTGATGAGTTACCTTGGTAGTTGATGGATCTCATTTGTACTTGTGATTGTGAACCTTTCCCAATTTGTAGCTATTGGGTCATTATTTTTGTGTCTATGCTTGGGACAGTCTCTTTTGTCTTCTTGTACTCCATCTAAATTATAGCTTCTCGCCATAATAAGTTCTTGTTGCTTTTGAACTTTTTGTTTATATATGACTGAACTGTACTGTAGTGAATATATAACCCATATTTAGTAACAAAATATCTTATACTTCCTATACTACTAAAATGGTAAAAGTAAAATCCATGTTTTGTAGAAAAAGAGATCTTCATTTAACCAGTTATTTACTTGCCTGAGCCCCCCCGCCTCCCCCCGCCCCCCCCGGGGCCCCCGGGCGCCCTCCCGCGCCTCCGTCCCCCGCGGGAGCCCGCCCCGGGCCCGGCTCTCCCCCAATGCCCGTGCGGCCCCGGCGGCCCTCCCGCCCCCCCCCCCCCCCCCCCCCCCCGCGCCTTGGTGTCGGGGCCTCCTCTTCCCCCCCCGGGCGCGCCCTTCTTCTTTCTCCCCCCGCTCTCTCCTTTTCTTCCTTGCCCCCCTCCCCCCCCTCCTTTCTCGGGCCCCTCTTCCGGCCTTCTCCTTTCCCGGCCGTCCTCCCCCTTCTTTCTTTGGGTGTCCCTTGTCCCCCCGTTTCTTCCCTTTGCCTGGGCTCCCCGCGGGCTTTCCTGTGGGTGGTTGCTCTTGTCTTTGCCGCTCGTCTCCCCGCCGGCCTCCCCCCCTGGCGGGGTGTTTGCCTGTCCCCTGTCTCGGTCCGCTTGCCCCCCCCCCCCGTCGGTGGGCCCCCCTGCCCCGCCTCCTTGGTCTTTGGTCCCCCGGTTGGCTGGGTCCTCTGCCGGCTCGTGGCTTGCTTTGGGCTGTTTGGGGGGTGGCGGCCCTCTCCCCCCGCTTTCTCTTCTTCCGTGGTCCCCCCTCTCGTCCCCCCCCCCGGCGGTTTGCCTCTCCCCCTGCTGGGTGGGCCCCTGCTGGCTTGGCCCCCCCCCTCTTGGGCCTCCCGGTTGTCCTGCTGTGCTTGTGTTGCTTGCTCGGGGCTCCTCTCTTGTGTGTCCTTGGTCCCGCGTTTGCCTGGTTTTCTCTTCCTTCTTCTCTTCCCTCCCGGCCTGTCCGGGTCCTGCCTCTTGTCTGCTTTGGGGTCCCCCGGTCGGTGTGCGTTGGCTTTTGGGTCCCATTGGGTCGGCCCTCGGCCCTTCCCCTCGCCCTGGCTTTCTGGGCTGGCTGTTTGTGGGTTGTTGCCCTTTGTGCTTCGTCGCCTGCCCGTCTGTTTGAGTCGGATGGGCTGTGGTTGTGCTCTTGTCGGGTTTTCCTGCGGTTGGTGTGGTGAGTTATTTGGGGTGGTGTTAGCTGTGGTTGGTGTTACCTTTGTTTGTCTCTTAGTGCTTAGGCTTATGTGGGTGAGCCTCATCTATGATCTGCTTTGTTAGCTCTTCTCATGGAGCTCTGTGTTTGTCAGGTGGTTGGTGTTCGTCCTGTCCACCTGCGTGTGGTCCGGGTGTTGCTTGTTTTCTCTTCCCTTTGTCCTTTCTTTCTTCATCGTTCCCCCGCTAGATCTATTCAGCCCGTATTGTTATGTTATTATCCTTATAATACCATTCTAGTTTCAACCCTTTTTCACATCTAACTTCTGTTTCATCTTAAGTCTTATCAAATCTGAACTTTATTCCCTGTGAAAGGTCCTATTTGGCTACTGTTTTGATCAATCAAATACAGTACTACATTATTTGGTATCATGAGCCATGACAGGGAGTGAAACTTATGGATTGGATATTGATCTTATGGCGGCAATGATGGAGATGGTTCAACAACTAAGCAACCAAATCACTGCGAACCAGAAGCAAATGGATGAGAGGTTCTCAGAAATGGAGGCCAGAGTTGTTGCCTCTACTCATGTTCCTCACCCTCCACTTGGTGAAGAATTCCATCCAGCTCATTCTGTAGCCAATTTTCCTACTGGGAGAAATATGGGGAGAGGACCCCAAAGGATTCCAGTTGTGCAACCAACTTTTGAGGAGCACCTACGAAGTTATTTTGCTGGAGAACAACCTACATTCAATAAGCATGTTGGTGACTCTCATAGGGTTAAGCTTGAACTCAAAGAATACTCAGGTAAGCATGATCCTCAAGTCTTTTTTGATTGGTTGGCAGCGTTGGATGACTATTTTGATTGGTATGAACTATTGGAGGTACGAAAGATGAAGTTAGCACGTACCAAGCTAGTTGGAGCTGCACGTGAATGGTGGAGAACTCGCGAATATGAATTGGAAGATTGTGGTAAAGCTCCTACTACATGGGAGGAAATGAAGGAAGAACTGAGAGAAAAGTACTTGTCATCTACTTTTTAATTGCGACTACAAGACAAGTTAAATTCTTTTCGTCAAGGGAACTTGTCAATTGCAGAATATATGGAACAATTTGACTCTCTTTCTTCTCGTACAGGAATTCGAGAGAGGGAGATCCAAATCTTATCACGTTTCAGATTGGGTTTACGGCCTGAAATCAATAGGGCCATTGGCGTTGTGGATTTAGAGAACGTGTGGGATTGTTTTGAAAAGGCCCTACGTGCGGAGAATTATTGGCATCCAACAACAAAAGGTTTGGATACCAAGCCGGGGAGGCTAGGTGAAATTTTCCTAGCACCAAAACCTACAACAACCACCCCTACTCAACCCACATTTCCTACCCGACAAGATAAGGGCAAGGCTCCTATGACTAGTGGCAGCCAAGCACAATGTTTTCACTATCAAGAGGTTGGACATTATGCTAAATATTGCCCACACCATCAAAAGATTAATGTTGTTGTTGAGATAGAAAATTTAGTAGAGGAAGAAGATCTTGATCTATTCCCATACCCGCTCGATGATGGTAACTATGACGGAGCTGCATATGATGAGGATGATGCTTATGACATTCATATAGTAAGCCGCATCTTGGTGGCTGAAACCAAAGGAGAGGACTGGTGGCGCAATTGTATCTTCTACA
Source organism: Hakea prostrata (assembly GCF_041222555.1). Taxonomy (NCBI): domain Eukaryota; kingdom Viridiplantae; phylum Streptophyta; class Magnoliopsida; order Proteales; family Proteaceae; genus Hakea; species Hakea prostrata. The sequence goes on along the minus strand of NC_142606.1, from coordinate 14,682,921 downwards.
GCTGTATGAAGTCCAGAGATAATACCGCTTTGGTGATAGTTGACAGTGGGAGCTGCGTCAACGTTACTTCAGACACCTTTGCGAAGAAAGCAAACTTGAAGGTGGAGAAGCACCCTCAATCATATCGGGTATCCTTGTTGAATGGGAATACTTTGGAGGTAAATCAACGGTGTTCCGTACCACTGAAGCTCCATCGATATGAGGAAGAGGTATGGTGTGATGTAATCCCTATGCATCTTACTGATGTTCTATTTGGTCGACCATGGATGTATGATAATGATGTTATGGTCGGGGGGAAGAAAAACCAGTGTGTATTCAAGTTCAAAGGACTTCATACTGTCCTCCACCCAGTCAATGTCCCAGCTGAAATGCGTCAGCGGAGGTCCTTGAGGACTAACCAAAAGGGGACCAATGAAGCACAAAAGTTGTTGTTCATACCGCAAAAGAAGTTGTTGGTTGTTCCTCACAAGGAGTTCATTCACACTAGCCATGATACAGGGTTGGTATTGGCTCTTGTTACAAGGGAAGTCACGCCTCCACCTGAGGTGACAGTCCCTCCACCCATCAAAGAGTTACTTTCTGATTTTTCTGATGTGGTTCCTGATGAGTTGCCTAATGAGCTACCTCCTATGCGCGATATTCAACATGCCATTGATTTGGTACCGGGTTCGGTGTTACCAAACCTACCAGCTTATCGCCTTAGCCCAACAGAGCACAATGAACTCAAAAGAAAGGTGGATGAGTTGCTACATAAAGGATTCATTCAGGAGAGCTTAAGTCCATGTGTTGTACCAGCATTACTGACTCCAAAGAAGGATGGCTCATGGTGCATGTGTGTGGACAGTAGAGCAATCAACAAGATTACAGTCAAGTATAGGTTTCCTATACCGCGGCTTGATGACATGTTAGACATGCTATCCGGGGCTAAGATCTTTTCTAAATTGGATCTTAGAAGTGGCTATCATCAGATTCGTATTCGGCTTGGAGACGAGTGGAAGACTGCGTTCAAGACCAAGGATGGACTATTCGAATGGAAAGTCATGCCTTTTGGTCTGACAAATGCACCTAGTACATTCATGAGGGTGATGACACAGGTACTCCGTCCTTTTATTGGTCGATTTTTGGTCGTATACTTTGATGATATATTGATCTACAACAAGCATCCAGACGATCACATTGATCATCTACGGCAAGTCTTGAGAGTGCTTCGCCTTGAGAAGCTATACATCAATCTCAAGAAATGCTCCTTTATGTTGCCAAAGGTTGTGTTCCTTGGTTTTATTGTCTCGTCGCAAGGGGTTGAAGCTGATCCAGAGAAGATAAAAAGTATAACAGATTGGGCTACACCAAAGACAATCACCGAGGTTCGTAGTTTTCATGGACTTGCATCGTTTTATAGGAGATTCATTCGGAACTTTAGTGCAGTCATGGCACCTATTACCAAGTGTTTGAAGCAAGGCAAATGTGAGTTCAAGTGGACAATAGTGGCAACCAAAGCCTTTCATCTAATCAAGCAAAAGATGACAAAGGCTCCAATACTTCGCTTGCCAGATTTTGACCGTATATTTGAGGTAGCAATTGATGCCTCACATATTGGTCTAGGAGGTGTATTGATGCAAGGAGGGCACCCTATCGCTTTCTATAGCGAGAAACTCAATGATGCCAAGCGACGCTATTCGACATATGATCTAGAGCTGTATGCTGTTGTCCAGGTGTTACGCCATTGGAGACATTATCTCATCGGCAAAGAGTTCATTCTCTATACCGATCATAAGGCCCTCAAGTATTTACATTCACAAAAGTCGATTAGCAACAGGCATGCTAAATGGGTTGCTTATCTACAAGAGTTTGTGTTCGCAATGAATTACAAAGCAAGAAAAGAGAATACAGTGGCTGATGCATTGAGCCGAAAAGTACTTACTCTTAGCACATTCTCAGCACATGCAATTAGCATTGATCAGATACGTGATGAGTACGCATTTGACGAAGATTTCAGCATGCCATACAAGGAGTTACAGCAAGGTAGGCAGCATCATAAATACTCACTTCACGATGAGTATTTGTTTTTGGGAACTCGGTTATGCATTCCAAATTCCTCCCTACGACATCACATCATACGGGAGCTGCATGGCGGAGGTTTGGGAGGTCACTTCAGCAGGGATAAGACTATCATACAAGTTACCGATCGGTATTATTGGCCTCATATTGCAAAGGATGTTGATAATGTAATCAAGAGGTGCAGAGTCTGTCAGCTAGCCAAGGGAACCAAGTAAAATACAAGTCTGTACTCACCATTACCAATTCCTTATGCACCTTGGATTGATATTAGTAATGGATTTCGTACTTGGGCTACCCTCAACAAAAGAGCGATATGACTCCATCATGGTTGTGGTTGATCGTTTCTCAAAGATGGCTTACATTATACCATGTCGCAAGACCTTTGATGCATCTCACATTGCAAAGATATTCTTTAAGGAGGTTGTACGACTACATGGGTTACCAAGTAGCATTGTCTTAGATCGTGACGTCAAGTTCGCGAGCTACTTTTGGAAGACATTGTGGCTGAAAACTAACACAAAATAATAGTTTTCAACCACATTCCATCCACAAACTTGACAGGCAGACAGAGACGTTGAATCAAAGCTTGGGAATCTTATTGAGGTGTTTGGTTCATGACTATGAGAAGACATGGCCGTCCATACTTGACATAGCTGAGTTTGCTTACAACAGCTCAGTTAATTGTACGACAGGTCGTACTCCTTTTGAAATTCTACTTGGAGTTCAATCCCGACAGCCTATAGACCTCATTCCACTACCACCACAAGCACGCGTGAGTATTGAGGCTGACGAGTTTCATCGCCATATCATAGAGGTACATGTTGATGTTTGCTGAAGAATAGCTCTTGGCAATGATGTCTATAAGGCTACAGCAGATCGTCATCGACGATATGTGGAGTTTCAACCGGGAGACATGGTGATGGTTCATGTCAACTCAGAAAGGTTCCAACATGGGGTCAACAACAAACTCCATCCAAAGAAGATGGGTCCATACAAGGTGTTGAAACGCATTGGACCAAATGCTTATGTACTCGAGCTACCAGAAGAAATGAACATAAGCAATGTCTTCAACGTGGTTGACTTACATCTTTATGTAGGACACCACTCTGATGATGGAGACACTAAACAAATTTTGAGGCTGCCCCAACTCAAGTCACCAATCATTGACATCATTGAGGAGGTTTTGGATGACTCTTACAAAACCACTCGTCGTGGCACTAGATACCATGCTTTCCTTGTCAAATGGAAGAATCGTCCACGGCATGATAGTATTTGGATTCATGCTGATGATTTCAAGAAACACGATCCCGATTTGTATGAACGTTACATGTCATTCATTCATTTGTCGGAGACGAATGTTTTCAAGCCGGGAGAGTTGATGCAGAATTGAAGACATATTTAAGAAAGAAAAAGCCCATTGGCTCAGGCCCATCAAAGGCCTAAAGCTATCACCCAAATCAGCCCATGGCTTTCATGGGCTATGACCTGTTTAATGGGTTAAAGTTAGCCCATATATGTTGAACTTCATAGTCTAGACCTAAACCCAAGTCTAGTTTTTGAAAAGTCAATAAAATGGGGATGTGGTTTGAAAATAAAAGAACTCATTGTCAAAAGAGTTTTTCTTTGTCAAAGAGTTAGGTAGTGGTTGAGTTATTAATAGGTAGGTGGTGTTAGCTAGTGGTTGGATGTTACCATTAATGTTTGTCTTTTTAGAATGCTATATAAAGAGACTTATGTAAGAGGTGAAGATAACTCATCTATTGAAATCAAATTGCTTTGTTAGCATTCCTTCTTTATGGAGCATGGTGGGAGAGCGAGATCTCGCCACTATGAAAAAGCGAGATCTCGATCGAGATGGCGAGATCTCGCCACCACAATGGTTTGCCTCTTGCCCTTGTGCCTTACCCCCCCCTCTTCCTGTTACCTTCTATTTTTTCTCTTTCTTTCTTCCTTTTTTCTCTTTGTTAAATCTAATGTCTTCTTTTACAACCATAAGAAGTTTTAGACTTTTGTAGTCATAAATCATAATTCTAGTTTACAATCTAATTCCCTCCAAGTCCAGCCGCAGATCCGGTCAGAGTCAGAGACAAGGTAACAAGTTTGTAGTTACAACTTACAAGTTACAGACTATAAGAGTATCCTCGTCCATTATGATTTTGACGTGGCCACTTGACTCAGTCACCCATCCGTAGTTGTCCATTCGGTTTATATGGCCGTATGTCTTCATGTCGATCGGAGGAATACACTGGATACCGTCTCGTCGGTGGGTGAAGGCTTGTTGTTGTTGTTCTTTGTTGTGAGCATGTGGGTAGGGTTTCAAACCACTCGCAACCCACCTTCACTCCCATTGTGTACTCTCGGTGCGTCTTGAGGAATAGCATGACCTCCATAGAAGAATACCCATGTAATCGACCCGGCGTGATCCCCATTTGGTACCCGATGCGGCGTGTCCAACTTTCGTTGGAATCCCGTGACCATGATCTGGCTCAGCTTCCCATGTTCATTCAGATCATGCATGCCGCATCATCTCGTTGCCCCGGTTTGTCTCCTAGCATAAGTCCGAGAGATAGGGGACTGGCTCGCTGTGTCGGATGCTCGGACCGTAGGGTGACTCCCTTGTTGCGCTCTTTCACCGCACCTCCCGCCCTCCGCTCGTGGCTGTTGCCACTTGGCCCTTTGGTATCATTGGCATCATCTAAACCCCCTCCACTAGTTGTCACCTCAGTTGTTTCAAGTCGACTAGGTGGCTCCACAAATGATACAGTTGGTCCTTCTGATGCTGCTACAGCAGCTTGACCCTCATCAGAAGACACGTGCTCTGCCACAACATCTGGGCCCATAGCAACAGCAATGGTAGGATCCGGCTGCCCTCTTGGCCCATCTAGCACTAGGCCTCCTCGATCCCCGACCCATTGATATATGGCATCATCTTCCTCATCTTCTGCGGGGGGCTCGTGGAATATATCACTCAACTCAATCGGTTCACGATTGTTGTCATCTATATCATCTTGTATGTGCCCTACTCTCAATCTCATGTTGTAATGCACATACACTAAGTCCTCGAGCCTCTTACTCCCCAATTTGTTCCGTACTTTACTATGGATGAGCGAGAAGGTGCTCCAGTTCCTCTCGCAACCAGAGGAGGAGCAAGTCTGTGATAGTACTTTAATTGCTAATTGCTATGTCCCTGAGATTAGGTGCACTAGTTCTATTTAGCACCCACCAATCAGCTGCATAACCAAAAATAAGAATGCATTAAGCAAGTAAATCTTAATATTTATATAACTTATCAGTTATCATTTACAGAGTTATAGACTTAATGACTTATAGTAATGGACTATTTACCAGGATCAATTTTTTGCCTAGTTGCAACTGCAGAAGGCTTTCCAAAACTCCTAGAGGCATCCCTGATCTGTACACCAAATTTTCAATTATTGAATTATGTATATGTTTAATGCACTAATGCAAGAAGTTGAAGAAACAATTGAATAAGTTCTCACCTCTCCATTAATTGTCCCTTGCATGAGGGATTTGACACAAGTTTCTCCACCATGTCTTGCACCACATTCATCAATCTTACATCAAGCCCCAGATCATTCTTGTAATGGTACTTTGGGTTGAGGTAGTAAGCTTGCATTGTGGAAATAAAAAATTTGGTTAGTGATTTGGTTGTTTACTTGTTTGTAAATTATAAGTGATAATATAACTTATAACAAATTAAGAATGTAAATTAAAGTATACAACAAAAACTTAAAGACTTAAAAATGACTCACCAGCCAAGTGCAATGGATGCATCAAGTGCGCCTCCCATCTATTATCGATGATCCTCTTGTAAGATTTGAAGGAGCTAGGGGCAGCATCTCTAACCAACTCTTTCATTTGCTCGAGGGCAGCATGTATGTGGGGCATTGTGGGCTTCTTCTCCGAATCCACCATCCTTAAAACAAACACAATAGGCTCTACAATGCCCAGTGTCCTATTCAGTTGCCTCCAAAAGGAATCATCAACAATGGTTTGTTGGGATAGTACTGCATCATGATGGCTAGATCCACACCAACCAAACCACTCCTCACTTGCAAACATGTGCCGTAGATCCATCATTTTTTTCTGGAAGCTTTTCAGAGCTACATTGTCGGTGGCAAATCTAGTCAATCCAGGTCTGACTAGATCACCCTTACCGTGGTTCCTCATCATCTTTAGCACATAACCATGGTTATAAATAAAATTACTTACCCTTTTAGCCCTCTCAACCACAATATTGATTGACTTTCTTTTCCCCAAGTCTTTCAACATAAGATCAATCGAATGTGCTGCACATGGTGTCCAAAAGAGGTGGATCCTGCTACTTTTCTTCTTCATCAACATTTTACCAGCTTTTTTGAAGTTAGCACCATTATCTGTGACAATTTGGATAACATTCTTTGGCCCTATCATGAGGACCACCTCCCTAAGAAGCTTGTAAAGGTAGTTAGCATCTTTGATTTTATCTGAGACATCCACTGACTTAAAGAAGGATGTCTTTCCATTGCAGCTCACCATGAAATTAATGATGGACTGTTTAGTAGGACCAGTCCATCCATTAGCCATCACAGTAATACAATCATAGTAACACCATATGTACTCCATTTTTCCTTTAATGAACCAATGTATTCATCCACCTTCTGCTTTACCTTTGGGAAATATTTATTCATTACCTCCCAAGCTGTTGGGCCTTTAACCCCTACACCTGCCCTAGCAACTGCATTGATCATCCCTTGATAGTATGGTGTTTTGGCTACATTGGCTGCAATGTTGTTGTAGAGCATGAATTTGCTGATTGCAAACCTAGCTTCCTCCTCCTCCTTACTGCCTTCTTTTCCTCCAGCAAACATATATGGAATGCTTATTTGATAGATGTCTTGATGCTTGAAGAGGGAGGGGTCTTGGTCAAATGTGGCATCATAATGTTTAGTCTTCCTCCTTTCGGTCCTCTCAGTTCCCTGAAAACTATGTCTAGGTGGCATGGATGCCCCTGACCCCGAACCACTTCCTCCCCTTGTCTGTTCATATTGCCTCACATTCGCAACATGTAAGGACTGCTTGCTAGCTTCCATTGCAACCTTCATCTGTCTCCACTCTGCCCGTGACTCAACACCCATAACCCTCCTCCTCTCTTCATCGTTGCTTGACTCCTCATCAACATCAAGAAAAGGTCTAGACAGCACTGACTCCTCCCTTTTGTGCCATATCATCAGCAATTGCTTTTTGCACTTTATAAGGAACCTTGGGGCACTTGGAAACATCTTTATAGCCACCAGCCAAATGTTGCTTTAATCTGGTTGAACCACCAAAATTCAAAGTCTTGAGGCAATACTTGCATCGGGATTTTTTCTTGTCGGCAGTCAGTGGATCCCCATGTTGCCAAGTAATGTCCTGAGTCTCACTACCAATGCCACCACTCTTACTAGTTGCCATTTAAGATACAAATGTACAACACTGAAAGTCCGAAATACATACTTGAATGTTCCCAAATAATCATTAAAATAATTTTTAGATACATAAAAACATGTAAAAACAATTTATTAAACAACAAAACACACACTTTGTTCTAAGATAACATATATACAATGCTCAAACATGTTTGTATTTTTAAAATAAACTACATAATATGAGCATCATTTAAAAAAAAAGAAGATAAAATTGTTAATAAAATATTATTTTTTATAATTATTTATGTAAAAACAATTTATTAAACAACAAAACACACACTTTGTTCTAAGATAACATTTATACAATGCTCAAACAAACATTTTTATATTTTTAAAATAAACTACATAATATAAGCATCATTAAAAAAAAAAAAGATAAATTTTTAATAAAATATTATTTTTCATAAATTTTTTATTTAATTATTTAAATAAAAAAATAAAAATAAATACAGCAAGCATGATAATCAAAATATGAATACATGGGATTGTAGCCCTCTAAATGTAGTTTAACATAAGTGATAATCACATTTATATCATAAGTATTTTTTTTACAATTTTAAATTTTAAATTTTTAGACTATATTTTTTAAATACGAAAATTAAAAAAAAATTTAATAACAGAAAATTATAATTTTTTCATGAAAGTGTAGATCAAAGCTTGATCATCAACATATATTTATACCACACTCATACACCCATTGTAGAACCTTCTATTTGAAAAAAATTCAAATTTGGGGGAAAATCTTACATTTGTTGAAGATCACTTGAAATATGTTTGAATCTGCTGTTGTAGATGAGTTGATGATGTTTTGAAGTTGAATCTCCTACAAATTCTGGCTAAAAATGCCCTTGCAGCTCGAGAGAGGCTCAAGAGAGTCGAGATATGCCTCTCTCGAGCGAGACAGGGGGTTTTTTAAACCCCCTAAACTGTTGGAAATATCACTTTTGGCGAGATCTTGCCGAGATATTGGCAAGATCTCGCGAGATGGCAAGTCGAGATCTCCCATCTCTCAACTCTCTCCTCCCATGTTGTCTCGTTATCTCGGGATAGCGAGGATATCTCACGAGATCTACCACCATGCTATGGAGACTCCTTGTGTTTGATCAAGGTAGGTTGGTGTTCGATCCAATCGATCCACCTTGAGGTGTGAAGCCCGGGTGTTACATTGTTATTTTCAATTCCCTCATATTGTCCTTTCAATTTCTTCATCATAGTGCCTCTGTTGTGAAGATCTATTCAGCCCGTATTGTTATGTTATTATCTTTATAATCCCGTTCACGCCCTCTTTCACATCTAACTCTGTTTCATCTTATGTCTATCAAATCGACTTTATTCCGGGGGTCCGCCCTGTCATCATCGTCTCATACGACTCGACATGGGACTCATCTAGTCATTTCTATTGGATTATGCTCTGTGGAACTGGGGACTGAGAATGAGTAGGTGATGTCATTAAATAATGATCTAGTATGTGACTAACCCTCATACTTATTGGGTAATCGTGATGAAGACCTAAACTGGCAATAGCCACCATATGCAGCATCTGCTTGCTGATTAAATCTGCTTTTATTATTTTCTTTTCTAAATAAAGTCAGTGCCTCCTTGCACTTTCTAATATTTTTTTGAGTATGAGTCACCTGATCAAATTCCTAATTTTGTAAAGAAAAATGTAAAGAATTTTTTTCTTTATCATTCTTTTAACTTTGTGAACTGAAATATGTTCAGAATGAACCTAACAGTGATCTTGAATTTATTGACTTGTTGAAATAGTGGTGTGGCTTGTTGACATATTGCCTTTTTTATACATTGATTGATGTCGATAATGGTTTCATTGTTGGTATTACATTTTTGTATACATGTTTTGGCATTGATTTAAGTGTGGGGTCTAACTATCTACTGCTATTGTTATTAAATGTTTCATTTCTTAAGCTATATTTATTCTCCAGATTAAGGACCTTCTTGGTGATTATGATGCTGTCCATGTGCGTCGAGGAGATAAGATAAAAACCAGAAAAGACAGATTTGGTGTTGATAGAAGCCTCCACCCTCATCTAGACAGGGATACCCGTCCTGAGTTTATCCTACGGAGAATTGAAAAGTGGGTGGCCCCAGGACGAACTCTGTTCATTGCTTCAAATGAGAGAACTCCAGGATTCTTTTCTTTGCTCTCTGTGAGGTATTTTTCTGTAAGCTTTGCATTTTGCCGTAATTTTGTCACAGGTTGGTTGAATTTCACTCTGGGCATGAGAGGGAAGACTGTAAATGGTTAATTTAACCTTCCCTCACCCCTCTCTCTCACACTTTTTTTTTCTCTTATTTTTCCTGCCTCTCTCTCCTTTTCAACTGTGAAGAGACCATTTTGTGTACCTTCTGTTTCTTATGTATATATATTCATTTTGGTTTAATTCTGTTTCTTATATTACTCTCTGAATTTCTTGCTTTTATACATTATGTATAAATAGCTTATCTATGCAAGCACATATGTTGAGATTAATTTCAAGGTTCTGCACTAATTTATACAGGTACAGAATGGCATATTCATCGAACTACAGCAGCATATTGGATCCAGTAGTTGAAAACAATTACCAATTGTTTATGATAGAGAGGCTAATTTTGACTGGAGCAAAAACTTTCATTAGAACATTTAAAGAAGACGATGCAGATCTCAGTTTGACAGATGATCCAAAGAAGAACACCAAGATTTGGCAAAAACCTGTCTATAAAATGGATGAAGAGGGGAGCTGATTCTTTCATTTTGTTTTCATCGAGCCTGTTTGATTAAGGTCTCGTACCTTTCTCATTCTTTGATCTCATTGCCTTCTTCCTTGAGAATCCCCAAGTCAAGTGGATAAAACAGCAAAACAGAACATTCTTATCCTCTGTGTTGAGGGAAGATGGGTAGAATAGAAAAATGCTTTTCTGTGGCCGATGCTGTAAAATATAATCTCATGCTGTCCGTCGGCAAAAGTTTCCATTGAGGCACACTGACAAGATCTTTCTACATTCTTGTTCTCCGACTATTGCAAAGCATTGCCCACTTTTTTGGGTATAATTTCATTTGTGGAGAGTACGATAAAGGGCGAACCTGATGCACACAAGCAGAGTCCAAGAAATTTTTGTAGAGAGGTTATTTCAATGCCTTGACCTCTCAGGTTACAGCTATAGTCCATCTACCATCGTGCCAAGGTCTGTCTCTTGTAGATAATATGACAATACTATGTCTTCCAGAATTGTATGAGCCTGCTGTGTTAATTATCCTTTGTGCAGTCTTGAAGGTTATTTACAGTTTTTTTCGAGGGGTTATTATTTTTTTGGGTGAATAAAAAATATATACAAACCTGGAAGGGGAACAAAGAAGATACAAAGAGATAGAGAAGGATAGAGAGGAGGGAGAGGGGAGGAGACGATCCAAGATCAAGGTGACATGGGAGGGGACAAAACAACACTGTCAAGGCATTGTTTGTGTGTGTGGGGGAAGGGAGAGCTTGGAATTAATATCTTCATGAATGACTCTTCAAATCTGGTGTAAATATATAGATTTGACAATCCATCAGTGTAAGATTTGCTCCATCTGGATGTGAGAGATACAAGCACCAAAGAATAGCTTTTTAGTAGTACTAGGAAAATTTCATGTGGTTTTGTTATTACTTGAAATAATTTTAATATCGTTTTCTTTAAGGAGAATAAATTAAAGGCTGAGGTTGAATTATCTCTTTTTCTTTTATTGTAATGTTGATTGATGTGGTAATTGTTTAAGAATTACCTGTTCTCTTTTTTTGAAAATAGATTTTTTTTTTTGGGGGGGGGGGGGGGGGAGATCTTTGGGATTGGATGAAATATAGTGAAATTTTTTTGGGCAAAGAGACATAAGGTTTGAGGTAATGGTGTTATTAGTTGAATAGGCATACCTCTTGAAAGAACTAGTTAAGAAAATGTGGTGCATTTCATTAGTAGCGTGATTCAATGGATATTATTTAGGGTGGCTTGAAAGGTTTTGTACAATGAGGAAAAGGTAAGTTGTTTTAAAGGAAGGGTCTTTTGGTTGAATGAATGATTTGCCATAACTAATTTGAGGTCTTACTTTTATATAGTAGCATGATATGATTTTTTGGAGGTGTTTTTTGAAAATAAAATATTGGGCTGAATTTTGGGGTGGGATGAAATACATTTAGATTTTTTTTGGTTGTAAATAATATTTATAGGAGAACAATAAGGGAGATGGGCAAAGAGGCATAAGGTTTGAGGTAAGGGGGTGTTAGTTGAAGAGGTGTAACTCTTGAGAGAACCTATTAATGATAGGTGGGACGTTTGATTGGTGCCGTGTTTCAACGAATATTACACGGGGTTGGCTTGAAAGAGTTTGTTTGATGAGGATAACATGTGTTGTTATGGAGGAAGAGTATTTTGGTTCAATGAAAAATTTACCATAACTGATTTGAAGTTTTACTTTTATATAGAAGTATGATATGATTAGCAATTGAAGATCCCCCAAATGAGGAGATGAGCCAATGGCAATGAATATCAAGAGGTTGGGGTCATCTATTGGAAGGCAAATGGCGGTATGGGCAAGGGATCAGATAGGCTTAGTAAAGGGGCAATGAAGAAGAGGTAGGGAGTATCTTCATCCATAGGCCAAAAGATGTAAGAAGGCGCAGTAGGATGGAGTGGTTGAGAAGGAGAGATTGGGTGGGGAGGCAGAGTGAGCTGGCTCTCAAAGTAATGCAAGTTGATGAGGGATACACCTCTTGAAACAAACAAGATTGGTCCAATGGAACTTGGGGAGGGATCAAACGTGATGCCAAGCTAAAAGAAAAGGTACTTTGCTTGGAGGGTAGCTTGAGAAGCTTATTTGAGGGAGGGTGGGGGAAGAGGGGCTACATGGTAATGAAGACGGGGAGGGGAGTCCATGATCTGCCAACAATGAAGGTGAAGGAGGTGTCGTTGGGAATATTGGAAGAGTAGATTGTTGTAGCACCCATTACTTGGTATAATACTCAGAGGATGCCGGAGGTCAGGCCAGACGATGTTAGAGCCATCAGCAATTGAGAACAAGGTGCTAGGAGGGTTAAACGAGAGTGTGGCAGTACAATAGAGTCCTTTTGAGAAGGTACGAGTATCCACCTTAACTCATGGAATTTTCTTTAAAAACAGACCTTTTGAATAAGTTGAAGGAGTTTAGCAATGTTGTAATCTCGGATTCTCCAAATTCCTAGGCTTCCTTTCACCTTTTTTTTTTGTTGGGGAGTCTTCCACTTTAAATCTGTAGTTGTTGGGCAGCTGATAGCATGGAGGTTTACTAGAATTTTATGCAGTCCATTTCCTTGTGGACGTGTAACACATTTACAAGTCACATCAAATGGTTTTGATTAAATTATTATTATTATTATTATTATTATTATTATTATTATTATTATTATTATTATTATTATTATTTTAATCTTGTAAACGTAACCTCAACCTTTTGATGTGATGTAAGGACATGTCACACATCCACAAAGAAATGGACTGGATAAAAATCCAGGGGTTACTCCATTTGGTTATTTGTTATTCACTGTGATTGAGGGTTTGTCTCTGTCTGCTACACTAGTTTGATGCAGGTCCTTCCTGTGTTCTCTTATCCCCTCCCCTTTTTTTTTAGGGATTTTTTGGCTGACATCTTGGGGCAGCATTCCCCACCCCATACTCCCGGGGGTTAATTTGTCAACATTTTATTTTAGCCCTCAGTTTCACATTCCCATCACCCTTGAGTGGAACTGGTTCATTTCTCCCTTCTGATGCACTAGTTCTGTCACAACTCACCCTCTTCACTTCCGTCCTTTTAACCTGTCCTCCTCCATGGATGGCAATGGCCACTGAAATGTTGATGGTGATGGCAGCAGCAAATTCTGGCCACTTTTCTAACTTATCTTTGACGAAATGAGTCGCAGATTTATCGAGTGCTATATTCTGGCAACTTGTATCTAGCATGGCCTCAAACAGAACTGATTGGAAGGCAAGAATCCATGTAGCCGACCACATTTAGTTGGGACAAGGCTTATTGTTGTAGCTGTATTTATGTGAAGGGGGGGATTTAAAATTTTAAGTTCAAGTTTTGACATTTTAGAGTTTAGGGTTGCATAGATTAAGGTTTCAGGTGGATAGAAATAAAAGCTGTAGAGGGTTCAAGCTTGCAAAGATGATATTCAGAGTAGCAGAGAGGATAGGATGGTTTTCATGGAGAAATTGGTGATATTTTTATTTTGCAGCAAGGTTTCTTGGTTCATGAAGGGCCTGGAGGTGTCAAAAAATTTCTGCAAAGCAAAAATGCAGTGTTTCTTTTTAGCAAAATAACCGTTCTTACCCTTGGAATGGATGTTCTGTAAAGCTGAAGGTGAATTTGTATCTCAGATGTGAGTTAGCTCAGTCTGATCACATGGATAAACTCCATCATGGAATATAGCATTCCTTTCCTTGCATTTTGAACCATAAATTGTGGAGAAACATTACTACATAAAACCAAGCATAAGCAACATCAAAGAGAAGAAAACTTCCAGAACATGAGGTTGTCTTCTTAACTGATTCCCAGATGAGAAATAAGAGGGACCCTGAGGTTGTCTTCCTAACTGATTCCCAGATGGGGAATAAGAGGGACCCTGAGGTTGTCTTTTTAACTGATTCCCAGATGAGAAATAAGAGGGACTGGGTGCCGGACTTCCTGCTACAACATTTTCCTTTGGGCAAGCATAGTTGCAGCGACTTGGTTGAACAACTCTGAACACACCATTGCTGGTTAGAAGATAAATATTCTTTGCATTGTCCTCCCCAAATGAGAGTATGTAACCCAAATCAGGGATGCCATCAGCTGTGGAGCCACACTTCATCGGTGAATCATGAACACAACTGAAGGGAATCTGATTACGGGTGAAGTTTCCACTATTCTCTGGAGTTTCGATACCCGTAAAAAGAGCAGAACCATACAAGTCTCCATACAAGTACCTGCAATTCCATTGATGCTTAAGTTGCATAAGGTAAGGTATATTATGATTCATGAATCATTCATACTATTTTCAGATGGTAACTTGCCAATCTTGAACTGAGAACATTGAACTCTGCTAGCTTTACTGTCAAATTTCAACCAGAAACAAGCACGAGGGTTTGAAGGGAGTGAATTATAGTTTCATAATTTCTTGCTCCTCTGGTCTTACTTTTAAGGTGGTTTCCATATTAATGTTGCACTGTGCAGAGAGATTTACAATTGAAAACACCAATTGAATATGAGAGGAACAATTGAACTAACCTTCCATACATGCACGGATCAACCTTAGATCGATAGAAGAAGCCACCTATGATAGCTGCTGATCCATCATTTTTATTTACCTCAGAGAAGCTGAATCCCAGTACAGGAAATGTAGCATTTATTGATGTGGGTGATGTATTTCCTCCAGGTGACTTCGATGGATTAAAAAGAGAGCGGCCCTCATAGGCACGCCAGCCGTAATTCCCTCCCTTCGTTATCAGGTTCACCTCTTCAGTGGTAGTCTGCAAGATTTCCATGTTGCAACAATAAATATTTGTTCCTAGAAGATGGACAAATACAGAACCAGATGAATGACAATAGAGAAAATGTTTCTATTGGCTACAGATGGTTGCAAGAAAATTAACTAATCTCTCACCACGCCATCATCTGAGCACATAAAGTAGGAAGGTCTTTCTGCATCAAAACTGCAGCGCCATGGATTTCTGAACCCCATGGCCCAAATTTCAGGTCGCAACTGGGGATCTTCAGAAGATGGGTTATCGCTCGGGATAGTATAATCACCCCATAGATTAAGTTCAGCCATTTCTTTTGCACCTGGGAATTGGTAAGCCAGAGTGAAATTGAATACTATATAATGGTCTAGGAAGTGCAACGAGATGACTCTTTAGTAGATAAAATTTTCTGATGAACTACTATTTGTTTCATAAGAAGAAGGGGAGAGGAAAGACCAATCGTAAAGAATACATGGAAAACATATTTTACTGGTAACAGCTGAATTTGCAGTTAAGATAGCAAAAAGAGTGTTCGAAGATTTTCTGTTTATGTGCTTCACTTCATTGCAGAAATTGCTACTGCTGATGGAGAAAGGTGAATGCAGGAATTTGATGGTTGTAACAAGAAGACAAAACATCTAAATCTTAGGAGTCATTTGTACTCACTTGGAACACTATCGACATCAAGTCTCATAATCTTCCCAAGAATAGATTTCTTATTTTGGGCAAAATTGTTGGGATCATTATCACCTCCACCATCTCCCATCATAAAGTATAAATATCCATCCTCTGGTCCAAAGAGAATCTGGCCACCATGATGTTCTCTATATGGAAGGCCCATGGAAAATATCCTTCTTACTTCTCTGGGACTACTTGTTTGTGCCTGGGAAACAAAATAAAGATAGAAATCAATAACAACAATCTCCTGAACGTGGGAAATTGTGAATATAATACCATATCCTATAGGAGCAGGAAGAAGGCATGTATAATACCAAGGAGAGCAGCTCTGCACTGGTGCTGTTAGCACTGTATTCTGAGACAATAGTATGGAATTGGCATGGGAAGGCGCCATTATCAAGACCAAGGGTAGCAGGATTACAGTTCACCTCTGAGTTACATGTACATGTTCCTGAGCACCCAGACCATTGTGTCTTATCACAATTGAATGTAACAAAGAAGCGGCCATTTTGCCCAAAGTTTGGATGAAATGCCATACCCATCATCCCAAATTCGTTTTCAGAATGCACTTGATCGGATATATCTAGAAATGGATTCAATTCATCCACTTCTAGCTTATCCCCAGAACCTATCTCAGGGACTGTTACTAACCAAATTCTACCTTTTTGGTCAGACAAGAACATGCTATCAGAGCCATCAGGATTAGGAGCCAAATTGACATAGGAGCCATTCCCAATTTGTTCCAGGCAAAGGCCATTTGGAGCAGGAGGTAGAATTTCAGTAGTTTCAAGTGAAACTGGGTCTCCAGCGAAGCATACCGATTCACTACTAGATGCACCGCCATATAAGTTGCAGAATTCACTTTTTGATGACCAAAAGTCAGTTAGTTTAGAGGAGTTGGTGGAATTACTTCCTGAAGCAAAAGGGGAATTTAACATAGTCACATTGCTGCATGTATCCCATACTGTTCCACAATAGTCATTTGATGCAGAACTCTTTGATTGGGTTGAACCATGTGACATGGTGGAGTTGCATAGGACAGGAACTTTTCGAATTCCAGTTTCAACTGTGAATAGTTCCGCAGAGAATGGATTGCAAGACTGCAGACAGACCATGTAAATCTGAATTACTATTACAAATAGGGAAGGATGCCATACAAACAGATCATATATAACACATAGGAATTGATCAGTATATCTGCTCTGCCCTGGGAACTAACTTTACATATGAAAATGGGAAACATGGCTTGATGTATTATATTTTGGAGCTCTTTACGTTTTGCTAACATTATAATGTGAGTTGCTGTTCTGAGAAAAGAAATTTAAATTAAATGAAGGCTTTCAACAGCTAATTAGATAATCTCCTGCAACCAGCAACTAATGTACCCAGGAACTTCAGAGTTACTGAAAGCTTTATAGTTATCATTTTCAAAAATAGTCTGCAAAGAGGACTTACAGCACAGAGAATCGATTGCATAAGAGAAGCACAGGATTGATCTGAGATTTGCATTGACAAAAACTGTCTGTGCAACTGCCTATCCTTGGCAGAGTTACAGCAGATACTCCCATTGTAAGGACAGAAGGTGAGATGAGTCTTTGAAGGAATGGGTGCCGCTGTTACAATTACAGGAACTTAGAATGCAGCTTGAAAGTAGATAAAATAAATTGAAAAAACCAATTCAAAGAAGAAATAAGAGATACTCACTTGAGTCAGTACATAAGGGATGAGAAGAAGATGGTTGAAGAAGCAAAAGCAACAAGAAGAGGATCTCGAGAACTCTGTTCATCTCTTCCTTTAAGAATCAAGGTACAATCAACATCGAAAACTACAGAATATTTCTTTTATACGTTTAAGCTTTCGACTCCATAAGGATTTAAAATTAATGATCCAAGATGAAACCTACTCATTATATGTTAGATGCAACGTGCAGACCTTATTGAGCAGTGGATACTCATTTTACATATTTACCCAAAAACAAAAGAAGTTGGAGACTGCGAAAATTTGCACTTGTAGAGAAGAAATGGTTGACATTTTCATTTTAAATATTTGTTGGGTCTTGGGTCTTACACTAATGAACCTATTAGTTTTGCATTAATCCAGAAGGGGACAAAAGATTCCATGGTTCCCTGGTTGACTCATTACATTGGTAGGTTTTGTTGCGAAGATACTCAACCAGTGATACTGAACTTGAAACAGTTCATTGAATCCCTGCAAGAGAGAAGTTAAGGCAGTCATGTCGTCCAAAAGAATAATAACCAGTCGATTGAACTCATGTGACAATTTGCTTGTTTTAAGAGATGTAAAACCGGTACACCGGTTCGGCTCAACCTCCATCTCCTCCAAGGTCTTCCTTTGTGTCTCCGGTGGAAATGTATAGAAGAAGATCCAGGCCACCACTGCTATTCCGGCGAACAAGAAAAAGCTTCCACAAATGGTAATAGCTTCGTAAAGAGAAATGAAGGTCATCGATATTGCTGCTCCAGTCATTACCCCATAATCTGAGCAACATCAAAGTAAGAGAAGTTGGTTAACTCATTTAATGGTTGTTGAACTGCTGAAGATTCTTAAATCAAGAAGAGTAAATTAAATACCCACCATAACCCAGTAAACTTGAACACATGGAAGCTAAGGTCGCACAGCTGAGAGCGTATTTGCGAGCACCACGGTTTATCGGCGACTTGCTCGCTGGTGCTGGGTTTTCCGGTAATTCACGTGTTGCAACTCCATTTTGACTGCCTTTGGGTTCTGCTATTTTTCAGGGCAGCAGAGACTGAGAGAGGTGAACGTTGAAGTGAGTCACTGGAGGAACACTACTCTGATCAGCTCTTTGTTGAGTCCGGATCAGCTCCTCCGAGTGCTCCCCCGGCGGTTTCTGACCATACAAAGCAGTGGGGCCCACAGTGAAAACACTTTTGGAAAAAACACAAAAAAAAAAAATTATACCTGTAGGCCCCACGTTTTGTGTGGTCAGGAATCCGTCGGGATAGCGACGGGGTGAGGATCCGGATCCTCTTTGTTGGCAGTGAAACACTTATATAAAGAAGAACAAAAAACAGGGCTTTTTCCCTCGATTTGGCATTCAGAAATGCTTCGGTTCATCCAGCAAACCGGTTTGGTTTGAAACTTAGTTGAGCCGAACCGGTCTACTGGGAGCAAACTACCACATGGGTTTAATCAACGGTTTTTACTCTTTTGGATGATGTGGCTTCATCGTCATTGTTTGCAGCTCAGTGTTGCGTATTAACTAAAACAAAATTGCTGGGATTCGGAGCCTTCTAAATTCTAAAATGGATTGATCCTCTCAACCCAACCAAAACTAGACCAAACAATGGAAGTTTTTGTTGCTTTGTAATGCAAGAACTTTTTTATTTTAGGAAATCAACATCTTATTGAAATGAGGCCGAAACTGAGGCTGGGCAAAACTCTCCAAGCCAATAAGTGGAATTAGGCCATTCGGTTGGGCTGTAACTTTGAATGCCTTCTTGGACAAGTGATCCGCTATAACATTGGATCTCCTAGGAACAAAATGGGCTTCAAATCCCACTAATTTAGAAATTAAAAAATTTAATATCTTGGATAATTGACAAAATTGCAGGTGAGGCTAGGGTGCAAGTTTGGCCTTAATGGCTTTGACCAGCCCACCCTAAGCTGCCTTGAGCCCAAATCCTTGAGGGCGGGTTAAGGCCAAGGATGTGCCTAAGATTACTTTGTGGCCTGCTGGGCTTGTCCTCACCTGTTCCTGAATTTTTGCCTTGACCTTAATTCTAACCTTAATCTTAGCCCTAATTTTGTCCATGATGCTTGATCTCAATGAATTAGGAACATGAACAAAGATAGGGCCAAATAGGAGCCAATCAGGGTTAGCGATAAGGGCTTTGTTTGGCTTGTAGGGCTTAGAATTAGGGACAATAATCATTGGCCCTGAATTATGGTGAGTGTGGAAATGAACTTAGATTATAAGGAATGGGCTTGGGATTGCAAAAACCCGACCCTGTTGCAGCCTTAGCTAAGGCAGGAGTGGAGTTGTCCATTACAAAATCAAAGAGTTGGTTGACGATCCATTTCTCAAGGTTAACTGTTCTTGATTAATTCAAAGGAAAAAAAAAAACGGGTTCAGTTCCCTCTCTTAGGGTGTTTTTGATATCAATCATTATTCTCATTTTTCGAGATATTTCAATTTTTTGATATGTTTGATATTCATTTAAATTTTTTTTTTAAGAATAGAAAAACTCCCAAAATTCATTGTAGACTTTTTACATATTTTTAATTTCAGTTAAAAAACTCATTCTATTAATTTTTACGCAAGCTACTTAGAACCTAAATACAAATTGAGGATAGTAATAACAAACATACATTCTTTTTATGAAAACTCTTTCTCATTCCTATACTTTAAAAATGTTCTCAATTTTCATTTTAAAATATACCAGATTTATTTTCCATTCAATAATTTGTTCTAGACAAAAGTTTTTGTTTTCTAAAAGGCAATTTTTTTTTCTTTCTAATATTGAAGATGGGGATTTCACATAATAGGTGAGGCTATGCCCCTGACTCGAGGGATTCAAAATTAGATCTCCTACTTGGAGTTGATGGCTTTTTTACCAATTGAGCCACCTCTTAGAGTTATTTTGGATGAAAATTACTTTCATTTTTTTCCAAATATATATTTTATAATAATTTCTTTTAAATGTACAATGAGTATTGATATTAAAAAAAAAAGCCCTTAGGTTTCAGCTATTATATGTTTGGGATTAATTGAACCTGATCCGACCAGAATAGACCACCTCTTGTTTTGGTAAACCATTTTTAAATTTTAATACAAAAAAAGCACAATAAACAGACACTGGATTGAAGATTTTGCAGGTCAATAAGTTCTCTCATCCCCTCCCTCTTTTTGTTAGGGATTTTTTTGAATTTGTATCTCAGCTGTGAGTTAGCTCAGTCTGATCACTTGGATAAACTCCATCATGGAATGTAGCATTCCTTTCTTTGCATTTTGAACCATAAATCGTGGAGAAACATTACAACATAAAACCAAGCAGAAGCAACATTAAAGAGAAGAAAGCTTCCAGAACATGAGATTGTCTTCTTAACTGATTCCCAGATGAGAAATAAGAGGGACTGGGTGCTGGACTTCCTGCTACAACATTTTCCTTTGAGCAAGCATAGTTGCAGCGACTTGGTTGAACAACTCTGAACACACCAGTGCCGCTTAGAAGATAAATATTCTTCGCATTGTCCTCCCCGAATGAGAGTATGTAACCCAGATCAGGGATGCCATCAGCTGTGGTGCCACACTTCATCGGTGAGTCATGAGCACAACTGAAGGGAATCCGATGACGAGTGAAGTTTCCACTATTCTCTGGAGTTTCAATACCCGTAAAAAGAGCAGTACCATAGAAGTCTCCATACAAGTACCTGCAATTCCATTGATGCTAAGTTGCAGGAAAAGGCAAGGTATATTATGATTCATGAATCATTCATACTATTTTCAGATATAAACTTGGCAATCTTGAACTGAGAACATTGAACTTAGCTAGCGTTACTGTCAAATTTCAACCAGAAACAAGCATGAGGGTTTGAAGGGAGTGAACTATAGTTTCATAATTTCTTGCTCCTCTGGTCTTACTTTTAAGGTGGATCCATATTAATGTTGCACTGTGCAGAGAGATCTACAATTGAAAACACTAACTGAATATGAGAGGAACAGTTTAACTAACCTTCCATACATGCACGGATCAACCTTAGATCGATAGAAGAAGCCACCTATGACAGCTGCTGATCCCACATTATTATTTACCTCAGAGAAGTTGAATCCCAGTACAGGAAATATAGCATTTATTGATGTGGGTGTTGCATTTCCTCCAGGTGACTTCGATGGATCGAAAAGAGAGCGGCCCTCATAGGCACGCCAGCCGTAATTCCCTCCCTTCGTTATCAGGTTCACCTCTTCAGTGGTGATCTGCAAGATTTCGATGTTACAACAATAAATATTTGTTCCTAGAAGATGGACAAAGACAACCAGATGAATGACAATAGAGAAGATGTTTTTGTCATCTACAGATGGTTGCAAGAAAACTAACTATCTCTCACCACGCCATCATCCGAGCACATAAAGTAGGAAGGCCTTTCTGCATCAAAACTGCAGCGCCATGGATTTCTGAACCCCATGGCCCAAATTTCAGGTCGCAACTTGGGATCTTCAGAAAACGGGTTATCGCTCGGAATAGTATAATTACCCCATAGATGAAGTTCAGCCATTTCTTTTGCACCTGGGAATTGATAAGCCAGAGTGAAATTGAATACTATATAATAGTCTAGGAAGTGCAAGGAGATGACTCTTAGTAGATAAATTTTTCTGATTAACTTACTATTTGTTTCAAAAGAAGAAAGGGGAGAGGAAAGATCAATCATAAAGAATACATGGGAAACATGTTGTACTGGTAACAGCTGAATTTGCAGCTAAGATAGCAAAAAGATTGTTCGAAGATTATCTGTTTATGTGCTTCACTTCATTGCAGAAATTGCTACTGCTGATGGAGAAAGGTGAATGCAGGGATTTTGATGGTCGTAACAACAAAACACATCTAAATCTAAGGAGTCATTTGTACTCACTTGTAACACTGTCGACATCAAGTCTCATAATCTTCCCAAGAATAGATTTCTTATTTTGGGCAAAATTGTTGGGATCATTATCACCTCCACCATCTCCCATCATAAAGTATAAATATCCATCCTCTGGTCCAAAGAGAATCTGGCCCCCATGATGTTCTCTATATGGAAGGCCCATGGAAAATATCCTTCTTACTTCTCTGGGACTACTTCTTTGTGCCTGGGAAACAAAATAAAGATAGAAATCAATAACAACAATCCCCTGAACGTGGGAAATTGTGAATA
Organism: Hakea prostrata; assembly: GCF_041222555.1. Lineage (NCBI taxonomy): Eukaryota > Viridiplantae > Streptophyta > Magnoliopsida > Proteales > Proteaceae > Hakea > Hakea prostrata. The sequence continues at coordinate 14,660,317 of NC_142606.1, read as the reverse complement.
TAATACCATATCCTATAGGAGCAGGAAGAAGGCATGTATATACCAAGGAGAGCAGCTCCGCACTGGTGCTGTTAGCACTGTATTCTGAGACAATAGTATAGAATTGGCATGGAAAGGCGCCATTATCAAGACCAAGGGTAGCAGGATCACAGTTCACCTCTGAGTTACATGTACATGTTCCAGAGCACTCAGTCCATTGTGTCTTATCACAATTGAATGTAACGAAGAAGCGGCCATTTTGCTCAAAGTTTGGATGAAATGCCATTCCCATCATCCCAAATTCATTTTCAGAATGCACTTGATCGGATATATCTAGAAATGGATTCAATTCATCCACTACTAGCGTATCCCCAGAACCTATCTCAGGGACTGTTACTAACCAAATCCTACCTTTTTGGTCAGACAAGAACATGCTATCAGAGCCATCAGGATTAGGAGCCAAATTGACATAGGAGCCATTCCCAATTTGTTCCAGGCAAAGGCCATTTGGAGGAGGAGGTAGAATTTCAGTAGTTTCAAGTGAAACTGGGTCTCCTGCAGCGAAGCATACCGATTCACTACTTGATGCACCGCCATATAAGTTGCAGAATTCACTTTTTGATGACCAAAAGTCAGTTAGTTTAGAGGAGTTGGTGGAATTACTTCCTGAAGCAAAAGGGGAATTTAACATAGTCACATTGCTGCATGTATCCCATACTGTTCCACAATAGTCATTTGATGCAGAACTCTTTGATTGGGTTGAACCATATGACATGGTGGAGTTGCATAGGACAGGAACTTTTCGAATTCCAGTTTCAACTGTGAATAGCTCCGCAGAGAATGGATCACAAGACTGCAGACAGACCATGTAAATCTGAATTACTATTACAAATAGGGAAGGATAACATGCAAACAGATCATACATATAACATAGGAATTAATCAGTATATCTGCTCTGTCCTGGGAGCTAACTTCACATATGAAAATGGGAAACATGGCTTTGATATATTATACTTTGGAGCTCTTTTCGTTTTGATAACATTATAATGTGAGTTGCTGTTCTGAGAAAAGTAAATTAAACGAAGGGCTTTCAACAGCTAATTAGATAATCTCCTGCAACCAGCAACTAATGTACCCAGGAACTTCAGAGTTACTGAAATCTTTATAGTCATCATTTTCAAAAATAGTCAGCAAAGAGGACTTACAGCACAGATAATCGATTGCATAAGAGAAGCACAGGATTGATCTGAGATTTGCATTGACAAAAACTGTCTGTGCAACTGCCTATCCTTGGCAGAGTTACAGCAGATACTCCCATTGTAAGGACAGAAGATGAGATGAGGCTTTGAAGGAACGGGTGCCGCTGTTACAATTACAGGAACTTAGAATGCAGCTTGAAAGTAGATAAAATAAATTAAAAAAACCAATTCAAAGAAGAAATAAGAGATACCCACTTGAGTCAGTACATAAGGGATGAGAAGAAGATGGTTGAAGAAGCAAAAGCAACAAAGGAAACAAGAAGTGGACCTCAAGAACTCTGTTCATCTCTTCCTTTAAGAAACAAGGTATAATCTACAAAGAAAACAACAGAATATTTCTTTTATATGTTTCAGCTTTCAACTTCAGAAGGATTAAAAAATTAAAGATCCCAAGATGAAACCTACTCATTATATGTTAATGCAACGTGCATACCTTATTGAGCAGTTGATACTCAAATTGCATATTTACCCACAAACAAAATAAGTTGGGAGACTGCGAAGATCTTCACTTGTAGACAAGAAATGGTTGACATTTTCATTTTAAATATTTATTGGGTCTTGGGTCTTGCTCTTATGATTCCATTATTTTTGCACTAATCCAGAAGGGGACAAAAGATTCCATGGTTCCCGAATTGACTCTATTATATTGGTAGGTTTTGATGCGAAGATACTCAACCAATGATACTGAACTTGAAACAGTTCATTGAATCTCCCTCCAAGAGAGAATCTAAGGCCCTCTGGGATTTGGAGCCTTCTGAATTCTACAAGGGGTTGACCCTCTGAATCCAACTAAAACCAGACCAAACAATGCAAATTTTTTAGTTTCTTTGTAATGCAAGAAGTTGACGATCTAGTTTCTTTTTCAGGGCCAACCGTTCTTCATTAATTCAAAGAAAGAAAAAAAGGTTTAGTTCCCTCCCTTAGGGTCTTTTTGGTATTAATTTTTATTTTTATTTTTATTTTTGGAGATATTTCATTTTTTTTATATGTTTGATAGTCATTTCAAATCTTATTTTTGTTTAAAAGAATAGAAAAAATTTCAAAATTCATAATAGACTTTTTATCTATTTATAATTCTAGTTAAAAAATTCATTCTATTCATTTTTATGTAGGCCACTTAAAAATTAAATAAACATACATTCTTTTTATGAAATTCCCAAACCCTAATGATGTTTTCAATTTTCATTATCAAATTTTATTTTAAAATATACCATATTTATTTTTCATACTATAATTTATTATGGACAAAAGTTTTGTTCTTTAAAAAGGCAAATCTTTTTTCCTCAAATATTGAAGATGGGGATTTTACATATAATAGGATCTCATACTTAGAGTTGATGATTTTTTATCAACTGAGCCACCTCTTAGGGTTATTTTGGAATAAAGTTATTTTCATATTTTACCAAAAATAAATTTTATATTAATTTTTTTTAAATTTACAATGAGAATTGATATAAAAAAGGTCCTTATAATTGTTAGGTTTCAGTTATTACATGTTTAGGATTAACTGAACTCGATCTCATGAAAAAAAAACCACCTTTTTTTTTGTAAACCACTTTTAATTCAAAAGAAGCACAAGTAAAGACACTGATCCGTGACAAGAAGATTTTGGATCTAGGCAAAAGAAACACGCTAATAAGTCTTATTTGTGGCAGACAAGCTTTTGGGACTAGGGAGTGGACAATGCTATATATTCACCTTCAAGAAATAGCATTGAAAGTAAAAGAAACAAAACCAGTTACCAACCAAGAAACAAGACCACCTCTTGGTGTAGTATTCTAGTTGATGATATTCATGGTAGCACGATCATGGTGTCTTTATCATCAAAACAAAACCAAAATTTTTTTAAAAAAAATTAGGTATTTTTGATCTGGTGTAAGATCTATTTATTATTTTAGTAGTCTTGGGTTGGTCATAAACATTAAAACAAAATGCTTGGCAAATCGCGTAAGGACCAGAAAATGCTTAAGGCACAAATCCTATTTGATAAATAAAATATCAACAGGATTGGTACCCTATATCATTGGTTGCAGCGGTTAGTTGTAGGTTGGATTTGGGGTAGATTTGAACGTTGCGCATTAAATGCGCAACACTGAAGTTAAACCCGTTGGATTCTATCTTTGTTAATTTTGATTCATATTCGATTAACATCGATTGGAACCCTAGAAATTGAGTGTTGATTTTGTGGTCCTGTTTCGATTTCCCCAAATCATGAGTCTCATGCTCGCATTACTAAATTGTTAATTTTACCCAAAAAAATTGCTAAATAATTACTAAGCAGAAAAAGTAATCTTGGATATAATTCATTAAAATACTATATCTTCTTAAAACAATATTCCTTTTATGAGGTGTATATTTGTCTCTAAATAGATAATATGTGACAATCACTAGTTCAATGGAATTTCACTAATGATAATGAAATATTATTGGTTTTTTATTTGTTTTAAATTGGCATTCATATTAGGGTTAACTGACAAGATAGCATAAAAAATTTCATAAATTTTTTAACTAACTAAACCCATTGAATTTTGGTCCCATATTGGCTAATATAGATATATGAAAGAGAATCTAACTGCAGCTACAATTTTGAAAAATAATAATAATGATTATTTAAGATGTAACTATATGATATTACAGTATTTTACGAGAATACCATATTAAACTAGTTTAAGATAGTTTAAAGAGCTTTACTTAATGCAGGAAATACTTGGTATATGGTGAAGTATTTAAAATGCAGAGCAGAGGAAAACATGTTCCCTTAGTGGTTCTTGGTTTGTTGACTTATATAAAATGAAGATTAAGTTACTGGAGTTTGATTTGTTGAAAATAATGCTTAAAAGGGATGCATGTACCTAATGATACTGAAAATCAAGGTTCTGTTCAATGGATTCACCTCAAGAGAACAGATTAATTAATGATTACTTAAAGTCAAGAACAATTTGATGTTGGGCTTTAATTATACTTCTCAATGCACAGCAAGTGGATTCTTGGAATGTCTTAAAATATTCAACATCAAATTTCAAGTTCAGATTTACTATCTACGTAGGTACAACTGGAAACAAATCTAGATCACAAGTAAAACAGAATCCCACAACTCGAAGGTCGATTAAATGATTTCCCATTACAGATTTCAAATTCCAGTAGAACACAAGGTTCAAACCAAAATTGTTAAACACAGCACTTAGTAAAATTGTTTCCCTACTTTCTTAGAACACTCAACAAGGTTCAAACCGAAGTTGCCAAAACACAGCACTTGATAAGATTGCATCCCTACTATCACTTAAAAAAAGAAAGAAAGAAGTGAAATGATATGAAAAAGGAATTTCAATCAAGTTGAGATTTACAGTTTCTCTTCCAAGCAGACCACATCTTTTGGGTCTTACTGTGCCTTTAGATTTCTCCATGTATTGGAACACACATCATCCACTGGATTCTCCTTGGTTTAGAAACAAAAACCAGACAAGAGGCTCAGAATGTAAAACCAAGTAGAAGCATCAAGGAAGAGACTAGTAGCACCAGATCATAGAACTGTTTCCCTAATGGAGGACTACTTGCAGAAGCTGTAACATTTTCTTTCGAGCATGCATAGTTGCAGCGACTAGGACTTGCAAGTCTGTACACACCACTGGTAGCCAGAATATAAAGATCCTTCTTGTTATCCTGCCCAAATGAGAATATGTAACCCAATGTAGGTAGTGAGCTTCCTTCAGTTGAGGTGCATTGGATTGGAGAGTCATGAGCACAACTGAAAGGAATCTTGCTGCTATTGAAGGTGCCACTATTCTCTGGGTTCTCAGTACCAGCCCAAATAGCACCAGCATACAAATCCGCATAGATGTACCTGAACATAATTCAGATGAACAAAAGGTTAATTTTTTAGCTACAAAAAATCATCAAATTGGATAACAGAAGACCTCAACTTACTTTCCGTATGTGCATGGATCAGTCAAGGATCGATACAAGTAACCACCTATGATTGCTGCTGATCCCACGCTGTTATTCAAAGAAGAGTGACTATAACCCATTACAGGCTTGATGGGATTGATTGAACTGACAGATGTATTTCCTCCAGGGGAATCTAAAGGTTTGAAAGCAGAGGGACCCTCATAAACACGCCATCCATAGTTCCCACCCTTTGTGATGATATCCACCTCTTCATATGTATCCTGAAGGACTCCAACAATTACAAGTGTAAGAAGTTTATTTAATGAATAGGTACTTAAAAAAGCATTCAAATCCTTAACAAGAAGCTACGTAAGATTTATTGGATCTTGCCAAAACTTAGAAAAAGATCATCAAAATTATATGCAGCACTAGACACCAAGAGACAACAGAAATACTACTTTTTCCCTAACAGCTGTGTCCATCAGCTCAACCAAGCTGCAAATATGGAGTTGGTATCATGTCTTCTAAGAGTGAACTTACCTCCCTAAGGTTTCTGACAGGAATTTCTCCTTCTCTGTACATTTTGAAAATCTGGCCTTTATAAGTGATTATATATCATTTAGAGAGAAAATGGATTGGAGAGGGCACTTGAACATCTAAGTAAACTAGATGTAGAAGAACATTTTTCTCATAATGAAAATTTTTAAGGAGAATCACAAGAAAGAAAGAAACCAAAGATTTAAGTCATATGGAAGTAAACATCAGAAATATGATTTGTTAACCTTGCCATCATCTGCACAGAGAAAGTAGGAAGGCCTTTCTGAATCAAAAGCACAACGCCAAGGGTTCCGTAGGCCCAAGGCCCAAACTTCAGGTGCTAGCTTCTTGTCTTCAGAAACTGGATTATCCTTGGGAATAGAATAGTTTCCCCATAGATTCAGAGCACTTATCTCCTTCTCACCTGTAAATATAAACCCAAATTAAGAAAAGAACAGCATAGAAAACCATAAGATAAGTCCCACGCAGTCACATTAATTGCTTTCTCTGTTGCTTCGCAAGACAAAGAGGGGGGGGGGAGATACATTTCTATCCATAAAGAAGGACTACAGCACTGACATGGTAGAGAGTGGCAAAATGAAAAGCCGTTATCAGCCTAGATCACAAGGCTAAAGTGAAACTTTTGATATGTAATAAAATATCTATGAAGATAGTGATTTCACTGCTTACTCGCTAAAACTAGTTTCTTAGAATTCATCCAAAAACAAAAAAAGCCAGTTTCTTAAGAGTTCTCCTCACCATCAAAGAAACTGCTATAGATAAGATGGAGTTTGCTTTCCAGTGACTTTCATATACCATAGATCTTAATGAGATGGAGTTAGTAATATCTAACATTTTACCATTAGAAGAGTGTAAATCTGTCAAAATTAGAGAAAGAACAGATGTGCAAAACTGTTGATTCATATGAATAGAAGATGCAAACCGAAGGAATTATCTCCGTTGGGTAGTAATTCTTACACATTTACAAGAAAACATTTCATATTAGGACCTCTTCTGAACAACTTTCATTTCAACCTCAATATTTCAAATTTAGCCATGCTGAACTGTAAGTTTCTGCACATTTATATCATCAATTCCAAAAACCAAAATAATCAATTAACTTCAAGCCAGAAATCATATTAGGACCTCTTCTGGCTAATAAAAATATGCAACCAACTTGAAGTGTAATGAAGAGAGTGCAATACCCAAATATGCTTTACAGTAAATATCTGGACCAGTGATCAGATCATCATTGACAGTAAGCAAGTGTGGGAAGAATAAGAGAATTCTAACAATGGAAATAGGTAAACTACTGAGAATGATTTTATGATACTCACTTGGTAGATTGTCTACATCGAACCTCATAATCTTTCCAAGCAAGGATTTCTTGTTTTGGGCAAAATTGAAAGGGTCAGCAATGCCACCTCCATCTCCCATCATATGGTATAAGTATCCATCAGAGGGTCCAAATATAATCTGGCCTCCATGATCATTCTCAAATGGAAGACCCATGGTAAAGATCCTTCTAACTTCTGATGGATTCCCACTAGTTGCCTGGAAATTGATCACACAGAATGTCATCAGGTTTTATATCTTTGGAAGCGGCAGAGTACCACATGAAAAGATTAGAGGAGCATACCAATGAGAGCTTCGTTGTGGTACTGCTGTTAACAGTATATTCTGAGATAATACTGTAATACTGACATGGAGGAGACTTTGCATAAGCAGTAAAGTTTGAAGGATCACAATTCACATCAGAATTACACGAACATCTCCCAGAACATCCACTCCATCGTGACCTGTCACAGTTGAATGACACAAAGAAGCGGCCATTGTTCACAAAGTTTGGATGAAATGCGATACCCATGAGCCCTAACTGGGTATCATAGTGTACTTGATCTGATATATCGAGAAAAGGGGTTAATTCATCAATTCCTAATGTTTTCCCAGATCCTGCTTCAGGTACAGTTGCCAACCATATCTTTCCTTTTTGGTCAGCCAAAAACACACGGTTAGAACCATCTGGATGCGGAGCCATGTCAAGGAAACCGTCATTTCCAACTTTCTCAAAGCACAGACCACTGGGGGGTTGTCCAGTTCCAGTATTATTTAGTGAAACTGGCTCACCATCAAAACAAACTGAATCTTTTGCAGAAGGTCCACCAAATGCATGGCAGAAATCACTTTTAGATTGCCAAAGTTCAGTTAAATTGGCAGAACTGGTGTTCGTAGTGACTCCAGCACTACCTTGCAATGCAGGAGCAAAGGGGGAATTTAACATAGACACTTTTTGGCACGTATCCCAGACGTCTCCACAAAAGTCATTCGCTGCACTGTTAGATTGAGTTGAATCTACAGACACAGTGGAGTTGCATAGAACAGGAACTGAACGAGTCCGAGATTCAACCGTAAATAGCTGGGCAGAGAATGGATCACAGCTCTGCAATCATGTAAAATGAATTATTAGAGAGAGGGGTGTTTTAACTTTCTACAGAAAACAAAAATAAATCCAACTATGGGAACATGTTTGAATGTCTATTTGATAGTTCAATCGATAGACTACAGAAATCCCAGCAGTGTTTTCAAAGAAAACTTATATTGAGGAATTCCACAGAGCTACTACTGAACAACTTTACCGCACAAAGAATAGATTTCATCGTAGATGCACAGGCAGGATCTGAGATGTTCATCGATTTAAACTGTTTCTGCAACTGGCTATCTTTTGCAGAATCACAACAGGCACTTCCATTATAACGACAGAAAGTTAGAGGTGTCTTTAGAGTGGAAGGAACCGCTGCAAAAATAAAAGTTGGAACATTCAGGTTCAGAAACCAAGAAAGGACCATTAGAAACGATATGGAAAAAGTGAAACAGAGAAATAAACAAGGAATACCCACTTGAATCTGTGCACAAGGGATAAGAAGAAGACAGCCCAGAAAGCAACAGCAACTGACAGGAAAGGAACAACAAGTAGAACAATCTACCCATCTCTCGAATGTCTCTTAGAAAGCAAATGAAGCAACCAAAAGGGTCTGATTCCTCTTTTTCTCCTCTGTTCTACTAGAGTGATTCACCTCAATAAACTCAGAACCAGATAACCCATCAGAGGAGGACAAATAGAAGAATGCAGAATAAGATTGGTGGAAGCCTAGAATCCATCTGGTTCTGAAAGTCGGAGCTAATTTATACTACCAACCATGTCTGCTTAGACAAATCACTCTCCGGAAAACGAAGAACGGCAGTACTGCTGTGTACCAACAAATGGGTCCCAGTCTGAACTTGCCCAGTTGACCGAGAAAGATAAATATGAATTCAAAGTAGTTGAGAAGACGTGAGATTAAACAAACAAGAGCAGCAAGAAAGCGAAGAACAAGTTGCAATCTGGTTGTGTGAAAAGGTCGTCTTTACACGAATTGAGTATCTATGACTGGGTTTTACAGTTCTAGGAAAAAAGTGGTCCTGTGTGGGATTGTGGGGTTTACGATTGACTTTGTCACTGAAGCAGCTGCAGAAGAGAAAGGAAATCTGAAATTTGGCTTCGGACAAAGACATTATAATAAGTTATCTGTGCGTGAGGGAGCACCAAAAGTGGTTAACTGGTAAGGACAAAATGAACATTTTTTATTGCCAAGTGGACAAAAGGGCTTCTGGAAAGCAATCAAAATACCCAAATGGCCCATAGAATAACCTCCCAGGCTGATTTGTCCAAACTCACAGGCTGATAATTGACATGGAATACACATGAACTAGAGATATACAATGCAGAATGATGGGATAATGGAGTGATAAAGATCAGAACCATTCATTTGTAGCACATAAATTAAAAAGAAGGAAGAGATAGAGAGAAGAAATTCACACCCATGGCTCTCCATTGACTTGGTTTTTGTCTTTATATGGATTTAAGTAATAGTATGATATTGGTATTGTATTGTTATTCTATTTCCAGAAGATGATTTTTTTTTATTATATTAATCAGTAACTAATTTCTTTTCATTTTGCTGTTGAGGATGCTCAGAATATTGTTTTAGATTATTGTTTTGCCCGAGTTGTTTGGTTTCAATCTGAATTGGGTTTTGCTGCTCCTCATGATCGTCTATCTCTTCCTAGTTTTATAGATCCCACTCTGAGGTTTTGGTTGAAGCAGTTAGGAATTTGGAGGCATTCATAACAGCAGTTCAGCCTCCCCTGTTTACCCAGTTCAGAATGTCAAGGGTAAAATAAATTTCCACTGGTTTCCTCTTCCACAGAACTCCTATAAATTGAACACAGATGCTGCTATACAGGACCCTTAAGGGTGGTGTGGGTCTCATTCCAAGTCCTGGGAAAACTACTTCTGCTGTTTCAGATCCTTTCTCTTTCACTTCTCCCCTGGACGGTGAAGCTTTGGTTATTAGGGAAGGCTTATTATCAACAATTGCTGAAGGAGTGAATCAGTGTTTGGTTGAGTGACTTTCACGCAGTGAATCATGTTGGTTTTTGTGTGCTTGTATTCTGCAGGTTCATATGATTATAATTTTGATTGTATTTGTAATTAGAAGGTCTTTAAAGCAATTATTAGTACACGGGTAGAATAGTAATTATACAAGAATTAGGGTTTTGGGTTTTTCCTATAAACAGCCTCTGTGGAATAACCCAGGTAAAGATACATCGCTGAAAGGGATTAGGAGGCAAGTAAAATATAACACTTTGTAAATTATAAGAATGATGAGGTTTTTAAGAAATAATGAAATCTTTATTTTTATGGTGGACATGGGCAATCTTGTTAAACTAAATTAAATTATTTTTTATTGTGAGAGTGTTTTGTTTATGTTCTTCTTCGTGATTGTGCATCCGTCCCCAACAATCCAGATGATCTTATTTTACTCTTTAGTACTTTATGAACCGAGTAATGTGATATATGATATTGGTTATCTCTCCTCTTCTTTGGAAACTCGTAATTTTTCTTTTCTCCCTAGAGACTCTTTGGCTGGAACGCAGTCATGATGGCAGGCTAGATTGACTGGCCATGTTCCAACCCTTGGTTAAACATTCGATTATCTAATTCTAGGTGCTTCTCCTACACAGCTGAATGAAAGTTTGCTTATACAGGAAAAAAAATACATTGGATTTCCTTATTGGGATAAAGCCGGGTTGGGTCCCTATTATCATAAATGTTACAATAGGGTCCTACTCCAACTAAAAACGTTTCAATAGTGTTAACATTAGAAATAAAATGACAATAATACCTGCATCTTAAGTTAAAAAATAAATGAAAATACAATTTTATCCCTCCCTGCCCTTTAATACCATATTCTCAAAATCCATATATGTTAGTGAAGAAACTTCCTCATTCGACCTAAATCGTTTACTCAAAAACCTACTAAATCACACACATGAGATCTCAAAATACAAATGATGAAATCACCCACCACTAGTTTCAAATAGTAGGAGCTATCAAGTCACTAATTTCTTTCCATTTTCATTGAAAACTAAATTTTCACAATGCATGGAATCCTTGTAAAATATCCATGGTGGAGAGAGAAAATATAATCATAGTACTAGGATATAAATCATATGTGGAATACAAAGGAGACACTCAAAAATCTAAATAAATGATACAATGAGATGATCAAAAATACAAAAAAAATGATAGAAATGAGTCTGATAACATTTTCTTTTATCTTATAAATTAAAATACATACATGACAGTGACTTGATAACTTCTACCTCCACTAACACTAACAACTCAAAAGATCTCATGGTTTTAACCCAAAGTTGTAAGAACTAGGAGTTGTATAATTATTTGACAAACAGTTGTTATAATTATTTTGTCAAGCAAATAATATATTCTAAAAGATTGATCATTTTGAGTAGTGGATAGCTCGTTAAGCTTCATATGCTTGACATCTCTAATTAATATAAGATAAGTGGATGATTAGAGATAATGATATTAGAGTCCCTACTACCACCACCCTTAAAATAAGCAAATCAATAATAAAAGTCTCCAATTGCATGTTCACCTTCCAATCCCAACCATAGATTATTAATGCATAAGATTGATTACATGAATTAGTTGTTTTCTAAAGTGCATTCTTGTTTGGATAACTGAAAAGAAAGAGATAAATTTAAATTAGGGGTTGATTTGGGGATTCTATTTCTACAATAAACGTTTTCCAAATATTCATCATTATATATTCATTATCCCATTAATGCCCAGAATATTTAATAATTTACCATTTTATTTTATTTTTGTATTAGTTTTTAATAATGTCAATTCAATATCCAGTGGGAGTTTTTAATGGTAGCAGCATATATTATTGATTTATTTATTCATTATGATTTTTTGTAGCATATGATTAGATCCTTAAAATCTAAAAGGAAGAACCATCGAAACTACTTAAGGTGAGAGAAAGAATAAAGCCACACAAATGCACTGACAATAAAATGATAGTTTAAATTGCACTGATACCCCACTTTATGTTTAAAAAGTATAGAGACCCCAAAATTGAATTTTATTGGATATATTTGTCAAATTTATCAATGAAAACAATTAAATCACTGTTTATTTTTAAAAATATTCCCGTAATAAATCAAAGATTTTTAATGACAAATTGGACAAATATATCCAATAAAAATTGAATTTTGGGATTTCTGTGCTTTTTAAACATAAAGTAAGATGTCAATGTTTTAAGTCCTCCATTTTGGGAGTGCCAGTACAATTTGCTCTAAGGGTTCATAGGGGAATATCATTGGATTTCTAAGCAATAGTACGGTCATGATTTCATGATTTATATGAAATGGCATAAGGAGCATCAAATATGGATCTTTTATTCATATAAAATGATGAATCGATCCGTTCATATCACATGCATATTTAAAAAATAGATATAACTTCTAATAATGAAATGGAGAACTCACTTTCAAATTCATATGAAAATTATTTTCAATCCTCTCATTAAATAATTTTCAGGAATAAAAGTGTGGAAGAAGAAGAAGCTACAACATCTAATTGCTTCATCAATCGTTTTTGTGAAGAAGAACGACTAGAAAAGTGGCGACATGGAATGCACTAACGGATAGAGATAATAGAGACATAAGATCGCACGTGTCACATTTTTATTTATTTATTTATCAGAAATAATTTCAGATCTAAACCGTATATCTTGATCAACGATAAATGTGATGGAGGTAGATCCATTGGATTCGAAGAAAATCTGACAATTAGATTAGGTAAACAAAAAATCAGACTAGAAGCTCAGAATGTAAAACCAAGTAGAAGCATCAATGAAGAGACCAATAGCACCAGATCATAATATTGTTTCCTTATTGGGCTATCAGATGAAGGAGAACTTAAAGGACTACTTGCGGAAGCTGTAACATTTTCTTTCGAGTATGAAGGAGAATTTGAAGGAGAACTTGAAGGACTACTTGCGGAAGCTGTAACATCTTCTGTTGAGCATGCATAGTTGCAGCGACTAGGACTTGCAAGTCTGTACACACCACTGGTAGCCAGAATATAAAGTTCCTTCTTGTTATCCTGCCCAAACGATAATATGTAACCCAATGTAGGTAGAGGGCTTCCTTCAGTTGAGGTGCATTGGATTGGAGAGTCATGAGCACAACTGAAGGGAATCGTGCTGCTAGTGAAAGTGCCACTGTTCTCTGGGTTCTCAGTACCAGCCCAAATAGCACCAGCATACAAATCCGCATAGATGTACCTGAACATGATTCAGATGAATAAAAGGTTAATTTTTTAGCAACATAAAATCATCAAATTGGATAAAAGAAGACCTCAACTTACTTTCCATATGTGCATGGATCAGTCAAGGATCGATAGAAGTAACCACCTATGATTGCTGCTGATCCTATGCTGTTATTCAAAGAAGAGTGACTATAACCCATTACAGGCATGATGGGATTGATTGAGTTGGCAAATGTATTTCCTCCAGGAGATTCTAAAGGTGTGAAAGTAGAGGGACCCTCATAAACACGCCATCCATAGTTCCCACCCTTTGTGATGATATCCACCTCTTCATATGTATCCTGAAGGACTCCAATAATTACAATTGTAAGAAGTTTATTTAATGAATAGGTACTAAAATAAGCATTCAAATCATCAACAAGAAGCTGATGAGACACATAAGATTTATTAGGTCTTGCCAAAACTTAGAAAAAGATCATCAAAACTATATGCAGTATTAGACACTAAGAGACAACAGAAGTATCACAAGAAAGAAAGAAAGAAACCAAAGATTTAAGTCATATGGAAGTAAACATCAGAAATATGATTTGTTAACCTTGCCATCATCTGCACAGAGAAAGTAGGAAGGCCTTTCTGAATCAAAAGCACAGCGCCAAGGGTTCCGTAGGCCCAAGGCCCAAACTTCAGGCGCTAACTGCTTATCTTCAGAAACTGGATTATCATTGGGAATAGAATAGTTTCCCCATAGATTCAGAGCACTTATCTCCTTCTCACCTGTAAATATAAACCCAAATTAAGAAAAGAACAGCATAGAAAACCATAAGATAAGTCCCACGCAATCACATTAATTGCTTTCTCTGTTGCTTCGCAAGACAGGGGGGGGTGGAGATACATTTCTATCCATAAAGGACTACAGCACTGACATGGTAGAGAGTGGCAAAAAATGAAAAGCTGTTATCAGCCTATATCACAAGGCTAAAGTGAAACTTTTGATATGTAATAAAATATCCATGAAGGTGGTGATTTCACTGCTTACTCGCTAAAACTAGTTTCTTAGAATTCATCCAAATTAAGAAAAGAATGGCATAGAAATTGATCAAGTATAAGATTAAGTCCCAACTACTGACATTGATTGCTCTCTCTGTTGCTTCACAAGAAAAAGGAGAGGGGGGGGGTGGAGAGAGAGAAAGAGATACACTTCTATCCTTAAAGAACTACAGCACTGATATGGTAGAGAGTGGCAAGAAATGAAAAGCCGTTATCAGCCTAGATGATAAGGATAAAAGTGAAGCTTTTGATACAACAACAATAAGCCTTGTCCCAACTAAATGGGGTCGGCTACATGGATTCTTGCCCTCCAATCAGTTATGTTCGAGGCCATGCTAGATACAAGGCCTAAGCTATACATATCCTTTCTCACCACTTCTCCTAAGGTTATCTTAGGCCTACCCCTAGCTCTTTTAGTTCCTTCAATATGGATTATATCACTTCTCCGTACATGAGAAAAGTGAAGCTTTTGATATGTAATAAAATATCTATGAAGATAGTGAATTCACTGCTTACTCTACGCTAAAACTAGTTTCTAAGAATTTATTAAGAAAAAAAAAAAACATAGATCCTAATGAGATGGAGTTAGTAATATGTAACTTTTTACCATTAGAAGATTATAAGCTGGCCAAAAAGTTTTAATCAACATGAAAAATAAAAATAAAAAATCTGTCAAAATTAGACAAAGAACAGATATGCAAAACTGTTGATTCATATGAACAAAAAAGAGGAATTATATCCTTTGGGTAGTAATTCTTACAGATTTACAAGAAAACATTCATGTCTATCAACATATTGCATACACTTCGTAATATAGACCATAATTAAGAAGACATAGACAAGCAGTCTATATGAGGTGATCGCATATGTCAATGGCCAAATTGGAAATCAGTATTGAAAAGCAAACATTTCAAATTTCATACACTAGAGCAATCTGTAATAGGAGAAGAGGAATGACAGAAGGAAAAAATGAAAACTCCCCTAGGCGGCTTCTTTCTCTGCAGTCTGCACTTGCACACAGACACTAGGACAATAGCTGTATGGGGCCAACAATGTCTCTTCTATATTATCCATTTCTGTCATCGTAAGCAAAATAATTAAGAAAAATGACAGTAATAAGCTCTAAACAGAATGTGTGTAGGCTCCATTGTAGAGTTAAAGCATTGCCATCTGTTATACAGTAGGGATAAAAATGATGAGGGAAATGAGCTTGTCAGATTATGGAACATGAATGAAGCTTATGTCCAGTCAACATGGCTTATAACATCAGTGAATTGATATGAGAAAGGTAAGCAACATTGAACATATATATATGGTCTAACAACTTTCATTTCAACTTCAATATTTCAAATTTAGCCATGCTGAACTGTAAGTTTCTGCACATTTTATCATCATTTCCAAAAACCAAAATAATCAATTAACTTCAAGCTAGCCAGAAATCATATTAGGACCTCTTCTGGCTAATAAAAAATATGCAACCAACTTGAAGTGTAATGAAGAGAGTGCAATACCCAAATATGCTTTACAGTAAATATCTGGACCAGTGATCAGATCATCATTGACAGTAAGCAAGTGTGGGAAGAATAAGAGAATTATAACAATGGAAATAGGTAAACTACTGAGAATGATTTTATGATACTCACTTGGTAGATTGTCTACATCGAACCTCATAATCTTTCCAAGCAAGGATTTCTTGTTTTGGGCAAAATTGAAAGGGTCAGCAATGCCACCTCCATCTCCCATCATAAGGTATAAGTATCCATCAGAGGGTCCAAATATAATCTGGCCCCCATGATCATTTTGAAATGGAAGACCCATGGTAAAGATCCTTCTAACTTCTGATGGATTCCCACTAGTCGCCTGAAAATTGATCACACAGAATGTCATCAGGTTTTATATCTTTGGAAGCGGCAGAGTACCACATGAAAAGATTAGTGGAGCATACCAATGAGAGGTGCGATGTGGTACTGTTAACAGTATATTCTGAGATAATACTGTAATACTGACATGGAGGAGACTTTGCATAAGCAGTAAAGTATGAAGGATCACAATTCACATCAGAATTACACGAACATCTCCCAGAACATCCACTCCATCGTGACCTGTCACAGTTGAATGACACAAAGAAGCGGCCATTGTTCACAAAGTTTGGATGAAATGCGATACCCATGAGCCCTAACTGGGTATCATAGTGTACTTGATCTGATATATCGAGAAAAGGGGTTAATTCATCAATTCCTAATGTTTTCCCAGATCCGGCTTCAGGTACAGTTGCCAACCATATCTTTCCTTTTTGGTCAGCCAAAAACACACGGTTAGAACCATCTGGATGCGGAGCCATGTCAAGGAAACCGTCATTTCCAACTTTCTCAAAGCACAGACCACTGGGGGGTTGTACGGTTCCAGTATTACTTAGTGAAACTGGCTCACCATCAAAACAAACTGAATCTTTTGCAGAAGGTCCACCAAATGCATGGCAGAAATCACTTTTAGATTGCCAAAGTTCAGTTAAATTGGCAGAACTGGTGTTCGTAGTGACTCCAGCACTACCTTGCAATGCAGGAGCAAAGGGGGAATTTAACATAGACACTTTTTGGCACGTATCCCAGACATCTCCACAAAAGTCATTCGCTGCACTGTTAGATTGAGTTGAATCTACAGACACAGTGGAGTTGCATAGAACAGGAACTGAACGAGTCCGAGATTCAACCGTAAATAGCTGGGCAGAGAATGGATCACAGCTCTGCAATCGTGTAAAATGAATTATTAGAGAGAAGGGAGTTTCAACTTTCTACAGAACAAAAACAAATTCAACCATGGAAACATGTTTAAATGTCCATTTGACAGTTCAATCAATAGACTACAGAAAGCCCAGGAGTTTTTTCGAGGAACACTTATATGAGGAATCCTACAGAGCTACCACTCAACAATTTTACCGCACAGAGAATAGATTTCATCGTAGAGGCACAGGCAGGATCTGAGATCTTCATCGATTGAAACTGTTTCTGCAACTGGGTGTCTTTAGCAGGATCACAACAGGCACTCTCGTTATAAGGACAGAAAGTTAGAGGTGTCTTCAGAGTGGAAGGTGCCGCTGCAACAATAAAAGAAGTTGGAACATGCAGGTTCAGAAACCAAGAAAGGATCGTTAGAAACCATATGGAAAAAGTGAAACAGAGAAATAAACAAGGAATATCCACTTGAATCTGTGCATAAGGGATAAGAAGACGATAGCCCAGAAAGCAACAGCAACTGACAGAAAAGGAACAGCAAGTAGAACAATCTACCCATCTCTCGAATGTCTCTACAGAGGAAACAAATGTGGTAACTGGTAAGGACAAAATGACCATTTTTATTGGCAACAGCCCTTTTGTTTTTTTTATTATATTAGTGACTAATTTCTTTTCATTTTGCTGTTGAGGATGTTCAAAATATTGCTTTAGATTATTGTTTCTCCCGAGCTCTTTGGTTTCAGTCTGAATTGGGTTTTGCTGCTCCTCATGATCGTCTATCTCTTCCTGGTTAGAAATAATTATACTGAAATTAGGGTTTTAGTTTCCTATAAATAGTCTCTGTGTAATAATAAGTAAGGATAAATCTCTGGAAGAGATGATGAGGCAAGTGAATGATAGTACTTTGTAAGGTATGAAAATGGTGAGATATTTAAGAAAATGTGAAATCATTTTCTTGTGGATGGACATAGGCAAGCTTACCAAACTAAATTAAAATTTCCTTTTTCTATGAATGTATTTTACTTGTGTTCTTCTTCATAATTGTGCATTTAAATGACATGATTAAACGATACAGATGAGATGCTCAAAAATAATATATTATAGAAATGATGTAGCCGTCTAAGAACATTTTCTTTATCTTTTGGGTTAAAAATACATATATGACAATGACTCATAACTTCTACTTCCACTTCGCCCACTAACACTAATAACTCAAAAGATGAGTGTGGATCATTTTTCTTGACGGTGTGCTCCCCGGCGTTATAACCACAAATTATGTGAGGTCCAAAAATAAAAAAATAATATAACATTAAAAAAAATTCCATCACCGACCTTGTGGCCCCCTATAATTCATGGTCGACAACCATCGAAGGAGCACAGAGTACTTACTATCGGGAGAGACAATCCAAATTCTCAAAAGATCTCCTAATTTCAACCCAAAGAGGTTATAATTATTTGACAAACAGTTGTTATAATTATTTTGTCAACCAAATAATACAATAATAATTTTAGATAGTGGGTAGCTCGTTAAGCTTTATATGGTTGGCATCTCTAATGAATATAAGATAAAGTGGATGATTAGAGATAATGATATTAGAGTCCCCTACTACTACCGCCCTTAAATAAGAAAAATTAATAATAAAAGTCTCCAATGGCCTGTTCACCTTCCAATCCAAACCATAGATTATTAATGTATAAGATTGATTACATGAATTAGTTGTTTTCTAAAATGCATTATTGTTTGAATAACTGAAAAGAATGAGATAAATTTAAATTAGGGGTTGATTTGGGGATTCTATTTCTAGAATAAACATTTTCCAAATACTTATCATTATATATTCATCATCCCATTAATGCTCAGAATATTTAATAGTCTACCATTTTATTTTATTTTTGTATTAATTTTTAATTATTTCAATTTAATGTCCATTGGGAGTTTTTATGGGTAGAAATTAAGAAAGAAAATCACTTGCATAACAGCATATACGAGTCATAATAAATGAAAAAAATAAAATTTTCAGCGCCATTCGTGAGTTATCCCTAAAATTAACACTTCCCTCAAATTATCTAATTTATCAATTAAATCCCTTATAAAGGTAAAAGTATATTAAAGACACTTCCTACTATTAAGAAATCATAGTTAAGTGCTGATGTAAACAAATTAAATATTTAAGAATGACAAGAATAACTTTGAAAATAAAAAAAAAATCTATGCTTGATTCGTTTTTTCCTCTTCTTCTATCATTTTCTACTATTTCCTCTCTCAATCATAAATCCTCACAAAATTTGGAAGGTATGCATCATGAATAATGTTTTTAACTTATGATGTTGAGTTAATATTGGAAATAGATAAGTAAAAACTAACTAAAATTAACGGTGTTATTAATAGAAGGCACGTCTGATAAATTGAATAACTTAGGGGTGGCGCTAAATGTTTCTCTTTTTTTAATAAAGAAATGTTTCTTTCTTTCTCTTGTTGTATTATTTATTAATATAATAAAAACAAAGATTCTATTTTCTTGGATTTATTAAGTGCATTAAATCTTTCCATTATTACTTTTTAGGAACATGTTTTTTATTTAGTTTCACAACGGAAACCAAGAAGTCAGAATTCAAGTTAATTAATATGCACAGCAGCTTGTTAATTTTGATTTATAATAATAAGATACACTAATGATGTGCGGCATAGGAGCGAGAACGGTGTACCGTCCAAACACACAAAAGCAGCACGGGTTGTTTTGGCGCTTTAGGCGAATGCACTTAGCACTTTGAGCGAAATCAAATTTGAACCGAGGGTGACTGTTAGATCATGAAGTGTTCTTCCCGTTGGGCCAGCCAGAGTAATAACGACTTAGCTACGGATCCACCAGCCCTGATTGAGATTATTGGGCTGGGATAGCCTCAGCCCATTACTTTACCTGTCAGAGTTCGGAGCCTGTGGTTGGGCTGGTTAGGCCCAGAATGATAGGCTTCTCCTTTTCTTTTTCTTTGTTTTTTTTTTAATTTCTGTTCTGTTGGGGTAGAAGCACATTAGAGTTTCAAAGTATTGCACATAAGCAATCTCCAAAGCAGAAAGCAACCTCCATCAACTTGTTGAATGTTGATCATTCACTCCTGAATACATGTTACAATTGAAACTTTTTCCACAATAATTACCGGAGAATCTCAAGGAAACTGAATGGGAATGAAAAGACAAGACATAATTTACAGTAGAAAAGAAATAAAAAGAAGGAAAAATGAAGAACTCTCAACTAGAAAACACATATCACCCCTCAGCATGACCATGAACTTGATTCCCTTATGAATCTGACCTTTCAGTTTATAAATATTGCTGAGATAAGAATAGATTGATTAATTGATTGGAATAATCTGATCTATTCCCTATTACCTCCTTCCCCCTCCAATTTGTGATAAGATTCTCCATATGGAAACAAACACCAGCAAGGAGCTCAGAAAACAAACACCACTAGAAGCATTAACACAGAGAACAAAACCACCAGGTCATAATGCTGTTTCCTTAGTAAGTTCCCAGATGAGGAAGAATTTGGGCTTGCAATGGATGTGACACTTTCCTTTGAGCACACGTAGTTGCAGCGACTTGGACGAACGATTCTGTAGGTACCAGTAGTGGCAAAAATATAAACATCCATCTTATTATCCTGCCCAAAAGAACTTATGTAACCCAAAGCAGGGAGATTACTTCCTTGTGTGAAATTACATGGGATTGGGGAGTCCTTAGCACATGTGAAAGGAAGCAGGTTGCTGGTGAAGTTTCCACTGTTTATTGGATTTTCAAAACCAGCCCATATAGCTTCCGCATAGAAATCGGCATATATGTAACTGAAATTCAATTGAGCATACAGGAATAGTAAGAACAAATTAAATCTATAGAAACCCAGAATCAGTTTTTAAATTAATCTTAAGTAATCAAACATGCTAGGATAAACCCAACTCACCTTCCATAGGTGCATGGGTCAGACATGGACCGATAGAAGTAGCCACCTATGATTGCTGCCCCTCCTGTTGGTTCTAGGTCTTTATTAATAGCAGAGTGGTCATATCCCATTACAGGGAAGATGGCATTTATGGAGTTGGCAGATGTACTTCCACCAAGAGGTTGCTGAGGATTGTAAAGATGGGGACCCTCATAAACACGCCATCCATAGTTTCCTCCTTTTGTGACCAGATCTACCTCTTCATATTGATTCTGCAACATTCTAATGATTGTGAGTACAAACTTGAGTTAACATTGAAGAAAATAGTAAATCATTGAACTCTTCAAGGAGCTTAGAAGAACAAATAAACATTTCCTGTTGAACTGTATGCAGCTTATTTTGAATCCAGAACAAGAGAAAAAAAGATGTTTTAATGCTTTCCTTCTTGATAGCCGTTCACTCCCATCAATACAAGCTACCACAGCCAAGCAGTTTTTGAACAGTAATTAAGAAGGATAAACCTCACTCAACTTCTCAAGGTTTCTGACACATTTCCAGAACCTTCCCTGATTTCTAATATTTCACTTTCTCATTAGTACATTTCCCCATTTATTCACTGCCAGCCTTGCTAAGCGATTTGATGCATTCACATCAAACAATTCTGTTTGGTGGTGGGGATCATTTCAACCCATCAAGGTAAGTGGACTACTCAGCCAGGCAGTCAGCAACCAGAACAGTTTATCAGTTTCTCTGATCATCTAATTCTGAAGCTCAGCTGATCAGACCATTTCTGTTTTAAGTGCCTAGCAGAAAAAATGTAATGAAATTCTAACAGTGTCACAAGCAAACAGAACAAAAACTTCAACTATGCAAGTAGAAGTAAAGTAAACAGAGAACCTCGCCAACATCTGCACAGAGGAAATAGGAAGGCCTCTCTGGGTCAAAAGCACAGCGCCAAGGATTTCTAAACCCCGAAGCAAAAATTTCAGGTCGCAATTCACTGTCTTCAGAAAATGGGTTGTCTTGGGGGATAGAATAGTTTCCCCACAGGCTAAGTGAATTTATTTGTGCTGCACCTGGAAACACGAGCAAGCATGTTAAAAGAATAACCAACCTACAAGGCATGAATGAAGCAAATAAAGATTGTGTTTTAGTTTTTTTGGGAGGTAATGTTGTTCATGTTACTTCATTAAAGAGTTACATAGCTAAACATATAAAGGGAATAAATGAATATTCTTTCATTGTTCGTTTCTTTTCTTCTCCTTTTTGACGGAACACTTTTCTGTTACTAACCATAATTCAAGAAAATGAACACGTTCCTAAATTCTCTAAGCAATCAATCAACTACAAGTTTATTTAGGCAATGCAGAGTCAAGTGATTTAATATACCAATGAAACTAAAGTTTAGTTCTACAAGCTGGTAAACAAGAAAAATTATGTTAAACTGTTAGGACACAAACAATAGCTCAGGTAAGGTCACACAAAAGTGAGACAGTTGAGTGGCAGACATACTGGCACAAATTATATAGAACTGCATTTAGGGAAGCATAAGGTGAGTACCCGCCCCTCAAAAGTAGGGCATAAGGTGGCATGATTGGTTAGAGGCAAAGATTATGGCTAGTTGAACGCAATTATCGGACAAGGGAGAATCAGTTCAAAACTATGGCTGTTCATTTCACCAGCAAAAATGGAGCCTCGGTGTCTTATATCTCTATATAAGGTGAGCTGACCACTGCAAAAACTCTTCCACAGTTTGCGAGTGGAACCTAATCTGAATCTGGGGTCTTATGAGAGGTTGTCCAATTTTGTATGCTATCCTTCAACAGTGAAATGATTGAATGAGTAATAAATATTATGTTGCACAGGAAAACCTCAAGCACACAATTTAGGAGTGTGATCCTTCTCCAAATCTTGCTCTTATAGAAGGGGAAAATACTTAACAATTTCTAGCTTAATACCGGAGATTAGAAATGAGTTAAAATGGTAGTGACTAGTGAGCTTCAACTGTATTAAACAAGTAATCAGTAGAACAAGTTTGACAAGTTTTGTAGAGTAGCATGAAGAAGCATAGTAACATTCGAAAAGTTATTGTTAAAATGCAAATAAAATAAATATAAATGGATAAACAAATAGAATCGAGTAATATATCATCGTGATGTAGTCTATTGCAGATTTCTCCATGCTGACACACACTCATTCAACTCCCACTTTTTGAGGCATTTAGAACCAGAGAGAGACAGATTTTCACAGCTTCTTTAATCGCTCTAGGCTTTCTTTCATTAGTTGTAGCTTCTCTATGTGAACCCAAAGACGGAACTCAAAACTATGAAAAGTAGGAACCAAAATTGAAAGAGCAAGAGATCCAATGTCCTTTAACCCAAACAAACTGGTCACATATCCTTGATAGAAAAGATAATGCAGGAGTCAAGATAGAGATCTAACAACATGAAACAGAGCAAAGCAGACAAGGTTATTCTGCATGCCACTTACTTGGAAAATTATCTACATCGAATCTCATGATCTTTCCAAGCAAAGACTTCTTGTTCTGGGAAAAATTGTAGGGGTCACCAGCACTCCCACCATCTCCCATCATGAAGTACATATACCCGTCAGGTCCAAAAAGAATCTGACCCCCATGATGACCTGTAAATGGAAGGCCCATAGTAAATATTCTTCTAACTTCCACTCTGTTACCACTTGTAGCCTGGAAAAAATCAACACACTAGAATTTAATTTTGGATACCCCAAGCAAAATTTATAACAACTATACAGAAGTATTCAGAAGCTTACCAGTGAAACTTGTGATGTACTATCATTAGCCGAGAATTCTGAGATGACACTAAAATATTGACAAGGAGATCCCCCGTTATTTACAGGAACTTCTGAAGGATTACAATTTACATCTGAAGTGCAAGAACACTTCCCGGAACATCCATCCCATTTGGACTTATCACAGTTGAATGAAACAAAAAAGCGGCCATTGTTCACAAAGTTAGGATGAAAAGCGATGCCCATTAGCCCTAACTCGTAACCAGAAGATACTTTATCTGATATATCTAGAAATGGGCTCAGTTCAGCAGGTCCTAATGTTGCCCCAGATTCCACATCAGGAATGGTTGCCAACCAGATTCTACCTTGTTGGTCAGATAAGAAGACCCGGTTAGATCCATCAGGATGACCAATCATATCTATATAAGTTCCATTACCAACTTTCTCAAGGCACAGACCGCTAGTGGGAAGCAAAGTTTCAGCAGTATTTAGTGCAACTGGTTGACCATCAAAACATACTGAATAGTTACCAGAAGCTCCACCAAATGCTTTACAGAAGTCGGTTTTTGACTGCCATAGATCAGCAAGTTTGGTGGAAGTGGAATTCACACTTTGACTGCCTTGTGATGTAGCAAAAGGGGAATTCAGCATAGAAACATTATAGCATGTATCCCAAATCAGTCCACAAAAGTTGCTCTTTGCACCATTAGACTGGGATGAGCCCACAGAGACAGTGGAGTTGCATAATAGAGGAACTTGCCGAAGCCCAGAATCAATTGTAAACAGCTCAGCCGAAAATGGATCACAAGTCTGCAAGCCATGAAATTCTGAATTAGTTAAAGAGAGTTTAACAGATAATAGCACATCTAACAATGGATACATGCAATAACATGTAGAATGCAACATATTAGGGCCCAATTTTAGTTTTGTACAAAAAATCAAGTCAATAAACTTCCACAAGAGCTTTCAATTGAAAAAAGAATATTCAGTTGCGCAGGAATAGTTTCAGTCGCAGGTTTAAGTACTGTGGCATTTCCTTTCATTTAAAGAATGATGTAGGACTACCTGATATTCAATTTCATCTTACATACAACTTCATAATGCTCTTGAAAAATTAAGGCTGGAATTTGATGTGTCAAACTTGAACATCAAGTTTTAAAGTTAGTATTGGAGGAGATTTTCTTGTACTAGTTCTTATTGGGCAACATTTGAAAATGAAAATT